>NC_056725.1:1035203129-1035525629 GCF_019279795.1 Protopterus annectens
TTGATATTTTCTCTCTGCATATTAAACTACGCTGTTTGAACTATTTCTATTGGATTTATTCAACTACATTGGAAGCTATTTCGATTGATTTTACAACGTATTATATGCTGCATATTGCCGCTGGCTTGGTTTTCGTATATATATATATATATATATACATACACATATGTCTGAACACCCTTTGTGACACAGAAGGGTTCCAAAGGAACTGACATGTACACAAAACAGAGACATCCCTTGTTTTATAACATTTAAATCTTAATCAGTTCACCAGAGAAGGGATGGTTGTTGTGTATGCGGAGTTTGGGGTGATGACTGATGGCTAATGTAATCTATCCCGGAGATTGTGGAGTTTGGGTGTGGGAATGATGGGTATGGACTTACACCCCGGCGACCACTTCTGTGTCACTGCTCAACAGTGGCACAGGAAAATAACATACCCAACTGTGGTCGTTCTTGACTGTGTATTCTTTTCCATTCCTAACTATGTAATACTTTGTAGACTTGAGTCACCACAGATGGCAACCATGGTGTGCAGCATGTTAAAAGACATTACACATGTCTATGCCTGGCTACAGGGTAGTCACACACACAAACACACACACACACTTGCCAGTATTGTGCATACATGTCTTGCCTATGTAAAGGTAACTAGTACAGTGGTATGCAGTTGGGGTATGTGCCACAGAACATATACAAATTACACTTACTCTGATTCCACTTCTGAGCTGGGTGACATTACAGGACTGATTACTTACAGTGGTGAGGGGGGAGGGGGGAAAAGAGAGGTTTAGCAGTTGACATGGATAAAGGCCAGTGCAAAAGGTGGTATCTCTTTGGAATGCAGCAAAACCCACTGTCATGACAGGATGCAGACACAAATACACACACAACCACACTCAGCCATTTGCTGACACACACACAAACACACATTTGCCAGTGGTGGGATCAGAACTCCTGCCTATCTACAGACCACTATTATAGTACTACACAGTTATGAGACACGCCACAGAGATTACACATTCCAAGGCAGTCAGAATGCCCTTCTAAGGTTGAGGACAACAACAGGGATACTGACAGTCAAGATGTACATAGCTGTAAACCTGTGTGTTTAAAGTAGGAGTCCATTACAACCTGTATGCACAAACAAGACACATCATATGCAGGTAAGACATAGGTAGGCCTGAGAGGAATAGTTGTAGCACAATAAGCCCTGAACTGGAGTATGTCCATCTGTGGAATGGACAACTACTATCACTATACAGGGCTACAGTGGTCATGCTCATACACATAGAATCACAGAACTTGTTTGGATGCATTGACTCCAGTTACACAGGGTGACAGTGGGCATGCTCTTCCACTTAGTAGCACAGGGCCGTTTGGGATGCACTATGACTACAACTACACAAGGTTATACTGGGCATGCTCATACACTTAGAAACAAAGGGCTTGTTTGGATGCACTGACTCAAATTACAGAAGGTGGCAGTGGGTACGCTCATACACTTAGTAGCACAGGGCTGTTTGGGATGCACTCCGATTCTAACTACAGAAGGCCACAGTGTGCATGCTCATACACTTACATGTACAGAACATGTTGTAATGGACTCCTATTGTAAACACACAGGTTTACAGCTATGTACATCTTATCTGTCAGTATATATACACACATCATACTGGTTTATTACCAGATACCTGTATGTGGCTCGTAAATGATATATCTGTTTTTGTGCTGTGTGATACACATGCATACATGTACATGAAGTACTGACATATATATGTTAAGTATGCACCATCATGCATGTGTGGACATGACAGACAATAGGTTAACTGGGACACACAGGTGGATGCTACCTACAGCATGTGTCACACACCTTGCTGCCCTGAAAGGCATACATTGATAGCAGGTTATGGACAGTGGCATTATACTTTGAACAGTGGCATGTGCAAGCATAATGTGTGAGCCCCATTGTGTAATGATACTGAGGTGCAGGTGTCAAGATGACCTCTCCCGACTGTGTTAGTAGTTGTCATTATTAGCAGGACTGCTACACTAAGTATATATCACATTGGTCATATACACAATGTCTGCTGCTGTCCGTCACCTTAGATGTGGCATTTGCTACCAAGCTCATTACTGCCACTCGCAGTGATGTCATGGTATGAGTGGCAACTGCTAGACCAAAACAATGAGCCAGTGTCCTGCTTTTATTATGAGGTTGTCCAGTGTCTGTCATTCCGGACTGTCATGACTGAACGATAAGCCTTCGACACACAGCACATGCATCCATGTTTCAAGTGAGTGTGGATAATACTTAGGTCGCATTTACCCATATAGTCGCATTCTAAGGCAAAAGTCCTACACACAGAAGTAACACCCTGACACCTACAAGACAATTGCATTGGATGCTTATGCTAACCAGTGCTAGATGTGTAGCTTTCGTAATCCATTTGCTCAATGTAGAACCTACAATGGGGAATACTGACATCTGTGCAGTGAGGAACACCTGGCTGAAGGCTCTGTAGTGCACAAATGCACTACCACCATATAACTCAGATCCAGACATGTGGGCCATAACACTGGTATGGACCATTCCAGGTGGTGGCGTCCACATATTCATAAAGGCTACTCACATGTAAAGACCACTACTCTGACATAACTCATCACAGATGAGTCAGGTACAGGTGACAGTGGCAAATGCTGCATTCTAGGTTGTATCCTCATATACATCCACTACCTTGTCCCCAGACTACCAACACATATCCATATGTGGTATGAAATAGTATGGTAGACCACCAGATAACCTTCAATTGGTGAACTGTACCTAGGCCTACATCAACTGTGCAAAGTACCCATGTACAGACACAGCTGCATAATGTATTATGCAATGCAATAATACCACTGTTTGTAACCAGGCCAGTTGTACACATACCAGGGTCCCTCAGATGTTGTCAGCATTAACACAGTCAACTGTTGCTGTACACCAATAAACAACACCCTCATGGTTGTATATGACCTAACTGTACCTTCCCTGGATATGTACATCCCACACTCATACAACATAAATGACATTACCATAGCTTTCGTTATTCTTTCTACAAACAGGTAGCTACATTCATTACACACATGCACATGGCAGATAGCATGCTAACAGTACATAAGGTTTGATATCTATGTTAACAGAGGTGATATTCCCTCTCTACTGGTCACCCATGACACCTATCATATCATACAACAACCCATGTGGCATGTATGTCATTAGACATGTCCACCTAATGCAATGTCTACAAACATACCCAAATAACAGGATCATATGACCTACACAAGGCCTGTATTGACAGACTCAGGGAAATCCAGCTCTGCTCTATATGTTCCTGAGTAGTCACAGGTGATATGTCTATGACATGTACAGCCATGTGTGCCCACAGCTCATATATATACCCCCATGTCAACAATTGCAAGCCATGCATGCTGTGTGCTGTCTGGACATTAGCCTTAGTACCACAATAGCAAGTACATGCTGGGGTAAGATGTTTACAAGCCACAGACCTCGCACATGCTTGAATGAGTGTACTGCCTAGCTCTAACAGAGCACATTGCTGGCACTCTTCCAGTAAACAAGAGGTGTGTGTGGCAAATAGGATGTGCTCCCTGTTGACTATTACAGTGCCCTGGCTTCACCATGGAACAGTCAAGTAATAGTTTGTAGGAGCATGACATGGAATAATGCTGTGTGTGTCTTGCTGATATGTGCTGTTGTCATATATATACACTTGGCTACTCAGTGAAGGTGGTTGTGTCCTACCAGTACATGAATACAACATCCATTATGGTGTAATGCTCGGCTATGTTTCACACATGGCGTGGGGAAGGTGTGGAATGTTTCCTCTTGACCTGCTGGTCCACTTACTGATGTAGACTGCATATGTGTACATGTATTGATGTTTGTTTAGATTCCATGCGTGTGCAGTTTCTGATGTTTGAAGGTGACTGTTGTCTTAGTACATCATGCTGTTGCAATACAGCCTCAACATTGCCAACTGTATTTGGTGATATGCTCAAAGTACAGCAAGCTGTACATGAGGTATGGACAGATGTTTGGACATGACTACTTAGTGGTGGAGCTACATTGCAGATGAATGATTACTGAGGACAGCTCACAGGTGTGTTACAACCATTCCTACAATAACCTGTGTAACTGCTAAGGTCTGGTTTTGTTAATTGAAGTGGAAGACAAACAATGTAGAATGCAGTAAGGGTGACACTGAAGGCAAACCTCTTGACACCCGTAACAGTAATACCTCCCCTGTGCATATATTGTGCATATATCAGCACAGTTGGCAAAGGAAAGAGTCAGTACGCTTTGTAGTGAATGCGATAGTGCTGCACCTCTGTAATACCTATCATGAGATAGGCAGGTGTTTCATTCACAGTACTGGCACGTGTGGGTGTGTGTGTGTCCATATATGTCATGTATGGTTGGGAATACATCCCACATGTTTTTCACTCTCCTGAACACTGTTGTTGACATCAGTACAGAGTGAAGTGTAGAAAGAAAGGCATAGGCAGGTGGTTGAACCTCATACATGTCAAGTGTCTGTATGTGTGTGACATAGGTATATATCTTTGTGAATGCCGCAGTGTGTGTGTGTGTGTGTGTGTGTGTGTGTGTGTGTGTGTGTGTGTGTATGGCTGTCTGGGTGTATGGCTGTCCGGTCTCTGGAGTGAGACTGTATTTTACCATAGTGAAATGTTAATGCCCCCTCCCCCCATCCACTCAATGCAATCTAGTATCCCTGTTGATATCATCAATCTTAGACAGGCATGCCTGTTAACATGTACACCCTGGGGTGTGGCTTGTTGTTACATAGCCTACTGATGAATTCCCCTCCCCACATACACTCACTGCACTGTAGTATCCCTGTCAATGTCCTCAATCTTAGGCCATTCTGACTACCTGTACATGTGTAATCTCTGTGGCGCATCTTGCAATAGTGTAGTACTATAATGATGATTTGCATATAGGCAGGGGTTCTCATCCCAACACTGGCAACTGTGTGCATGTGTCAGAGTGTATGTTATTGTGTCTGTGAATCTCTAAGTGTGTGGGTGTGTCTGTGTTTGCATCCTGTCATGGCAGCGGGTATTACTGCTTCCCAATGAGAAGTCACTATGCCCACTGGCCTTTACCCTTGTCATCCGCTATACCACTCTTTTACCTCCTCCCCGCTCCAGGCAACTATACCTGTGATGTCACCCACTATGGATGTGATGGCTCTGAACACAGTAGCTTACTACACAGTTATCATGCTCTTGGATAATTAGAACAGTAAACATAATTGAAACATGGGAGATTATAACTGTGATGTGGAAGCTACAAAGTGCATGCAGGTATTGCCATACAGACTTGTGAGTAGTCAACATGTACATATGGGACACTAACCGCAAACTCTGACATCCCCCGGCATATGCAATTACACCTGAAAGAGGAAGGCAGAACATCAAGATCAACATGCTGTTAATGTTGTTACACATGATACATACTGTCAAATGTACAAAATGCATTCTAAAACTGTAATATATGGTATATCAGCTGCCTGCCAATCTACAATTGTCTACCTAGTATGTTCACCCTGTGCATCAGACCATATGAGCATGTCCCTGCACCAATGCACAGGGTGATAATGTTTGCCAGAAGCCTAGGCTGCACCATTGGATGACATCATGAGAGTGTATTAGGGCCTTTGATATCATTGGGCATGCATGGATGTTATGTGTGTGTGTGTTGTGGTGCACTACATTTGTTTCTGGTGTGTGTGTGTGTGTGTGTGTGTGTGTGTGTGTGTGTGTGTGTGTATGCACGCACACAGGTCTGGCATGTGGCTGGCCTACACAGGGGTATTATTGACAGCTGCAGACTGCACAACGCAGGTTTCACAGTTCACGGTGTCCGGCCATGGCCACGAGACCTGCGCCTGCCAGAGGTTGCACAGGCACTACCAGGCAGAGGTCCAAATTGGGTACTGTCCACTGGAACTGTATCCCTGTTGGGACCATCCAGGACCATGTGCACGCGACCTGCTGTGTCCTGGTGTGGACTGCACAGCACCAGCTACACTGCTGCTGCTACTGCCACTATGGGAGCGGGCATGTGCAGTAGCATGTTCATGTAGACCTTCAACAGGTTATGTAACTGACCTATGTCCACATGCCTGACGCCTCACTCCCACCAGATGTTCCAGCACAGACATTCCATGCTGGAGGAATGACACACCATGGTCAAGGACTCCCACCATGTCACCCAATCGTCTATCCAAAACATCTGCAAGATGATGGTGAGCATTTGCAATTGCCTGGATGTTGCCAGTTAATGAACATACAGCAGAACTCTGAAGCCTTAGACCTTCTCTGTTGTGCTGTTCAGCATGTGCATGTGCCTCCATTACAGCCCAAAACATGCGTCTGGCAACCCCAGCTGATGTGCTTTGTCTCGCAGGGGCATGTTGGCCAGTGGTCCTCCTATGAGCAGCACTGGGCACATGCCTGTGTGGGACATTACCAGTCAGTTGACTGGGACCATGGTGTGCAGGCACACCTTCCATAGTCTCCACACTTCCCTGTTCCATGTTACCACCTGCCAACTGTCCTTCCTCTATGGCCAGTTGTGATGTGGAATGTGTAGGCAGGGGAACTGTGTGCGAGGATGATTGGGATACAGGTGGAATGGTAACCAATGGCACAGATTCAGCCCCTGACAACCCTGCCTGTGCCTCAATCATACTTTCATCATCACTGCTAGAGTCTGTGGGGCACTAACATCAGGTGGACCACAGGAGGGCAACACACCTACATCAATATCTGGGAGGGGCAGACAAGAACTGTACATTACAAGTTATACAACACAGACACACAGACACATGCTATGGCACCAAACAGCATGCAACATGCAGGTGATATGGCAGATGGCATTCAGCTTAGACAATTATAGTGGTAGTTATCATACATCCCTGGGTTGCACACAACAGCATGCATGTGTTATAGCAGACAGAATGCACCTTACACAATTATAGTGGTGGTTAGCATACATACCTGTATTGCACCATTTGTGTTAGTAGCTTATGCCCCATACCTGCAACATAATGCATGCACTATGCACCATTGCACCACACTGCCATGGTGTGTGCAACATACATGACATGTTAACAGACCATAGCTGACCTTTGTACATCTGCCACTGATGCTTTGTGTTGGCCACTGCCCCTATGTGTGAGGACATGAGCAGAAGGGTATGTCGGCTGAATACTGTGTTTGCCTGAGCCCTAGCTTGCATATCTCCCCAAAGCAGTGCATGTCTGTTCAACATTATTCTGCCTACCTCTGAGCTGAGCCTACAGACATTTTGCATGTGGCTGTACACACATGTTTGACATGGCTGTCCCTACTTTGCAATGGTGCCACAGACCAGCACAGGTTTACAGTACACCGGCCTGATGTGTGGTGTATGACCTTGCCAATCACATGTAGTATGACATGTCTTCTGCTGACGTGTTGAATGACATGCATACATGTGTAACACAATGGTGTCCTTTCCAATCTACAGTACAGTAATGGTGTCCCAATGCGGGGACGTGTTATACTAGCATGGGCTTTCAGCTGATGCAATGTTGTCTGTCTGCCCTACAAATATGCAGTGACATACTGCACAATGAGCTGATGTGCATAGCCATTGCAGGGCATCATGTGGCTTCACTATTGCTATACAGTGTGAGTTACTGACACAGTTCATAGCCATGACTTTGTTCACATACAATACATAGGTAATGTGGAATGTGACCCACATCACTGAGGTGTATACACAATCAACCCTAATGTGGAATGTGTGACGCAGGTCACAGAAGGGTATACAGATGACACCCCTTCACATCTGCAACCATATTACTGATGCCTGGCAACTATGCCCACATGGCTAACTTAGCAGTACTGTATGTCCTACATGCCATATGTGTACCTCACACACATGAGGAGCAGGCATGACAGTGATGTCTGACACCAGCAAGGTGAATGTACTGTATCTGTGGCCTGATGTGGTTGTATGTGTATGTTGTGCAATACATGTATGTAT
This sequence comes from Protopterus annectens, assembly GCF_019279795.1. Taxonomy (NCBI): domain Eukaryota; kingdom Metazoa; phylum Chordata; order Ceratodontiformes; family Protopteridae; genus Protopterus; species Protopterus annectens. The sequence goes on from NC_056725.1 coordinate 1,035,211,252, forward strand.
TTGGATACTGTATAGGTGAATGCTTTCATGTTCTGACACACTCAAGATGTTCAAGACATGTTATGTGGTGGTTTCATGTTATGCCTACACAAACTGTGCACAGGCCTGTATGATGTTTAATCTGCAATATCACCATTACACAAAGGCCATAGTTGTATTGTGTCGAGCCAATGTACAACAGGGTGTACACGTGTTCATCACTTCTACTGTGTGTGTTGCTTCATGTCTCTGGCCATCCTCCATGGCCATGTGTACACATGTTCTGTCCAATGGCTGTGATGGCCATGTATTTCACATGTCAGTGTTATCCCATATGACATACACCCATAGATGTCATATGCTCCACTGAGGACAGGGTTATGCAGACAAAGGGTGGTATGTATGGGATGTGAGATATCATGTTTTAATAGTTGAGCAGTGTTGTAGTCAGCCCACTACATGTCATGGCCATGTTGGCTAGCACATGACATTGTGTGACATTCATAGCAGGGGTATAATCCACAAGAGTGTATCCTGTGGGCTGGTCATACTCCAGCTCCAACACATTTAGAGTGTGTGCACACATACGCTCTCTGTACAGTACTGTTTGTATTCCCAACATGTGTAATGCTGATCTGTAGTACTTGTCCCTACAGTGAACCACACCTCCACCATTGTATTCACAGTTGTCCACACATCTGGCAATACCAGTTTGGAAGGATTAGTGTAGGTGTTTCATATAGTCTTCAATTGTTTCACATGGGTAACCACTGTGATGCATTGCAGGTCTGACCAGTGTCTATTAACAGGACCACCATACATTATGTGTACGTGTGTTATGGCAGATAGCATGCAATTAATATGATCTGTGCATTATCAAGCCTGGTAAATAATAACAATCTCACCTGACACAGGCTGCTGTCACTGCAAAATGCCAGAGGTACCTAATCAGGAGTGTCACAGCAGTAAGATCATTACCCACACCTGTGTGATAGCTACAGGGTGTGATGTCCATGTTAGTACATAAGCCAGTACACTACACTATACTATACTATACTATGGAGTATGCACATCTGTGCATACATAGAGCAGCAGACTATAGTATGTGGCATGTGTGCATACATGCCTTGCATATGATGTTACATTACATATTGTACAGTAACACATGTAACTATGTGAAATATAGTTGTGTTATATGTGCAGTACTGACTTACCAGGCAACTCCAGGCTCGGTGGTTGAGAGACACCCACCTCCACAATACCAGCTAAAGCTTGTGGATGGAGGTCTGCAGGTACCCCCAGGTTGACCAGTAGCTCCTTGGTACATGTGAGTGGGGGCTCGATGAGTGGCCCCCCACCTGTTGCACCTTGTTCCCTGGTGATTGCATTAGCACGCTGTTTTGCCCGTCTTATGAGGTCGATGCAGTGTTGGCACAGCTGCTGATAGGTGCGATTTAGACCGCCAACATCATTTACCCTCCCGCGGAGTTCCTCCCACAGGGCATCACACTGTTGTGCATCCTGTGGCATATGGCTGAAGAGTGTTAAATGGTTGTCGAGGAGGTATGGGATGAGGACCTCATCCTCCAAGTGGGTGTATGCTGGCAGCCTGCCACATGGCATACCTGGCAGACATAATGATGGAGACAGGTCACAGTAACTGACAGAGAAGTACAGAAGTACAGCTGAACATACATGTGTATCACATTTATTAAGATTACAAATAAATCTTTGCAAATTTACATGACACCACTGACATGTTTAAGTCACACACATTTGACACTTACTGGTGATGTGATGTAATCATCATATATGTGTGTGTCATGTGATGACATTGCTCATACTCCATGTGGATGTTGTCTTGACGTGGGCATGTCTGTTTGCCTGTACTGGTGCCTTTACCTATCAGCACATGCCTTGATGTATTCACATTAAGGTAATAGACCTTAATGCTGTGTATATGTCACATATATTGTCATACACAGCCTTTAGGGACATGACCTGTGACCCTGCAGACTTGCTCACAGAATGTTTTACATGTATGTGTTTTGCCATATACATCTATATGGCACTGTACAGCTGTGTAACATCCTGCCATGTATTGCCTGTGTTGCACATGTGAAACACATGGGACAATAGCTAGCCTGATGGTATTTGCAGGGATGGATATCAACTATAGCATGTATGGTCATAGTAAACTAGTAGGCTATATGCCCTGGGCCATTTATGAGCTTAGGCAGAAAGGTTACCTAGCTGTAGCCAACAGACAGGTAAGTTTCAGTGGCCAGTTCAAGCAGTGCCACAGAACTGATCCACAAGGTTACTGATATATTTGGCATGCGGTCATCACACCATGTCACAGAGAGGGGTGATGTGCAGCTTCGCTGGACAGGGATGCATAGTATGGTGAGAGTATGCAAAGTGTATGGGACAGAGATCTGTCAGGCATGTTGTGATCCTTGTACTAGAAAGGTGGATGTCAATGAAGTATGTATTTATTTGGAATCAGGATGTGTTAAGGTTAGCATGTCCAACGTCTCTGGGTTGGACATGGCTTTATTCAGGGTAGGCTGCATGCTACATAGTGGAGCTAGGGATTGGGAAGGGCAGTGTAGGCCATCTACACATGGCAATAACCCTTAAAGGAATATGTGATCTATTATGGGTCACATGAGTGTTGCATATGGCTGAACAATTATCTCTACATTCATGGATGGCACCCTGTCATGATTAGGGGTGCCACATACGACTACCTGAATGGTGTGGTGAAGTAACTATCAAAGGAAAGAGTACTGTCCAGCTGCATCCCATACACACACAGTTGTCATTACATTGACTGCTGCCTAGGTGGTAGTTCATGGGTACAGGGTTTTTAACATAGGGGAAGACAATGCAATACTTAGCTGTCAGATTGTGGCCATATGTCACACACCACACATCTGACACACAAAGACCCTTCTGTATGTTGAACGCAGCATACATTGAGTCAACTATTGCTCCTAGTTCATAATCATTTGCAAACATCAGTAGGCAGATGCCTTCTGTGTTAGTCTGTGTGGTATAGATAACAAAGAGGAGGAGTACCAGGAATGAACCCTGTATTACTGTGGCTGGCACTGGTTTGATATGCGTGTATTAGTCAGAAACCTTCTGTAGTGTTGGTTCTGTCAGCAGTCCAGTTACCAACCACTCCTGTGACATAGGAATATACACCTAGATTACTGAGTGTAGCTGGAACACAGTATGGGTGATGGTGTCCTAAGATGGGTGATGGTGTCCTAAGACCTGGCAAGGTCATGATATGCTGTGTGAATCAATCTTACTGTCATCTACATCTGTTCTGAGTCCATCTTTTCAGGCTTGTTGGCTGTTGGTGAAGCACCCACCAAGAGGAGAAAACGCTGAGAGAAGAAAGGAGCCACTTTTGAGATTTTAAGTATTTTTCCTCTGTTTATTTGCTAAGTTTTTCTGCATAGCCACCTATTTTGAGCATTTTCTGGCTTGTTAAACTTGATTTCTGCATTAGTAACTGTATTTAGAGCACAACCTAGAGCTGTTTACTGAATTTCCTGTTTGCACTTATTTTTAAAATCGTTTTTTTCTCAAAACTTGCATTTTATCTGTCTTTGGCCTAGCACTCTTGTGTGGGGTCATTTACTGCACTGTTATAACTTGTTGATACTTCTGAACCTCTGCTATCTCTGAAAAAAACAAAAAAAAAACAAAAAAAATCTTGCTTTTCCCCCCACTTTTCTGAGATTTAAAAAAGTTCAGTTACAGGCTTGCTGTTCTTGAACTGTTTGCAAGTTTCTTGGAGGCCATTTTTTGCTTGGGCTAAAGGGAAGTCTCTCTGTTGATTAGTGGCAGTGAAAAACATTGAGCAGCCTGCGTGCCCCTGTGGGAGTGGTTACTGACTTGAAACTGTAGTTTTATTGGCCATTTTGGGTCAATTCCAAACTCCTTCATCTTCCTCTCTTAAAACCTGGTTGCCTCGTGGTTTTGGCGTCTTTTCAGGCTTGTTGGCTGTTGGTGAAGCACCCACCAAGAGGAGAAAATGCTGAGAGAAGAAAGGAGTCACTTCTGAGATTTTAAGTATTTTTCCTCTGTTTATTTGCTAAGTTTTTTGCATAGCCGCCTATTTTGAGCATTTTTTGGCTTGTTAAACTTGATTTCTGCATTAGTAACTGTATTTAGAGCACAACCTAGAGCTGTTTACTGAATTTCCTGTTTGCACTTATTTTTAAAATCGTTTTTTTCTCAAAACTTGCATTTTATCTGTTTTTGGCCTAGCACACTTGTGTGGGGTCATTTACTGCACTGTTATAATTTGTTGATACTTGTGAACCTCTGCTATCTCTGAAAAAAACAAAAAAATCTTGCTTTTTTCCCACTTTTCTGAGATTTAAAAAAGTTCAGTTACAGGCTTGCTGTTCTTGAACTGTTTGTAAGTTTCTTGGAGGCCATTTTTTGCTTGGGCTAAAGGGAAGTCTCTCTGTTGATCAGTGGCAGTGAAAAACATTGAGCAGCCTGCGTGCCCCTGTGGGAGTGGTTACTGACTTGAAACTGTAGTTTTATTGGCCATTTTGGGTCAATTCCAAACTCCTTCATCTTCCTCTCTTAAAACCCTCTTTTGTGCGGTTTTGCGCGTTTTTGTGCATAGCGCAACAGCGGGCAGTGCCGCCTAATTGGGTTTAAACTATTCCTGGCTCCACAAAGTCTGCTCTTCACTTTTTCCCTTAGAACTGCTCTATCGCTCAATTTAAACACCATATTCTCATTCTAAGGCCCTTCACTGGTCCAATTAAGTAATCCTACAAGTTAGCACTATTAAACCATAAGCACTACTTACTCTTATACTCTATGATTACCCTGTCCTCTATTGGTCCGTCTTAAATTCAGTTTCCCTATATTACTCTAGCATGTCCAAAGGTTGTCAATGGTTTCCTCTCCAGTCCAGCTGGTGAATCTGGGAATTTTGAGGCAATGTTACAACTGTCTCATGTACACGGACAACCCTCTCCTCCTCCAAACAGGTTCAAATATATGTGAGAGATGCAACTATTTAGCCAAACTGGAGGCTGAGCTCTCTCATCTCAAAACTGGTGCAACCATTCAGGAGGAGAAGGTAACCTCACACAACACAATTCCAGTATCACATAGTCCCACCACATCAGCGAACCAAACACATAAATACACAAAAACATACTCGGAGGCTCTAAATAAAAATCTACCTAAGCAACAGAGACCTCCAAAGCAGACATCCAAGCAAACGCTACCTCAAAACAAAACACGCACAACACATAGCCCACAAAGTCAGTGTGCCAAGCAGCCACAGCCCTTAAGGCTGAATAACACACCTGATACTCTTGTAATAGGTGACTCTATTGTCAGACACACTGACGTCCCGCTCACCAGGCTGAATAAAGAGAAGGTCACGGTGAGCTGCCTGTCGGGTGCTAGGATCCGCCACATAACGCAAGCACTCAGGTCACTCCAAAGCAAATACAAATATGACTCAGTCATTGTACATGCTGGTGTGAATGACCTGAGATGTACCTCCCTGACTACATGAAAGAGACATAGAGGAGCTCTCTGATCATGTAGCCCAGGCTGGTATGACCCTGACCTTGGGCAGCATCTTACCCTCACCTAGAATGATGCCACAGTACAAAGACAAAATGATCGATTTTAACAATTGGCTAAAATTTTGGTGTCATTCAAAGGGGATCCAGTGTCTGTCAGCCTGGGATGACATGCTCGACAAGCCACGTTACTTCGCTAGGGATGGCTTGCACCTGTCACCACTGGGCTTTCGGATATTGGCAAAGGCTCTTGCCACCCCCATAGTGCCTTTTTTAGGCAAGGCTTAAAAGTCAAACCCACCCCCATAGACAGCACAAGGAACAAGAAACCAAGGGTAATGCTGCTTAACGCCAGAAGTCTTAACCTCAAGATGCACGCACTCGAAGCTCTCCTGAGTATGGAGAACATCGATATCTGTGCAGTGACAGAAACCTGGTTCAAGGCTCCAGAGAGCACCCCAGCACTACCAGGCTATACCTCATATCATGCTTTTCGGCCCCAAAACCCGGACTGAACCACAAAAGGAGGGGGAGTTTCCATATTTATCAAGGATATCCACACCTCCAGGTTAGTGGCATTGCACAAAGTATCGGAGACCATCCATGTGCAACTAACAGTGGGCAAGACTGCTTTTCAGTTTATAGCATCCTACAGACCACTCTCAAAGTCAGGAATCCCACTTGGCTTTCCTGAAAACATTGGAGAACATGAATATCTCCGAACACCATTATATTGGGTGACTTCAACTACCCAAACATTGACTGGGAGCACTACTCAAGCCCCAGCACCTTAGCCCAAAGGTTCCTGGAAATTATAAACTCAAATGCTATAGAACAACTAGTCACCACTCCCACAAGAGGGGACAACATACTAGACCTGATCATTACCAACATGGGGACTCTGTGCTCCACACCAGAAGTATATCCCTCATTGGTAAGATCAGACCATAAATTAATTTCACCGGATGTCCACATCCCGACCCCACCCCCAACCCAGAAAACCACAGTGAAAAACTTCTCAAAAGCGAACTTCTCACTTCTTAAAACCGAAGTGGAATCCTTCAAGGCCCCAGAGCCAGTGGAAACTACGGCCCAAACTGCAGAATCCTATATAAACGCATTCTACGGACATCTCCAGGAATGCATGGATCATGCTATCCCAAACAAAACCAAGACCCAATCTTCCAAAGGCAGGCGTCCAGTCTGGTGGACCCCTGCCATAAATAAACTGTACAACAGAAGGAGGAAGCTACTACATGATAGAGCAAAATCCCTAATAGGGAAGGCATCTCTGATCAGTACTAGCAAAAAATTACGATCCCTCATAAAATCCTCCAAGGCCAGCTTCAAGAGAAAAATTGCACAGGACACCAAAGACAATCATAAGGCTTTTTTCAGTTATGTTAGGAACCTGGGATGCAACTCCCAGACTTGCTCTGAGTTGATTCTAAACGACAAAAAATACACTGAACCCACAGACATCGCCAATATCCTGGCAGACAGGTTCAGTGCAAACTTCTCCACCCCCTCCCCCCCAAAAGAGCAAGCCTCTATCCGGGCAGAGGGCTGCGTCCCAAACATCTCTGATGCTCAGGTGAAGGCTGTCCTCTCCAAAGCAAAAAACACTGCTTCCATGGGACCAGATGGCGTCCCAGGTTGCGTCCTACATGAACTCCAAGAGGAACTAATCCCTCAAATAAAACAGCTATACAATCTCAGCCTCACTACAGGATTTGTGCCCACAGAATGGCGTACAGCAACAGTGGTCCCACTCCACAAAGGTGGAGCCTCTACGGACCCTGAAAACTATCGCCCCATAAGCCTGACTAGCTTAGTCTGCAAGGCTATGGAGAGGATCATCATGGAGCTCATAAACAAAGACATTGGGGACCTACAGACACTAGATCCTACCTAGTTCGGCTTTGTCAAGGGCAGATCCTGCCTTTTGAACCTGGTTGACTTCTTCGAAACAGTCACCAAAGCCATAGATGAGGGGAAGGTAGTCCACACAGCCTATCTGGACCTTGCAAAGGCATTTGACACAATACCCCACTCGGGCATCATAGATAAGCTATCCAGCTTAAATATAAACCCCTATGTCACAAGATGGGTCACAAACTGGCTCAAAGACAGAACCCACAGAGTGAGAGTTGCTGGAGCCATGTCAGACTAAACCGTCACAAGTGGCATCCCACAGGGTTCTGTCCTGGGACCACTCTTGTTTGGTATATACCTTTCCGAGGTACAGGCAAATGTGGGAGGACTATGGCTCACCAAGTTCGCAGACGATTGCAAACTGGGCGCCATAATCGACTCTCCAGCTGACACAAACATCCTTCAAAAAGGTCTCACAGAGACAGATAACTGGTGCCAGCCATGGTTTAAAGCTAAATGCCAAAAATGTATAGTCATACCCTTTGGCAAAAACAATGTGCCCACAAATTACCACATAGGTGGAAACCCATTAAGTACAGAGAAAGTTATTAGGGACCTGGGGACCCAAGTTGATAGCAATCTCTCCTTTGAAAACCACATTGCCAAAGTGGTTAGAAAGACCTTCTACATAGCCCACCTCATCACGAAGGGTTTCACATCTAGATCAAGAGAGGTAATCGTGCCCCTTTATTCATCCCTCATCAGGCCCATCATAGAATACAATGCCCCTTTTGGGATGTACCTTACCCGACACCTGCAGCAATTAGAAAGACCCCAAAAGTATCTCACCAAGAGGATCAAGGGTCTCAAACAGATGCCATATGCTGCTCGGTTAAAAAAACTCCAGCTCTACTCATTTGCAAACCGCCTACTTTGAGGCGATCTATGCCTGACATACAAAGCTATGTCAAATCCAGAATTAATGGACATGCTCCACCTCAGTAAATCTAAATCCCTTAGAGCCACATGCTCGAGGGACTTGAACCTCAGCACAGAAATAAATAGAACTTGCTGGAGGGACAGGTTCATAACCCAGAGGCTCCCTTCGCTCTGGAATAGAATTCCAGTTCATGTGAGGCAGAGCACCTCACTGAATCTCTTCAAGAAGAATCTTGATAGGTGGATGGGGGATCGTAGGTTTGTCCCAGGGATTACTCCCGTGTCACTATTAGACAGAGGCACAGTAAACTAAACCTTAAAAAGGGCACAGTATACTCAAATCAAGGGGTGGCGTAAGCCATACAGAATCAGGCTAGGCTTATAATTGCCCCAGGGCAGATAGCCTAGTATGAACCTATGAACCTATGAACCTATCAAATAAGTTGATTATGGTTCATGGCCTTACAGACCAGACTCAGCAGGGTAGTAATGCACTATTTCCCATTATCAATGGTGTCTCCCCGTTTGTGGGGTGTGATAACTGTTGCTATGCACTATTCAGTGTGCACACAGCCTGACATGGAGCTATGATTGAACATGATGTGTATGTGGAGAGCTGATTGTTCTTACATTTGTGTAGGATACACCCAGGGATGATGACAGGTCCCATGAAAGCTGTATGTATGGCTTTAGAGAGTGCAGCTTGTACCTGCATAGTTGTTATTACAGGGGCCCTGTAGTGTACATGGATATATAACTGTGTATACCTGTTGGGGGGAGGTGGGAGTGGGTTTAGGTTCTCCAAGACCCTATCTGGATGAACAGGTGCTATTTCTGTAGGTGCAGAACTTCCCATGCCATAGTGCTGTGCAGCACGGCAGGTCTTGTCGTTGCCATTACGATTAATGACACGCTATAGAATGCTCTGTGGTTGGCCTCATAATATGTGGCTGATTAGTTTCACAGTAGCTTTGTGTGGTTTTATATGGTGTATCTGCATCTTACTGAGGCTGACCAGGGATCACCTACACTCATGTGTGTTCACTCTTGCAACAGTTACTACCTTCTGTAGTACAGTTTAAAGCATGGTACCACCAGTTTGCCTTCTTGTTTGTGTTTGGTTGAATCTTGGTTCTGTTTCAATGGCACAATCACTGCACATATGTGACTGCTTAAGGTTCATTTGTATAGGATTCAGCATTTGCACATGCATTGTCCATCTGCATGGGTGCCATGACAGTCACCACTTTGCTCTTAGGAAGCATAACATTGGCTTTGGAGACTGACTATGTGTAGCATACTGTTAGCCCTGTTTGTGTGACTACTGTGATCCAGGTCATTGGGGTTGATGGAATCCAACATGCATTGAGTGCAGGTGTTGGTACATGAGGAGTCTTCCCAGTTCATAATGAAATAGTTGAGAGTAGCCATTATTATGGTTTTCTGTCTCAAACCTAATCTTTCCCATTACAGAACATTATGACAGTTGGGAAATCTGTGGCATCGTGAGTGATCTGTCGGAAAGTGCAATTTGAATTCCACTTTGGCACAAAGGTTGTTGCTCAGCATAATGCATCTGAAGTTATGCAAGTGCAACTAGCTTGGAGGTGTGCATATCCTTCAGGAATATGGACACACCTGTGGCCCATGTGTTCCAATAAAGGATAATGGGCAAGAGGTGAGGTATGTGTTATAACATGGTCATGCAGGGGTGCTCTCCGGAGTGTCGAACCATATCTGAGTCACTGCACAGATATGTTCTCCATGTTAAGGACTGATGTAAGTGAGTCCATATAGTGTTTCTGACATGTATCACTGAGTAGCGAGACCCACAGTTTATTGCTTGGCTGTCTCTGTAACAGCAGTGGACCTTCACTTGAACTGTGCATGATGAAGGCATTATAGGGGAAGCATGAGCCCTAGCCAGTATCCAGATTTCCAGGAGTGACAGGTGCAGGCCCTGTCTGGCAAAGCATCATGGCCTGTCAGCCTTGTTATCTCAGGCAGACAGATACTGGATACCCTTTGACTTGCACCACTACATTAGACAATTGTGGAATACAATCCTTTTGTCCCTGTACTGCAGTATCATTCTGGCCAATGGCAGAATGCTACCCAGGCCTTGGGACATACCTGCATGGGCTATAAGACCTGACAGTTCCTACATGTGTTTCCATGCAGTCCAGGCTACTGCATCACAGGTCCTGCACAACAAAATGGAATATGCCAGAGCCATGTGTATATTTCAGAAGGTGGTCTGAGTGCATGGGTATGTGGTTAATCATGGCAGACAGGCAGCTGACAGTATGTATGCCCTCGTATAGGTTGGTATGTAACATAGTGCTAGTGTTTGCATTCACAAATGAGTACTGTTGGGCATGTTTCCAGCCACATGTTCTGAGGTGTGGCACAATTATGCAAACTATGTCATACAGTTTGTGTATTTCATTGTCTGTCTATTCCAGCTTGGGAGGTCACTTGTTTGGCCAGATACTTAGAAGCATCTGTGAATGTGTGTGATTTCTGGTAGTGTGTGTGGGTGTCCTTTCTGTGTTCTGGTAAGGGTATGTGTTGGTTGTGATGAAGAGATGCATGTGTTAACCTACACCTCATGGCTGTCCAGTCCAGTCATGGCTGTAGACTGGACTGCCTTCCAGATTACCCCTGTAGCTGCATCCCAGACAATGTGTGGGGTGTGCTGTTAAGTGGGTTTCGCAGTGTACATGGCATAGAGATTACATTCCCCCAGGATGGCCACATACACAAAGCTGACATTAGTAAACACCAGTAGCTGACTAGTGGACATGCCTGTACGAGCATTCAGTACTACAAGTACCAAGTACTGTATTTAGTTTACTTATTGCTTATGAAGATGTTTTAGACAGTGATGCTCACATGTAAATATTTGTGTTATGGACATGACAACACTGGCTATTATGAAAACACTGTAGCTACCTTTAGCAGCAATCCTCCTCTGAGGAGCACATCACATCCTGGTAGTTGATTACAGATGATGCAAGTGTCTAAAGGTCTGTTTCCTTTTCTGGGTATCTACTTACATATCCACCAGGACCATGAGCTCTGTTGGGCACAGACACCCACTTCCCAAACAGAGTCATGTATCAATAGACTCTGATGCCATTATCAACATGATCAGGAAATAATCAGATAGTGTAAGCCATCACCTATGAAGCGGCTATTACACATGGTCAGCAGTCCCCTACATCTTACACTCCTACTGATGTTACACTGGAGTCAAAGATGATATGCAACCTGTTTCATTACCAGTACTGTGCACTACCTTACATACAGTGTGTGCAAGCAGCTGTTAGGTTGGCAATTGGAGGTTAGGCTGCACAAACCTGGTAGTTCAACCAGTGTGTCTCTACTGTCAATATCCACTCTATGTAGGTGTGCACATAGCCATTTGGCCCAGCCCTGTAACAAGGGTTACTACACATTTGCATAACATGTATACATGCGCAGCTGTTATTGCTTGCAAATGATACTAGAGAGGTAGATATTACATGTGTTATGTGCATGGATAGTTACCTAGCTCTTCCAATTATCTTTGCTATCATGCTGCTAAACTGTCAGATGAATACAAGTGATATGTATCCTGTTATTGAGTATTGCAATTGCCAATAGACATAACTACTGTTTGCATAACATAACAGAAATGCTATGTAGAATGGAGTACATAACATTACATTCTCTGTTGACTTTACTCTCCAGCACATATGGGTTTATATGGGTGTTTAGAATGTTTATTATACAGACAATTACTACCTTTATATGCAAGCTGTGGTTAAGGTATACTTTTTAACATGATAAACATCCCTGAATTTATTGGAATTGGGACCTCAAATGCACAGATACTATGCAGATGCTGTAACCATTACACTATTGACATTAACGTTGCTTCCACCTGTTTCCTATTTAGATGATTTCTATGTGTAAGCTAGGCTACGCAAAGGGCGGAGGCCCCCAAAGCTACTGAGCTTCACTTACTCTTGAAATAACAACATATAACAAATGTAATGTGAGACAATAAATTGCATTCCTAACTACATTAAGCATAGCCCCTCACTGACACACTTCAAGGGAAACCTTGTTGTGTGAATGGGTAACAGAATCTACACCCCTGGGATCATGTGTCCCAGAACCATACAGCCAGGGGGTGGGGGAGCCTGTCCAGTTTGAAAGTTGCAAGACCTGTTGGGGAAATTGAATGGTGTTGAATTGTCACATTAACATGCCCTCTTTAGATCACTAAGTGCCCCTATCACCCTCCACCAACCCAGTCTTCAACAGCTTCCGGCAACTCTGCCTAGAATTGCTTCATTGGCTATACTTCACAGAGGCTCAGTTACTTCATCAATGGTGCGGAGAAAGCCAACACACTGTAGCTATGCTTCTTATTGCCCTTGAGCAGATAGGTAGTAGGCTATCTGTGAACCTCTAAAGTGCAGGCCATCACAGCCATAATATGTGAATAAACAGACTTTCAGATCACAATATACAGTGAGAAATCACCATGTAGTCAGGAAACAGTTAAGTACAACAAGAACATACAGAACACTGATACTCAGTCACTCCAAAAGCCTATCTTGGAAAGCTTGTATAAGTCTAAGGCTTTCTATTGCTTATCAGTAGGTTTTCTACAGGAGAGATGAGAAACAAGCACAGATGGGAAACATGCATGCAACAATACCATACCGGCTTATGTGTCAGCTTTAGGCTTTGGAATACTGTCCAAGGATATTGGCGCCCCCATGGTGCCTTTTTTAGGAGAGTCTCAAAGGTGAATACCAGCTCCATAAACAGCACAATAGCAGAATCAATGAGGGTTATGCTACTCAACACCAGGGGTTTTGATCACAACATACATGCACTCACAACACTCCTCAGGATGGACAACGTCAACATCTGTGCAGTAACTGAGACCTGTCTTAAGGCTCCTGAGAGCACACCAGCACTACCAGACTACAACCCTTACCACACATTTCGGCCACAGAACATAGACTGACCCAGACATGGAGGGGGTGTATCCATATTCATCAGGGATACCTATACCTCCAGGTTAGTGGGGCAGCATGATACCTCTGAGATCATCCATGTGCAGCTAACATCAGCCACAACTGCAATGTAAACTGTGGCCTGCTGCAGATCACCCTCCATGACCCATGACCACCACTCCACCTACCTGGAGACAATGGAGAACATGACAGTCCTACCACACACCCTGGCATTGGTCGATATCAACTACCCTACCATTAACTGGGAAACTTACTCAAGTACTCACTTCCAGGCCCAGCTCTTCCTGGAATTTATCACCTCATATGCCCTGTATCAGGTGGTAACCTCCTTAACGAGGGGTGGAAACATACTAGAAGTGGTCATCCCCAACATGGGCAACAGGTGCATCACAGCAGAGGTTAACCGGTCACTGGATAGATCTGACCATGAACTATTAACTGTTTCCACACCCAAACATCTCCCCCACCCATGGAAACCGCAGTGTATACCTTTCCTACAGCTAAATTTACACTACTAGAGACAGGGCTGGGGGATTTTGCAGCCCCCACACTAAGGGGAAACACTGCTCAAGATACAGACAGATTTACAAATGCAATCTATAAGCACCTACACAGATGTATGGATCGTGCCATCACTGGTAAACCAAGACTCACTCCTCCTAGACAAGGACACCAGTCTGTTGGACCCCTGCAATAAACAGGCTATACTACAGAAATAGGACAGTGTTCCAGACATACAGCAAATCCCACGAAGGGCAGACATCCATGACCACTATTAGTATGATACGTAGGTCCCTCATGAAATCATCCAAGGCTAACATCAACAGGAAAATACGCAAGGATTCGAAAGATAACCACAAAGCCTTCATTGGCTATGTCAAGGATCTAAGTGGTGACACACAGATTTGCACTGTGCTGGTGAAATATACCACAAAATATGTTGACCCTGCTGATATCACCAACATCCTTGCAGATACATTCAGTGCATACTTCACCCCCTAAAGAGCCCACAACACTACCCGACAGGTACAGTATCCCACACATCAGAGACACACAGGTGGAAATGGCCCTCTCTAACAGCAGAACACAGCATCAATGGAGGCAGATGTTGTGCCAGACTGCATCTTGCAAACAGTACAAGACAACCTGACCCCCCACCTAATTAAGCTTTTCAACCTCAGCCTCTCCACAGGCTACATGCCCATACAATGGTGCATGGCAACAGTTATTCCACTCCACCAAGGTGGAATCAAAACTGACCATGGTAACTACCACCCCATAAGCCTGATTAGCCTAGTCTGCAATGGTATGGAGCGCATCCTCATGGCACTCATTAACAAAGACATTGGCAACCTCCAAACACGTGACCCAACCCAGGTCAGCTTGGTTGAGTGCAGTTCATGCCTACTGGACCTGTTTGATGTCTTACATACAGTCACCAAGACATTAGATGAAGGGAGAGGTGGTTCACACATACTACTTGGACCTCACCAAGGCTTTTGACACCATGCTCCACTCAGGTATTATTGATAAACACACCAGCCTGTACATACACCCATACATCACAGGTTGGGTTGCCAACGGGCTTACAAACAGAACCCACAAGGTATGACTAGTGGTCTCCAGGTCCAACTCTTGACCAGTCATGACTGGTGTCCCACAGGACTCAGTCCTGGGAGCCCTACAGTTTGGCATATACTTCTCAGAGGTACAGGCAAACACAGGTGGACTACGGCAGACCATGTTTGGCAATGACTTCGAACTGGGAGCCATGATTGATAGTTCAGCTGACACAGACATCCCTCAAGGGGTCTCACAGAGACTGACATAGGGTGTCAAAGTCATGGCCTCCAGCTAAGTGCCACTAACTGCATGGTCATTCCATTGTGGAATATTAAGCACCCACATATTAACACATAAGTGTCAGCCACTTTAATACAGACGAGGTAATGGGATAACTGGGGACTAAGGTAGCTAGTGATCTCCCCTTTGACAAACATATCTCCAAAGTAGTTAAGACATCCTTCTATGTAGGCCATCTGATTACTAAAGGGTTCCCATCTAGACATACTGGGGTTATAGTGCCCCTTTACTCATCACTCATCAGTCCCTTCATAGGGTATAATAACCCATTTGGGATGTACCTCAGAAGACACTTCCAACAGCTGGAAGGACCACAAATGTACCTCGCCAAGGGGTTACCGGCCTCAAACATTTGCCCTATGCAGCCAGACTGAATAAACTCCTGCTTTACTCAGTGGCATCTCGTTTACCCAGAGATGATCTCTGCTGGCCAACACAGCCATGTTGAACTCAGGCTTAATGGATATGCTCCACCTATGGGAATCCATATCACAGTGAGCCACACACTGCAGTGAGCTGAACCTTGCCACAACAATAACTGGAAGATGCTGGAGGGACGGATTCCTGTCACAGACACTCCCCATACTTTGGAACAACATCCCTTACTACATTATATAGAGCCTCTCACTAACACTCTTCAAGAGAAACCTTGAAGAGAGGATGGGGAACAGTAGATACATCCCAGGGATCCCACCATTGGCTCTGCTCCACACAGGGACTGTTAATGAATCAATGGGGTGGAAAAAGCTGGCACATTTTGGCTAGGCTTATGAATGGCCTCTGGCAGTTGGCCAAGTACCTACCTATGAACCTATACATACAGTATCAGCACATGCTGATAGCTTAATTTACTGTTCAGGTGTTGACTTACCTTGTGCCAATGGCAGTTGTGTGTGCAATACTTGAGGGCTGCCTATGTTGGATGCACACAGTAGACTTCCTTTACATGATAATTTACAGGTAGTCTTGTGTGTGTGCCATCCAGTTTTACTGTGTGTGCAGGTGGAGAAAAGTGTCAGTCCCTAAGTGCCTACACTGTCAGTGTGTGTGCTATACGTTCCCTCCTTGCCAAGGCATGGGCATACTGGGCACGCCTCCGTCTGCCTACTGGGGATAGCTCAAGGTGTTCATGGTCTGAGTACTTCTGTGCCTGTGGGGCCCTTGGCAATGGTGGTGGGTTGTGAGGCCCTTCACCATTCTGTCCCTGCTGCAGCTGTTTCTGCAGGATCATATTGTGTAGCATTGCACATACTATGAAGATGTGGACATACGTGCCTGGAGAGTACTGCAAGGCTCCACCAGATATGTCCAAGCAACGGAACCATGATTTCAACATTCCAAACACACACTCTATGATGATTCTGGTTTGTGCATGTGCCTCATTATGGCATTCCTGCATGGGTGTGTGTGCATTTCTGATGGGAGTCATCATTCACGGTTCCAGTGCATAGCCAGCATCCCCCACCAGGTGGCCATTTGGGATGTCCCCCTTGGCAAATACCTGATAAAGCTGTGAGGCATGCCAGATGTGGAAGTAGTGATAGCTTCCAGAGCTCCCAGCACACACATCCATGATAATGCCATGGGCATTGCACATGACCTGGCAGTTGATAGAGGGGGATCCCTTGTGGTTTATGTAGCACCTACCCTGCTCACCAGGTGGTGACTTGATGTGTATGTGCGTGCAGTCTGTTGCACCCAGTACCTCCGGGTATTCTGCCACATGGTGGAAGAGACACATATTGCTGGCCTCCTGCATTCAGTGGAAGTATATGTGCTCATTGGCATGTGTTAACATGGCATCTAGGAACTGGTGTAGTACCCTGGATGCTGATGCCTGTGAGATACCCATGATATCCCCAGTTGGTCTTTGAAAGGTACATGTAGCTAGCATTCTCAGGCTTACACATACCTGATGGGATGGGTTCCCCTCTGTTTGTTCTGGCTCTGAGGCGTGGCCGGCACAGCTTCACAAGTTGCTGTAGGATGTCCCTGTCCACCCTGTAATGCTCCACTATCTCCAGATCATGTAGCCCCTGATAGGTTACCCTGGGTCTGAACACTCTCCTCCTCCTATGGTGCCTGAGGTGGTCATGTACATCATCCTCCACACCACCTTCAGTCTCCAACACATGCTGGTGGATCAAAGCTATGGCAGTCCCTAACATGTACATACTAAAAGTTCCCCATCTGTATACACCACTGGTGCAGAGTGTATGGGAATACACAAATGTGTGTGAGGTGCTTTCACACTTTATACTATTGTGCTATGGATGCTGCTGATCTCATTGGATGTGTATGAGCTATTCCAGCTGCAGAGTATCTTAATTATGGGTTTTACAATGAGTACTGCATGTGCGGGGCCTTTACTGTGGAGTTATGCTTGCCTGCCTTGATTAATCTGCTGCCCTTTAATTCACCTATAAACCTGGATCCCCTCCCATTATCAGGCATGCATCCACCTGCCGTCTTTCTTGTTTTGTACTTTCCCTACCCAGTCATGGCAAAATGTGTCTTGTAGCTGTTATACTGCAAATTGGCTTTGTTCTGTTTTGACACTTTACTGTTTTCTTTGCAGTACAGCCCCTCCCCTTTCCTGTTCTGCAGGTAGCTGCTTGCAGCCTTGTTAGCTGTTGTCAATGGCCCACTCTAGGCTCCTATGTGTTAATTAGTCAATTGTACTCCAATTTCCCTGCTGCAGCATTTCCTTATTTCTTTCCTATATCCTTCCTCTTTCAGCTGCAGTGAGCACCGCGCAAACCCGTTTACCGGGTTTACGCACGTTTTCATCTCTGTTCACATGCATACTCGGTTACCTTGTGTACTCTCAGCTAAGCAAAGCCAGTTCAAAACACCCCTATCCTGCAGCTTTGTCTAGCTAGGGGCAAACCGGTTTAGCAATGCTCCAATGTGCTTACAGCAATGGCGACACGCTCCTCTCTTGATGTCATTTTTATCTCAAGGGCATACCTTGGTGTTATAACGCTACGCTGTGAGGTGCATCCTTACATCAGCAGGGAATCTGTGATTCACTATTACTCCTATCATTTGCATGGCATTGCCTACTAATTCCTAGCTACTGTGCATAACACTGTCACAGCCCCTTTGCAACCCTTGCACCACAGTATGGTGTAGCATGCCTGCCATTGACTATTATTGGGAAATCATGATATGTGTTACATTGCAGTTTTATTCTATATTTTTATATTTTCCTTGCGATCCCCTTTGCGCTACTGCCCTGTGCTTCCACATCATGATAGTGCGACTATATGGGATAGTTCCTGTGTTGCCCATTGCCTTACTTGGATAGAAGGAAGTTTCTTTGCGCACCAGTGGGAGTGGGGAGCCTTGTCCCTGAATAGTACTACTAGATCTTGTGCTGAGGCTGCAACCCACCTCCCTAGAAAACACAAGTGGAAAAAAACTAAGGGTAATGCTGCTCAACCCCAGAAGTCTAAACCTCAAGATGCAGGCTCTCGAAGCCCTCCTCAGTATGGAGAGCATCGATGTCTGTGCAGTGACTGAAACCTGGTTCAAGGCTCCTGAGAGCACCCCAGCACTACCAGGTTATACCTCATATCATGCTTTTCAGCCCCATAACTTGGACCGAACCACAAAGGGAGGGGGAGTGTCCATATTCATCAAAGACACCCATACCTCCAGGATAGTGGCAACGCACGAAGCATCGGAGACCATCCATGTGCAACTAACCATAGGCAAAACTGCCCTACAGTTTGTAGCATGCTACAGACCACCCTCTCAAACTCAGGAACCCCACTCAGCCTTCCTGAAGACACTGGAGAGTATGAATGTCTCTCCAAATACCATCATATTGGGAGACTTCAACTACCCAAACATAGACTGGGAGCATTACTCAAGCCCCAACACCCTAGCCCAAAGGTTCCTAGAATTCATAAACTCAAATGCGATGGAACAACTAGTCACCACTCCCACAAGAGGAGATAATATACTAGATCTGATCATCACAAACATGGGGACACAATGCTCCACACCGGAAGTATACCCCTCACTGGTAAGATCAGACCATAAACTAATCTCACTGGAAATCCACATCCCGCCCCCACCCCCAGCACAAAAGACCACAGTGAGGAACTACTCAAAAGCTGACTTCACACTTCTTAAGACTGAAGTAGTATCCTTCAAGGCCCCTGGGCCAGTGAAACCACAGCCTACACCGCTGAATCCTTTATAAACGCCTTCTATGGACACCTTCAATAATGCATGGATCATGCAATCCCAAATAAAACCAAGACCCTTTCCCCCAAAGGCAGGCATCCTGTCTGGTGGACTCCAGCCATAAACAAACTTTACAACAGGAGGAGGAAGCTACTACAGGACAGAGCAAAATCCCAAAAAGGGAAGGCATCTCTGATCAGTACTAGCAAAAAACTACAATCACTCATAAAATCATCCAAGGCAAACTTTGAGAGAAAAATTGCAAAAGACACTAAAGATAATCAAAAGGCCTTCTTTAGTTATGTTAGAAACCTGGGTGGAAACTCCCAGATATGCTCAGAGTTAGTTCAAAATGACAAAAAATACACTGAACCCACAGATATTGCCAACATACTGGCAGACAGGTTCAGTGCAAATTTCTCTCCCCCCTCCTCCCCAAAAGGAGAAATATCTATCCCAGCTGAATGTAGCCTCCCTGACATCACAGATGTCCAGGTGAGAGCCGCCCTCTCCAAAGCTAAAAACACAGCATCAATGGGACCAGACGGTGTCCCGGGTTGCATGCTACATGAAGTCAAAGAGGAACTAAACTCGCACATAAGGCTGCTGTTTAATCTTAGCCTTACTACATGGCGTACAGCAGCAGTGGTTCCACTCCACAAAGGAGGTGCTTCTATGGACCCTGGAAATTACCGCCCCATAAGCTTGACGAGCCTGGTCTGCAAAGCTATGGAGAGGATCATTATGGAACTCATAAACAAAGACATTGGGTACCTACAGACACTTGATCCTACCCAATTCGGCTTTGTTAAGGGCAGATCCTGCCTTTTGAACCTGGTTGACTTTTTTGAAACAGTCACTAAGGCCATTGATGAGGGTAAGGCAGTTCACACAGCCTACCTTGACCTTGCAAAAGCCTTCGACACAATAACCCACTCGGGCATCATAGACAAGCTCACCAGCTTAAATGTAAACCCATATGTCATAAGATGGGTTGCAAACTGGCTAAAGGACAGAACCCACAAGGTCAGAATTGCTGGAGCCATGTCAGACTCTAAGCCAGTCACAAATGGTGTCCCACAGGGCTCGGTCCTGGGACCCCTCTTGTTCGGCATTTATTTCTCAGAAGTACAAGCAAACATAGGAGGATTGTGGCTGACAAAGTTCGCAGATGACTGCAAGCTGGGCGCCATAATCGATACTCCAGCGGACACTAGCATCCTTCAGAAAGGCCTCACAGAAATGGATAACTGTTGCCAGAGCCATGGCCTTAAACTGAACGCCAAAAAATGTATAGTTATACCCTTTGGGAAAAACAAAGTACCCACAAATTACCACATAGGTGGTAATCCATTAATTATGGAAGAAGTAATCAGGGACCTAGGGACCCAAGTTGACAGTGACCTCTCATTTGACACCCACATTGCCAAGGTGGTTAGGAAGACCTTCTATATTGCCCACCTTATCATGAAAGGATTCACATCTAGATCAAGAGAGGTCATTGTGCCCTATACTCTTCCTTATCAGGCCCATGATTGAGTACAATGCCCCATTTGGTATGTACCTTACCCGGCACCTGCAGCAGTTAGAAAGACCCCAGAAGTACCTCACCAAGAGGATCAAGGGTCTCAAACATATGTCATATGCTGCCAGATTGAAGAAACTCCAGCTCTATTCAGTCACATACCGCCTACTCAGAGGAGATCTATGCCTGACGTACAAGGCCATGTCCAATCCGGAATTAATGGACATGCTCCACCTAAAAAAATCCAAATCCACCAGAACCATGAGAGCGAGAGACTTGAATCTCAACACAGAAATAAATAGGACATGCTGGATGGACAGATTCATAACCCAGAGGCTCCTTACACCCTAGAACAGAATCCCAGTCCATGTTAGGCAGAGCCCCTCACTGACTCTCTTCAAGAGAAATCTTGACGAGTGGATGGGAGATCGTAGGTTTACCCCGGGGGTCATCTCTGTGTCACTTCTAGACAGAGGCACAGTAAACTAAACCCTAAATGGGCACAGTATTATCATTCCAGGGGGTGGCGGAAGCCGCACACACTCTGGCTAGGCTTATAAATGCCCTAGGGCAGATAGCCTAGTATGAACCTATGAACCTATATATATTAAATGTTAATTTTATATTTTGTAGATTTTTTTATGCCAATGGGTATATATTTAGTGATTGGCATATATTAACAATATCCAGTAAAACGAAAAGATAGACTTCCACAAAAAATAGTAGTACAGTTCGGTACCAATGAAGGCTGTCTTCCAAAACCACGAAATCAAAGCCACACTCCACAAAATCCACTCGTTTTTCACAGATAAGACACTGTTTATTGGACAAATAGAACTCAGTAAAATGGATTTTTACTGAGTTCTATTTGTCCAATAAACAGTGTCTTATCTGTGAAAAACGAGTGGATTTTGTGGAGTGTGGCTTTGATTTCGTGGTTTTGGAAGACAGCCTTCATTGGTACCAAACTGTACTAATATATTAACAATATAATACATGTGTTTGGTCAGCTGTCATGGCTCCGATTTTATGTTTGCAAAAATGTAAACTGTTTTCTACGGTTTACATTTCTGCATGCTTACACTACGCTTGCACCACTTCCTGGATCGCTACATACCTTCATTTGCATGCTACACTGCTGCACATGGGGTAATTAGCATACAGAGCCCGGGAGCTGTGCGGGCGTAGCGTACGCAGGTAGTGCACGTGGGAACAGCTTGTACCTGGATCACTCGGCGGCCATATTTGGTGTTGAAATGCTGACACTATGCCTGCACCTGGTGCAAGCTTTATGAATCCCGGGAAATATGTTAAAGCAATATACAATACAATTCCAAGTAGGCCTTTCCATTTAACAATGTTCTGTTTTGAGATATACAGTTTAGGCAAATTAAGTTGTTTTGTTATTTTGCACAATATAATCCCAAGTAGAACTGTTCCATTCATAAAGAAAGGCACATGGAAAATGTGCTATAGGACTATAAATATATTGTACAATGCAAGATGAAATAAAACATTAGTGACATTACATATCTTTTGGAAGAGAACCAATTGGGACTGTGTGAGCTTAATGTGAGAGAGTTTGTGAAGTAGTGTACCGACTGTCTGGAGGGAGAAAATGGTAGTGAGAAACAGCTTACTATGGTGTGAAAGGAGGAGATTAACCTGTGGCAGAGGGATTAGTTTAGGGTAGGGGGAGTAACCTGCGGTACAAGGATTAACCTACAGCAGGGGGATTAACCTGGGGGTAGAGCAGGGAGACAACCACATGTCTATTTGGTGTTGTTTTAGTAGGATATGAAAGATATATGGCCAGATTCCAAAAGAGTTGCTCTCAGTGCAAGTCTGGTCTGATTCCAAAAGACTTGCATTCAATATAAGTGACATACTGTAGTGTAAGTCTTATCTATAGACAGGCTCACTTCAGGGACCAGATTCCAAAACACCAGCAGTCAGCCTACTCTTAGTGTAACTGGCTACTTACACTGAGAGAAATTAGTTTGGAATCGGGGCCTTTATGTATCCAGTTTGTCTAAAAAAATAAACAAATTCATAAATTGATAAAAGAAAATACATGTTTTGTCCACAGCTGATCAATGCCTTTCATTCTGTTGTCACTTCTACATTTCCTATAAATTTTCTAGCCAGGTGAAGTCATTACAGATTTCTTGTTTTTATATCTATATATATATATATATATATATATATATATATATATATATATATATACATATATAAACATACATATATATATATATATATATATATATATATATGTGTGTGTGTGTGTGTGTGTGTGTGTATATGTATATATGTATGTAGGTGTGTGTGTGTGTGTGTGTGTGTGTGTACAGATGTCAAAAATGTTGATTCATTAACTTTGATAACAAAACATTGACAGGCTACTGCACATGCTTCAAGGGCTAACCTTGGAGGATGCAAAACAATAAAAAAAGTGTTTTTGCATGGGGAAGCTCCCTTGCACTCCCATAACCCTTGGTAATTAGAGCATGCTAACTATGAGACTGCACAGTCCACTGGGAAAGAGCATATTCCCTTACACTGGTATTGTCAATCTCACACACTTGTTGACCATCTGTTTCTTTTGATCAAACTGTGTTGGCCAAACAGATGTTGACTTCTGAGC
Source organism: Protopterus annectens (assembly GCF_019279795.1). NCBI lineage: Eukaryota > Metazoa > Chordata > Ceratodontiformes > Protopteridae > Protopterus > Protopterus annectens. Next base: position 1,035,234,898 of record NC_056725.1, read on the forward strand.
ATTTCACTCCAATGTATTAAGTATATATGTGTGTGTGTGTGTGTGTGTGTGTGTGTGTGTGTGTGTGTGTGTGTGTGTGTGTGCTTGTGTGTGTTTGTGTAGTTTGAGGAAAAAACTACTTTTTAGTGTTTTGCAACCATGTCACTGTTTTGGTTAGAAACCTCCCAATGTTTTTGATAATTTGGGGTTGAGTAACTGCTTGTCAGTCAAACATGTTGCGAAAATTCATAGTGGATCCATGTGAACATTATGTCTGTATAAAGATTCAAGAAATTGAAATGAACTTTCCTGTTGTACATGTAGTGGCTGAACTAGTAAGTATCATTATGACAAAAAGAGATTCAAATTTTAGGTAAGGTTAACCAGAGTATGAATAAATGAATACATTTTTCAGCATTGCCAAAACAAAACTCTATCTGACCCCTACTCTAACCACCATACTTTTCTCAACTGTTTCATCTCCCTCTTCCTGTAACAGCTCAATAGTCACATTGTCACAGTGACTGGAATGCTGACACAATGCCAGAAACTGATGCAACTACTATACAAGCAAGCAAAAATACATTTATTTTTTTTATTATTTTCATAAGAAAAGAAAAGCATTTTAAAAAAATAATGAATTTCATGACTGGAATGCATTCACAATAATGGTTGCTTGACATAATGCTTGCTCTGCAGGAAAAAAAAACATTTTATAAATGAAGCTTTTACAGACTTGCAATATTGAAAGACGCACATTTTATACAGGTAGATGTTTCTGTTGTACATGATGTGTAATTATCTCTCCAATTAGGTCTCAGGGGATATATGTCACTTTGTCTCTGCCTTTGTTATGTGACAGCGTATTGCCAAGGAGCTTAGTTACAACACAAATTCAGAATATTAGACGTACCAGTAACGTAAGATAAACTCTGCAGCACTGCGAAAAATCCATTCTTCATAGTCTGAAGCAGAAGTGAGAACATACAGCTCATACATTGTGGCTTGTCCTATAAAATATGCACTCAGGTCTATTAATAGCTGCCGTAATTACATGTTCTCCTTCTGGCTGTTCCAGCCCAGAGATTCAGAGTTGTTCATCAAATGAGAAGTTATTTGAGTACTGCTGGGTGTTGTGTACAATTTGCTGAAGCAAGGGTTTGTTCAAGCTCTTATATATTGCACCTGGTATTGCACTTTTGACCTCATTCAAACAAAGTAAAACTACTCATTTTGTGAGGAATCTTGCTGTATATGGAAAGGGCAAAGGTCGTGTTTTGTACACCTACACGTGAAAATAAGCAGTGGTAGGTAATAACAGAATGGAAAAATGAGTAAAGAGCATACGTGTTGTAAGTAAAGATGCAAACTAATTAACTGTACAGGGTATTAAGCCTGGTAAAGAACAATTGCTCCTGCAGAAGCTATTCAAGCTAAGCATTAGTGACATTTTCATAATTTGGGAAATGGGATGGTTCCTTATTCAGCCTCTTCCCATCAGTGGCTGCTGTTCTCCAAGGAGCAGTCCTAGGCCCTTTACAATTTTCTATTATATCAACTCCATATTCTAGTCAGTCACAAACATGGGCTAATAGAGTGCACCAGCATTTTTTAAAACTCTGGCAAAGTAGAAATCTACAACCAACTTCACCTGATACCTTGCTAGTGGCTATGGGCTACTTCAAAATAATGATAAAACTAAACCCCTATGTTAGAGATAGATACAGTCAGCTCTGTAGTGTAACAAAACAAAATTTCACAACTGAAGTTGTGAAGGACTTTAAAATAGCTAGGAGTCATACTTAACTAAGTTACATTCTCAAAACATGTGCGGCTTTACTGTTTAGTATCCAGATAATTAAGCTTTATAAAATACCTAGTACACAAAACTAGGTGGTCATTCTGTAACTGCCATCAGCACAAGCAGTTCGACTGACCTAAGTGTCTTAAGGAATGCCTATCACAAAATCTCCAAACTAATCACCTGCAGTCTCACTTATGGCATGTACTGCTCCAAGTCCCAATAATGAGCCTTACTGCTCCCAGCCTTGCTAATAAGTACCACTGTTCAAAGTCCTGTAAATAAGCTCCACTATTCACAGTCTCATGTATGATGTTTACTGCTCCCAGTCCATCTAACGAATTTATTTATTCCAGGTCATATTAATGTTTTCCACTGTTCACAGTTGCACTAATGGTGTCCATTATTTCCAGTGCCACAAATGAGTCCCACTGTTCCCCATCACATTAATGAGCCATACTACTTACAATCCCATTGATGAGGCCTGCTGTTTATACCTCAGGCTGCTGCCCTTGGCCATTCTACTATATAGGCTACATTGCAACAACCACTGTCCATGCACTTGCATCTGTTTGTTCTATGGACATGACTGACAAAATGCCATGGTATATATGTCAACTCATGGTATTCTGTTGCTCAGATTACTCAGGTTGGTGTAAGTTATCAATGAAAAAGAGAGTTTTAAGAAGGTATTACTAATAAGTAGCAGTGAGGCAAACTTAAGTATTGTTGCATTGTATGCGTCTAACTTAAGTATAGTTGCACTGTATACTTCTAATGGTCTTAATGCTGAACTACAAAACAAAATATCCTTTTCTGTAATTAAATTAGAAACTAGAAACTATTTCTTATCCTGAATACCTGCATATTTTAGCCTAACCTAACTCTGCCTGTGTCTGTATTGCACAGAGTACTAGACTGACTCAGTTCAGTAAATGTAAATAACAATTAGTAAATCTGTAGCTTACTCCTTACTGTTTGAAATACAGTTTTCTTATTTGTACATAAACATTTTGATTTAAATTAAATGTCATCGGAAATACTCAGTCTAGGGATCTAAATCTCTTCTGCAACATCAACAGAATAGTTTGGAGGGAACTGCAGAAGGAGTAATTACTGGGCACATTGCGGGTGTTGTGAAGAACACTACTGGTTGACATCAAGGAAATTTCATAACGTTGAATTTCATTACATTGAGACCATAACATGAAAAATTCAAAACACTGAAAACCCAAAATATTGAAAACTCAGAACATTGAAAGTGTGCTTCATAACATTGAAAACTACATTGCACAAGTAAAAGATCCCCTCCACCTACAACACATAACTAACAAACACACTTTCTACTACGTTTCTGCAGGGGGGCAAGCCCCCCCCCCCCCGTAAATTAAATATACCAACTCTAAGATCACACTGCAGTGGAAAAAAGTTACTAAATTAATTAACATTTTTCCACTGTAGTGGGATCTTGGAGTTGGTATATTTAATTTACGGGGGTGGGGTGAGGGACAGAGCCCCCCTGCAAAAATGTAGTTGAAAGTGTGATTATTAGTTAGGTGTTGTTACAGGTGGAGAGGACGTTATTTACATATGTATTGTAGTTTTCAATGTTATGAAGCACGTTTTCAATGTTTTGGGTTTTCAATGTTTTGGGATTTAGATGATTTGGTCTCAGTGTTATGAAATTCAACGTCATGAAATTTCAATGTTATGAAGTAGATATATATATATATATATATATATATATATATATATATATATATATATATATATATATATATAATATATATGGGTGTATTTTGGAAGAACGATAGTTCACTACTTCAAACCTCAAAAGTACACCCACACTAACGCGAAAGTGCACTTTCACAAAAGTGCACTCTCAGGAACCCGCTACACCGAATGGGCTAGCAGTTACAGACCTTAGCATTAGGGCACGGGTTAGGGTAAGGGAATAGTTAGTAGGGCTACTTCTCAGAAGTACAGGCAAGCATGGAAGGACTGTGGCTGACTAAGTTTGCAGATGACTGCAAACTGGGTGCTATAATAGAGTCTCTGGCCAACATGGAGATCCTCCAGAAGGGCCTAAATGAGACTGATGCATGGTGTCAAAGCCATGGTGTCAAGCTAAATGCAAAAAATTGCGTAGTAATCCCCTTTGGAAAAAACAGAGTACCCACAAGCTACAACATAGGAGGTAATCCCCTGAAATCTGAAGAAGAAATAAGGGATCTAGGGACCCAAGTAGATAGTCAGCTTTCCTTTGATAACCATGTTGCTAAAGTGGTTAGAAAATCCTTCTATGTGACCCATCTGATCATGAAAGGGTTCGCATCAAGATCTAAGGATGTAATGGTGCCCCTCTACTCTTCCATCATCAGACCCATTATTGAGTACAATGCACCAATTGGAATGTACCTGGCTAGACATCTCCAGCAGCTGGAGAGACCACAGAGGTACCTAACCAATAGGATTACTGGCCTCAAACAGTTGCCCTATGCAGCACGATTAAAAAAGCTAAGACTGTTCTCTGTTGCATACCACTTTCTCAGAGGTGATCTCTGTCTAACGTACAGAGCCATGTCCAACCCAGAATTGTTGAACATGCTCCATCTTAGCAAAACCAAATCTACTCGAGCTACACGCTCAAGGGATATAAACCTCAACACAACAATGAATAGAACATGCTGGAGGGATAGATTCCCTTCGCAGAGACTTCCCTTACTATGGAACAGGGTCTCGATCTACATAAGACAGAGCCCCTCACTATCACTCTTCAAGAGGAACCTTGATGAGTGGATGGGTAACAGAAAGTTCACACAGGGGATCACACCAACAGCACTACTAGATAGGGGCCAAGGGTACTAGCTGCTAGTACAAGGGTCTAGGGAACTACTTAAGGGGCGGTGAATACAGCACAATGTGGCTGGGCTAATATATGCCTTCGGGCAGATAGCCCAGTACCAACCTATGAACCTATAAAGGGACTCAGAGTGCTGTGGCGGCTCTGTGTTAGCTCCTTAAAGTGCCAACTTTTGTCATGCTTTCATCTACTCACTGTGTGAGATGCTAGGACTTAACAGTATATGACAAATGAGCATTGTTACTTTGGGTCTATGGCTGTAACTTTGCTCAGTTAGATAAACTTCATACACTGTACATCCATGATGCAGAATTATGACCACTGGCTTCCTAATATTCCACAATCTTTACTTCTAGCTCAGTGATTGTAGATGTCAACAGTTGTATTTCACTAATTCTGTATAATTATCCTCATGGACTTTAATATTTACCAGTCAGTCATTAGCATTTGTAATTCTATAATAAAATATTTTTCTTAAAAATATGTAAAATATACTGGATATTAAATATACAGAAGTATATTCTCTTTTACTAGGAAATGCAAATAAAAATGCAGAAAAGACAGTTATTTTGGAAAAATATATTCTAGCTAACCCTACTTTTATCTTCTAACTAGAAGAAGCCTAAAAACTAGCTATTGCTAACCTGTAAACTGATTCAACAGTTAGGAAAACATATGCAAAATTCTTCAGATGTGAACTCACCATCCCTGAGAAACAGATTCCCTCTGTCTTCTTTTTGCAATGTCTATGCAAACGTTTCTCACATCTGCCAATATTGTTGAGTCCACCAGCAGACAGGGAAAAGACCAAGGATTAACTGAAGCATTGACATGCTTTTATGGTCACATACTTGCCAGTAATTCAGGAGTGTGTCATAGAATACATTAATGTTAGTAGATATTCAGACAGCATTGTTTCTTCTGACTTGCTTCTCTGTGTTTACTATACGAGTTCTGATTATTTTATTTCCTGAAAAGTCAGCAATTCAGATCTGAATAATATTAGGAGGCATATACCTGAAAAATTCAAGTTTTTGTTTATGATAAATTGATTCTACCCTAGGAAGTAACAGCATATAAAGCAATCTGTGTTAAGGTGTATGTGTACGTGTACATGCACATGCATGTGCGTGTGTGTGTGTGTGTGTGTGTGTGTGTGTGTGTGTGTGTGTGAAAAATGGTTTCAGTTATAATACCTTTGCTACATCTCTATTTTTTTACTTTCTGCAAGTCTTTTGAGTTTCTAATACTATGATAGGAATGAAACCCCATTCCTAAGTCAAACTATGATTAAAGTTCATGAAATTAATAGTGTTTCAATCTCTGATGTCAGCTAGAAGTGCTCTTTGCAGCAGCTGCAGTGTACCCAGTAATGACTCCTTCTGCAATTCGTATGGAGTTACAAGTATTGGTAACATATCTAAATACGATTGTAGATTCTTTTTTATAAGACCCGTTGCTCCTGCTGCTATTGGAACTGTCTGGGTATCCTTTTTCTGGATTGCCTTCATTTCTGCCTACAAATCCTGTTATTTTATGAGTTTGTGCCTCTGTCTGTACGTGACGCTGTAGTCACTCTCCAGGATTTAAGAAAAATCCATGTAGGCACAGTGTAGAGCCTACACAGAATGTTACCATGTCTGTGTACACAATTCCCCCTCTGCAGTATGTCATTTATATTAATGATGACGCATTGCCGAGAGACACCCAAGGAACAAGGGCATGGAGTCAGTGTAGGGTGAGATGTATTGCTAACCATGTCCACAGATGATAAGAGACTTCCCAGACTGTCCTTCTGTATTATGTTATTTGTTTTTTATTAAAAATGCATGTTTGCGTGGCATAGCAAGGAGCACAGCAATACTAAGCGGCGCCCATAGATAAGATAGCAGACAACTGACAGACATCTAAAACTAGAAACCGGATGTATTTAATTATTTATTGAAATGTATGTTTAAGCATATCTGAGCATGTTTGCATGGCGCAGTGCTGTGCTCAGCACTTCTTATAGGTAGCCAAGTGTTATATGTAAAGGTACACCTCATGTCTGAATATCAACGTAGCTTAATGGCTCCATGTCCAGGGTTTGAATACATTGAAGAGAAATAAATATTAATTTATACACATTTGGCAGACTAATTTAAAATATAGCTCAGCTGTGCTCTGCTAAGCTCTGCTGAGACCAATTAAGACCTGCTAAGCTCCGTATAAACATGATAACAGCTGCCAATGTTTATGTGCTGCTTGGCACTGCTTGGCTGGTTTGCACACTGCTAAGCTCCACTAAAACTATGGTTATGTAAGTTTTTGTGCTTCTCAGCTCAGCTGTGCTAGTTTGCACGGTGCTAAGTGGTGCAATGCTTTTTTGAATGTTGCCCAATGACATGTAAGGGCAGGAAAACAGACAATATTAAGCCCAATAGGTGGGAATACAGCAGAATCCATTAGAGTTCTGTCTCTGAAGGGTACTATGGCTGGTGTTGGTGAAGGTGCATGCCTTTAGGAGCAGCATTGGGGCATTCTGGAGTCCAGGGTCATGGTTGGACTCCTAGTAAAAAAACATGAAGACCGGCTGCTGCAGGGAGGTTTCCAGGGCTCAGAGTGTAAGGAGGAGGCCTGGGTCCAGCTGGCCAGAGAACTCACCAGTGTCACTGGTATCGCCTGCTCAAGTGAGCAGTGTTGTCACCACCATGATGACCTGAAATGAAGAAATTGGGAACTTTTGGACATCTGTGTCCAAGAAGCTTGGTCAGGGAGTGCCCCACAAGTATGTAAGTAATATGTAATCTGAATGTCTGCAAAACTGACTGGTATGCATAATAGTGTGCTCCTCTCCCAACAGCTGCAGAAGAGAGGACTCACAATGTCGAGTCACACGCCGGGTACCTGGCCAGGTTTTTGCCTCAAGTGTGGTGAGTACGGATGCAATATGCTTACTGTAGTGATATAAGCAAGACAGGGTAAAGCATTAACTGCATTAAAGTATATACAATAAAGTCTGTAGTGCAGTAAATGTGGAATTAGAGCTGTATTGCAAGAAATGAATAATGCCAACTGTTCTGCAATAAAAACACAAAACAATACCAGTAACTGCATTAAAGTATATACAGTTAAGTCTGTAGTGGAATAAATGTGGAATTACAGCTGTATTTCAAGAAATAAATAATGCCAACTGTTCTGCAATAAAACATGAATCAATACCAGTAACACCAAGGAAAATGGTGTACATCAGGATTGTCTTGTAACCATTGCAGTAGAGCTGTATGCATTCAGGCTGTAAGGTAAGGTGCTGCAGTCAAGTATAACACTGTAATAGCTGTATAATGCAAATCTAATGGCTATCAGTTGTATTATTTAACACATATAGTACCATTCAAGGCTGTCTGTAGGCCAATATTGTTCACATAATGCTCTGTCATCCACAAACAGCAGGTAAGCAAGGTATGTGGGTGAGGTAGCCCACTCCATGATCTTGATATTGTTTGTTTACTTCACAGATATTTCAACCCACTAACAATAAAATCTGTACTCCAGCATTGTTAGACTGATATATAATGTACCTACTATCTGTGTTATTCTTGTATTTCATGCATGTGTGTTCTACTGTCACTGCAGTCTAGTATAACACTGTCATAGTACTTCCAGATCATATTTTGTTCCAGGTAAGCTCTTGGCAAATATCAGTCAGTCAGTAATCAACAGTAACTCAGTAGCTCAACTCATTACAGCCGAGTGACGTCTACAGGCGTTTCTGCAGTTACTTCCTACTGCTCCTCTAGACGTCAAATATTGCCTGTTCATATTTGCATTAATAAATCCAAAACCATGCTACACACAAGGTATCAGAATATCTTATCTTGAAGCATATATGATGGCAAACACAATTGTATCAATATATGAGCTCTGTTAATAAGTATTTGTTAGAAGTGTAAGGTGATAAATTCATTTTTTAAAGGCTGAAGCCACGCCAACTGGGAGTTAAAGGTACACACTCAAAAGAGCTCTGCTGGAGGGAATGAGTTAAAGGTTCTGCATGTAGTATGTTTTGCCACATACAGACCAGGGTTTGAATCCAGTGTTAGGTAGCATTAAATAATACAGTAGCAGTCACCTAATGCTCACAAATTCTCTCTCCACAGGAACTACAGGTAAATGGGTGAGGTAGCCCATATTATGAGTAGATAATTGTGTATTTAGATTTCCAGACTGTTAAAATCATTAACAGGAATGTGAAAAATCAGCAATGTATAGTCAGAAATACTATGTGTAATCTTGGTATGCCTGTATGTCTGGAGTGTCTGTTAAAAGTTGTTGAAGTCGCAGTCACTGCTATTGGGTTCTATTCCCATGCCTGCCAACCAAGGCATGACTGCTGTTTAGTGTCTGTACTGTACACAAACTTGCCTCTTAAGTGTCACAATTTCACATTATGTAATTAATAGTGCGTAATCCACCTGTTACAGGAATACCATGGCAATGAGTACCTAGATTGCACAGTATCACCATTTCAGCCCACAGAACATAGAACACCTTGGTAGTTATATAGGTTCACCTGATGTGCAAGTGTTCTGTGTAGGTGTGTACCCGCAGTTGTAACCATTTGGCCCATAGTGTCCCTTGCATATACAGTGAGAGGTATGTATATCAGCTACAGGAGACTTATACTCATAGGTTCATAGGTTGGTACTAGGCTATCAGCCCTAGGGCCTATACAAGCCTAGCCATAACAATTCCCTGGCTATTTCTTCCCACACTATTTACTTCCCTGGACCCCTGTCTAGCACTATAAACATAAAGAAAATACAGACCCATATAGTAAATAGTAGTACTCTTGTCGAGGAAGTAAGCTGCACTGTTACTAACTTTCTTCTTGCTGCTGTGGCTGTCCTGGATTTATTGGTTTAAGGGAGCTTACTATTATTATCTCTGTTACTAACGGACTGATTTTCTCTCTCACCCAACCCATTATATTCATTTATTTATTACTGTTATTCATTGTTTATGGTTTACTATTAACATATGTTGTTACATTAACTTTTTTGGGGCATGTGTTATTATTGTTATGTATTATAATGGATGCATATTAACATATCTTGTTAAATTGCCTATTTTGTTGGCCTTATGCTGTAACTGTTACTGGCATGCTGTTATACTGACTGTTCTGTTATTTATTGTTGTGTTTCCCATAATTTGCATTGATATGTAATTGCATTATTTCCAATGTTCTGGCATGCTGTTATTAACAATGTTTTCTTGGTAACTAACCTATACTTTTGACTATACCTCCATTTCCACAGCACATCAAGGTAGGCTGGTTGCTGGTGATCCACCTACCTTGCCTCAACTGGCCATGGCACTGGGTCCTAGCATTTCTGGGACCCAAGCCGGTGGTGCCCCATCTGCAGCTCCTGCACCACCTGTGGCATCGGGTGGAACTGCCTCAGGGGACGGGGCCTGGCCTCCCCATGGGAGTGGTGGCTGTGGGGCTACAATCACCCAGGATCAACTGCCAGTCATGGTGTGCAGGATTGTTCATCGGAGCTATGAACGCCACCTGCAACAGACTGAGAGCACCCTGGATGAGCTGTTGGGGCAGGCTCATGGTGGCACCCAGCCTCCAGCACAGCCACCCTTGGGGCAGTGAAGGAGCAGTGTCAACTGTCCCTTAGGTGGGGATGTGAGTCAAGCTGCTGCCATCTGGAGGCACATGTGACTTGATTCCACAACACCCTCCCCATCCAAGGTGTTTACCCCTTACATGTTATACACTGCCCGTCTGCTGTCTTATCTGTCTTGTCTGTCTGCAAATGTATCCTCTCCTACCCAACTTACCCCACATGCACCTGTGTCACTTCCCCTACATTCCACTTTCACCTTAAAAAAATGGGCACCTGTCACATATAAAAAAAATAAAAAAAAAACACCAAATAGAAAGCTCTCCATGTTGCACACATGTCCACAGGACACCACTAATCTGGTCTAATTGGCTTGACAACACAGTTATGTTGTCCTCACCCCTCTGTCTGTGGTTTAAGAGTCCGTATTGATTTGCAAAATTTGTCAAAATGCACAGATCTTGCAGTACAACATATGGATATCTATGTGTCTTTCCTACACCCTTCCTGCACCTCCCTAACTGCCTTTCACTATGTTCCCCCTGCTTACCTCCATTTCACTACTTTCCTATCACCCTCTTTTTCTTTTCTTTATCTGGTTTTAGTGTAGGTTTGCACAGAGCTAAGTGAAGCGGCATGATGTGGAGTGCAGCTCTGCTTCACTTAGCTATGCTTAAATGAGCTTTAATGATTCTTCTTCTTCTTCTTTTGGCTTTTCCCAGTTAGGGGTTATCACAGCAGATCACCTGTCCAAACATGATTGGCAGTAGAGATTTTACAGTGTCAAGTTGCCAGCCTGCACACACTCACACCTAGGGCCAATTTAGAATGTCCAATCCACATACAGCATGTCTTTTGGGATGTGAGAGGAAACCGGAGCACCTGGAGGAAACCCACGCGACCACAGGGAGGACATGCAGACTCCACACAAAAGGCACCCCAGCCAAGGATTGAACCGAAGAACCTCTTACTATGAGGCGACAACACTAACCGCTGCACCACCACGGCTGCCCAAATGAGCTTTAATGATTAAATGTGTTTATTACATTATCTGGCACATGTACAAAATGAACACCTCTGCAAAGATTCAAACCCAGGCCCCTCTCACCTACAGCCCACTGCATTAACCCACCACGTCACACAGATCTGATGTAAAACAGGTGCTTCGGGCAAAACATACTGATTGCCATATTAGTCATTAGGCATGTAACTCAAATAAAAAATAATGGAAAAATAGGAGTGTACTTCGGACTCTGGTACAATAATACACCAGTAGACAGTGAAAGATATAATAATGTATATAAGTGAGCCCTGTGATAGCAGGTATATGTGCCCTTTTATCAGCAAATTGTGGAAAGACACCTGCTAAGGCAACATGGCAAAGTACATGTAGAATTGGGACCCTACTTCAGAAGTACAGCCATATAAAGCCATGCACATACTGATGGATGTAGAAATATTTCCCACTGCACGTATACGGATATCTTGCAAATACACACACTTTTGAAGTGACTCAGTGGTGCAGTCTGTTAAATGCCTTGCATGCAATACATTTTGTCACACACAGTCCTGGTTTAAATCCAGTTTTGTCTAGCAGTTCCATTACATTATTGTGAAGACAGCAAGTAATGACTGAGTCATACAATCCTAATCTGCACAGATTACTGCTAGTTAATGAACTGCTACCCACCTTTGCAAGTTAGAGATTAACAGCTATTGCATTAGCATGCATATTCTGATGGGTATGAAGTCTGATACTCAAGTGTTTCTCTTTCTTTACTGACCTCAACCACCAATGTTTGCCAGTGAACTGCCAGATGACCAATATGTCATGGGACATCGACCACACATATGAGGCGAAACTGTGGACATATTCCATAAATCTATACAGTTGACAGTTATGGTACCTACCCACTGCGATGCTGTACTCTCCAGACCTCAATGATGTCCATCTTAAAAACTAAGAAAGGGGCCCAGATCTACATGAAGGCCTTATATATTGCACTGTGGTGGCATGTCATTGGCGAATAATAGTGCGATTCAGCTGTTTTTTTCTGCAATTAGCAATTCCAAGCCATAGATTGGTGCAGAGGAAATTACCTGCTAATGAGCAATACCTTAAAAGCCAAGCAGCTGCTTATGGGGAACAGCTCTGTATGAGACTTCACTCACACAGGGAGTGGATTTCAAAAAGTATACCAGAAGCAAAGTTCAAAAAAGGAGTATTGCACTCCAGCAAGTAAGTAATAGATTTCTTCATATAACAGGATGTGGATGGGAGGATGGAGGTATGGTGACTAGAGATTACAACAGTAAGCCTATCTTAGATCTGTGGTAATGACGTGTCAGTGATACTCAGCTGTCCTACACCTACAGACATGCCTCTTCACTGCCACTGATTTTTAATGGCATCTCAGCTCTGTCCCTGTCAATCTCACCTGCAACGGTTGGCTGTTGAAGGAAAGGTAGTGGATTACACATAGTACATAGTGACAACGAGTTAGGGTGTACAGTCCTGAAATGTCAAATGATGTACTGTAATTCAACCCCTCATTCAGTCATTGTTTCACACACATAGTTCTAACATTTTAAAAGTGTTCCTGAATGTCCCTGATGTACTCTGCCTAAGTCCCTGTTTCTGTTGACATATGTCCCTGTTTGGTTGACGGCTATGCCCAACATATCTGTCAACCTCTTACAGCATAAAACCAGGACAGAACCATCATTTATGAGGGGTCAAAGGCATAAGCTCAGCAGCAGTGTTAAAATATTTGTCATAGATCTACAAGTTTGTGTGAAAAATGACCAAAACTATGAGGCAAACATCCTGACATTCTGCAAACATCTGTATGGTTGAGAGGTATGACACCTACAGGGAACATACATTACAGCAGGTTTTCATTATTTTCTGTCATTGTGGCACACTGGTGTTGCTGGACTGTCCACATACAGTTGTAATGATACACTGCTAATTGTCTAGCAGTGGCCATATAACATATTAGTGGGAGTTTGCCCATATGGGACACACCACAATAGACTGCACTGCTGGGTGTTGGAACATACAGCAGAATCTATCATGGCACACAGGGACATACCCCAGTATTGCTACTATCTTTGTGGTATCCACACATGTAGAGTGTTGCCAGAATGTGGGGTATGATGTGTGAGGGAGCAGTGGATAGTGCATGCCATTATAGGTGTGCTGGATCTGTACATAGTGGATGTCCATGTATCTGGTCCTGTAATGTGTTTCCTTTTTGTTGTCTTTGCAGAACAATGCACCTCTGAAGACATACCCCATTCTCAGAGGTGGAGGATGACATGATAGTTGATGGACTGAAACAGCACCATCAGATCTTGTTGTCCAGGTGGAGGCATAACCTGGAGCAGTGGGCACCCCCCACCACACCTTGTGCTTGTGATGATACCTGTACCACATCCCTACCATCCATGCCATTGATGCAGGAAAATGCTATGTGTCTGATGCACAGGGTATCTGTATTACTTGACATGTACTTGTGTAGTGCAGTATTATTTTGCCATGCCACTTGTTGTGGGTTATAACAGGTGCTTTATGCTGGCATGTGTAATGACTACACATCACACTTTGTGTGTCTTTGTTGCATGATGTTGGACTGGTGGTAGTGTTACAGATTGACAGTTGTGTCACAGACCTGTGTATGTTTCTGTTCCAGGAGTCTGAGGGGATACACTATGGACACATGGCAACAATACAGTGGCACAGGATGGCATGGCAGCACAGCAGAAATATGACATCAGCAAGGTATGGCAGTATATGTGCATGGCACCCTAGGTGCATATGTGTAGAACAGTCTATCAGGGACAATGGGGGCAGTCAGCATATTCATGCATTCATACTTTGTGATAATGTCTGCTACCCTGGCTACATTTCACCTGGGTTACCTGAAATTGCAAATCTAGAAAGTGTGGTGATGGAGTTGACACATCTACAAATATCCTGTGTCAGGGTCAGACAAGTGGCAGACATCAGTTATGATTATGTATAGGAGGACAATTTAGGCCCAGCAGCTAGTCACAGGGCCAAAAAGTGCATAACCAATGCATGGGGATAGCCCATACGGCCATGTCTGTAGTGTTGCACAGGGATATATTTACACACACACGCACACACACACACACACACACACACACACACACACACACACACACAGTTAGTTAATGTGAGATTAGAACTCCTACCTGTCTACAATTACACACTATAATGCATGCACCACAGAGTTTATCTAATATTAGATTGTCAGCTAGCACACTTGAGGTGGATGACATCAGCATGCCTTGTAGAGGAGGGCAATATAGAGGCCAGCAGCTAGTCACAGGGCCATAAAATGCATAACCATTGCACAGAGAAAGTCCATATGGCTTTATCCATAGTGCTGCATGGGGATATATTTACATACACAGTTGGCTCATATGAGATTAGAACCCGTACCTATCTACAGTCACACACTACAACTTGCAGTATTTATCTCATGCGTCACAGAGTTTATCTAATATTAGATTGTCAGCCAGCACTTTTGAGGTGGATGACATCAGCAAGCCTTGTATAGGAGGGCAATATAGAGGCCAGCAGCTAGTCACAGGACCATGAAATGCATAACCCTTGCACAGAGATAGCCCATATGGATTGCCGGTAGTGCTGCATGGTGATACACACACACACACACACACACACACACACACACACACACACACACACACACACACACACACACACAGTTGACTGATGTGAAATTAGAACCCCTACCTATCTACAATTACACACCATAGCTCACAGTACTTATCGCATGCACCACAGGTTACATCTATTATATGTGTGATTGCAAGCACAATACTTCCAGAGTACACAAAGCAGCCTTGTGTTAGACAGCATGTGTGGCCTGCAGATTGATATTGCTTGGTACTGTTATTGTATCTAGTGTCCTAGGAGTAGGGTACCTGTCACTATCCCTGCTATGTGTGTACAGTTAGCAGTATGGCCATATGTGGCTGGTTGCAGTTAGTTAAGCAAACATGTGACCATGAACAATATGGCCTGTCCAAGGCATGCTTTGAAGCATTGTACAGTACAGCACCTGCTCATCTGTGTCTGTCTACAAGGTGACATTCCACAGGCACAGGGGTCTGTGGATGAGTGGATTATGTACTGTAGCAGCCTTGGTTTGGTTCCTTTGTGCAACTGTTTTGATGCCTGAGTGCAGATAACCTCAGCATTCTGATGGTATGTGGAGAAATCCATACAGCCCCCCCCCACACACATATATATATATATATATATATATATATATATATATATATATATATATATATATATTATATATATATCAATGTGTATAACAGAGATGTCTGTATAAATGTTGCTGTGTGTGTATGTTATGTATGTATATGACTTTTGTATATATATATATATATATATATATATATATGTTGCGATTGTATGTATCATTGTAATATATATAGCTACATTTATATATATATATATATATATATATATATATATATATATATATATATATATATATTGGTATTATATGTATATGGGGTACATACTGATAGATACACTATGCATGTGGGAGGGGATAGGGTCAGACAGATATGTAGAGGTAGCTGTCTGTAGGCACAGACATATTTCCACACAGCAGGTCTTTGCGAGGAAGAGGCAACAGAATTGCACTCAAGTTATCCAAGTGTAGGAGCATGCCCAGTGGGACTGTCTGTACTTACAAGGTGACTCCAGGCCAGAGCTACCTGCACTCTAGGCTGGGATTTTGTGTGGTACAGACATTAGCAGCTGCACCTATTTCTGCAGTACAGCACTTCCCTGACATTGTCCACAACATTCCCCGGCTGTGTGGTGTACTTAATATGTGAATGGGGTACATGATGTAACACCTCATATAGGGTGGCAGTCTGCATACCTCTCACTATACTTCTCAACTTCTTGCAGCAAGACATCTGGACAAAGCCATTAATAAAAGTGGGACAAAGGCTCAAAACTAGGGCCATTTTTTTAACATTGCACTTACAAACTTAGAAATGTGATAGAATAACAGGTTTTGCTTTAGCATGAATTTTCTGAAGGGTATGAAGTCTGAAACTCAAATGTCTGTCGTTATTTTTTAACTTCAGTTTTTAATGATTTGCCACTTATTTGCCAGAAAACCACAATTTTATGAAAAATGGACCACAAATATGAGGCAAAAATCTGGACATTCTGCGAAATTCTTTACAGTTGAGAGGTATGCCTCATACTGTACATGTTTTTTCATAATGTCCAGCATTTCACCCCGTATATCTGGCCTGTTCCTCATACATTTATGATGTTCCTGTAGAATGTTGTACAATGCAGTCAGTGAATAGTACTAACTACAGACAAGCATTTGAGTGTTGGACTTTATATCCTTCAAATATGCTGTACTGATACAACAAGCTTTCATACTAGCCATCTTCTAGGTGAATCAGAGCATCTGAATCTTTGTCTTTAGGTTTGGCCCTTTGTCTCCCCATTCTCTCTGGCTTTGTCCAGCTTTCAAGTAGTAACAGATTGAGGGGTATGACAGTCTGTGGGGACACCACCATACGACTACCTCACATGCAAAAGATGTAGATACCACCACATTCAAACCATCAACACCATCACTCATGCCAATGACCCTAGCCTACTGAGCCATGCAGGCTGCCAGACAGGGATGTGTCATTCATCACATAATCAACAGCATACAGACATACATTGTCACCCCTGCATTACATGAGACATAGAACATGTGGCCAGGTTCTATGTCACAGCCCTGGAATTGGCTGGTCTGCTGATATATCATTGTAGATTTACAGCAGTTGTATGGGTACACTGATGTGTTGGTGGTGGGGGATGACCAGCCCATGCTCTGCTGGCATAGACAGTTGTGCGAATGTCATGTGACCCCACTGTTTGCCATCTCCCTTGAATAATTTAGTGGATTTTTCAGCCTGTGGCCTAGTGCATATTATGGAGCACATACTATTGAACAGAGTACCTGTTGTCCCAAGTGGCTGTTAGATCTTCCCAAGTAGCCCAGTAGTCCACTATATTCCCTTGCATACATGCGGCAGGTCCATACATATGTTACCATATGCTTATACCCCTTAGAAGTGGTGAATAGATGTGTGACTTACCTTGCAAATGCAGCAGTTGACAGATCTGTAATTCAGGGCTGACTCTGTCTAATGCATGCAGTACACAGCCAATACATGGTTAGGTACAGATTGTGTGGACTGATTGGCATCATTTTTACTAATATGCATGTGTGCCAGAGTAAGGTGTCAGTCCCTAGAGCCCTAGGTTGTCAGTGCATGTGCTATGTGTTGTCTCTTGGCCAAGGCCAGGGCATACTGAGCTCACCTACATCTGCCTACAGGAACAACTTCAAGGGTTTCCTTCTTGAAGTCCCCCTGTCGGTATGGCTGTGCTGACCTAGGCACAGGTGGAGAGATGTGTATCCCTTCCCTTTGCTGATTCTAATGCTGTTTCTGTAGGATTATATTGTGTGGCATGGCTCATACTATAAACA
Organism: Protopterus annectens; assembly: GCF_019279795.1. Taxonomy (NCBI): domain Eukaryota; kingdom Metazoa; phylum Chordata; order Ceratodontiformes; family Protopteridae; genus Protopterus; species Protopterus annectens. The sequence continues at coordinate 1,035,252,742 of NC_056725.1, forward strand.
TGTGTGCACATGTGGCTGGAGAGTACTGCAGGATTCCACCAGATATATTGAGGCATGAGAACCGTGACTTTAGCAGCCCAAACACATGCTCTATGATATTCCTGTTTTGTGCATGTGCCTCACTATGGCATTCTTCGGTGGGTGGGTGTGCATTTCTGATGGGTGTCATCATCCACGGTTCCAGTGTGTAGCCAGCATCCCCAGTAAATGGCCATGTGGGATGTCTTACCTAGCAAACATCTGGTACAGCTGTGACTCATGCCAGATATGGGAGTCATGATAACTGCCAGGGTTGCCAGCACACACATTCATGATAATGCCCTCGGTATTGCACATGACCTGGCAGCTGATGGAGTGATACCCCTTACTGTTGATGTAGATTCTACCCTCCTCACCGGGTGGTGCCTTGATGTGTACATGAGTGCAATCTATGGCACTCAGTACTTTGGGGTAGTGTGCTACATGGTAGAAGTGTTGCATACTGCTGGCCCTTACCTTAGGAGGGAGGGGAAAATAAATGTGCTCACTGGCATGTGGTAGCATGGCATCCAGGAATTGGTGGAGTACCCTGGATGCTGATGCCTGTGAGACCCCCATCATGTCCCCAGTTGGTCTTTGGAAAGTACCTGTAGCTAGTATCCTAAGAGCTACACATACCTTTGTTTCCACTGGGTTGGCTTTCCCTCTGTTGGCTCTGGGTCTGAGTTGGGGTCGGCAGAGCTCAGTGACTTATTGTAGTATGTCCCTGTTTACCCTGTAGTGCTCTACAATATCCAGCTCATGTAGCTCCTGGAAGGTTACCCTGAGCCTGAACACTCTTCTCTTTCTCTGTCTAGGCCTATTGTCAGCAGCAGCAGCAGCAGCAGCATTGACCTCAGCATCTTGCATATACATATGTAGCAGACCTGCAGCAGACCCTAGCATTCCTTCAGTTAAAACTCCTGAGTCTGTATTTCACTGGTACAGAGTATGGGATTGAAATCAGATTGCAGGGTGCATGCAACCATTATAGTGCTCTGCTGTAGGTGCAGCATGTGTGATTGGCTACCTATGATGCACTCCTCCTGCCAAGTACATCATTAAGGACTGTTAATGGCCCTAGTTCAAGTGAGACAGGTGTCATCAGTAACTAAGATATCACTGCCTTTCTCAGCCGATTTTTTTTGAACAGCTTTATTGCTCAGTACTGAGGCGTGCCACACAAACACGCACCGTGAAGATAAATGTGCTCAGCACTCAGTGTACATGCCCATGAAAGGTCTTGCTCAGGATGGAGGTGCACCATGCAAATACATTCAAACCCAAAGAAACACACTCCCTGAAGGTAAACAAAGCTTAGCAGTCAGTGTACACGACCCCCTGCTGAGAGCAGCACCACACAGTGCAAACAAGCGCCGCTGATTGAGCTTACAAGTCCTCAGACACACTCTCCTTTGATGTCAGCTACCTCTTCTGTGGACACTGACATGGTCCTGTGCCAACACAGATGGGATCTGCAGACATGGATGCCCATTTGCGCTATTTAGTAACCCCAGCTCATTTGCATAGGCATCACAAGTTTGTGAAAGAGCTTACCTGTACTAAAGTTCAGTACATTTTTACCTTTTTATTTGCAGTATTTTTCTTTTTAGTATATCTTTTCTTTATTGTACTGTGCTGTGTATCCATTTGCCGCTCTTTTATATGATACATTTTTTTATTGTTTTATTGGCATGGTTCATTCCTTGTGGGAACGTTTTATCTTCTTCATAGATATTTTTCCAAAATGTATCTGTTCTTTTTTTGATGGTATTTCAATTCCTTTAGTCTTGCTTCCCAATTTTCTATAAAACTTTTTGGGGTCATCAATAAATTGCTTATTTTGTACTTTTCCTTTATATTTATATGCATGTCTTATATTTTTTATGACAGTACTGATATTTTGAGTTTAATATTTGTGATAGTGCATGATAGATCCTGATCTTTTTTGATACAGTGCATTGCATTTATGACATCTATCTTTCTGAGTATTTTTGTTGATCTGTTTCCTTTCTGTACTCTTCTAATAGTGACACTCTTTGCCTTAATTGTTTTATAGTTTTTTATATTCAATACTTCTGTGATGGCATTCACTTTCTCTCTGTTTACTGTAAAAGTAATTTCATGTCCTTGTATATTTCACACACTGTGTTTAACTAAATAAATTTTTTAAAGACTGGTCTCTCTGAGAGTGCCTGTGTTGCTGTTTTCTCTTAAATTAGGCTAGTTTCTACTGTTTTAGTCTTCAGGGACTGCAATACAGTACATGCCACTGATTAAACTCTTTAGCCTATAGAGTTGCATGTTTCTAATGTATAGTTTCTGCAGGAAGCAATAACAGAGTAACCTATACAGCATTCATTCACTGGACTACTATAATAAACATAATCCATAAATGAGTACTGTTTCTGACCATCACCTTGCATACAAAATTGTGAAACTGTACAGATGTGTCCAAAAAACACTGATCACATAAGGACAATAAGTGTAAAATATACAGCTTGGTTATGCATAACTGAATTCATAATACTGCCTTTAAAAAAATTAAGCCCATTGCTATGCTTAAAATAAAAGCAAAACAAAAAAAAACAATGATGAACATGGAGCAAGGCCTGTGCTGAAGGGACAGGTTTTGTAGGACCAGGACCAGGAATCATTGTCTAATATATAAGGATCAAAAGATGAAGAGTGCTGTCAGAAACATAACTGCCCAAAAATAAACAATAATGAAAAAAACATTTTCTATTTTTAAGCAATTCAAAAATATGTCAGCTAAGAGAGGTTACAATGCTCCATGCAAAATAAATTGAAATATGCATTAAAAAAGGCTAAGGAAAGATACAAAAATCAATTATATGAATCTAGTAACAATAAAAAGATCTTATCCTATGTGAACAAAGAAAACCCGAGAAAGCATAAAGCCATAGGACCAGCACATCATAGTAATATGTTATATGACAACACAGACCTGGCTTAGATATTTAATGAGTATCTTTCAAATATTTCTTTAATATTAGATGGTATAAGGCCTATAAAATTGATAGAGTAATACATGTCTGTGCAATTATAAATGAAGAAACTGCGGCTTAATCTTGAAACGGACTAAAAGAAGTGAGTAGTCTTAGCCCAGACAATTTATCAGAGTGTACCCTGGTTAAAGCCAAGGACTTTGTTTTAACTTATTTGGCATCTATATTTAACAGACCCTTGTTGGACTATTTTGTTCCATCAGTGATTAGTGTAGAAGTTAGCCAATGTTTTTCCAGTCCATACGGATGGTGATACTGATAACTATCAAAAATTTTAGGCCGATTAGTTTAACATCTCTATTAGGCAAGACGTTTGAAATGTGCATCCTACTTTATTGGAATCCAATGGTAAGACTGGTCCACTATGTGATCTGACTGAAAAGAAAGCCACATTTACCAACATGGTCGATTTTTATGATGCAGTTCACATTACTTTGGCTCAATGACTAGATGTGTGTGTCATTTAGTTAGATCTCTTCATAGACTTTCACAGTACCCAACACCAATTACTAATTGACTCCTTAAAACAAACATCATATTAATTCTTATATCATTAACTGGATTGTTGCCTGTCTTTACAATAAAAGAGTCAAAATATTAAAGTATTTCTCTGACTGGGCTGATATCTCTTCAGGTGTCCCCAAGTTTTCCATGTTGGGGCCCCTTTTATTTTCAGGGTCTTTTCATTTTTTCCATCTTGCAATTTATGCTGGATTTCAAATTCATCAAAATAATGGGTCCCCTTCCTAGTAATAAAGATGGAGTCAACTTTAACAACTATACTAATGTACTGTATTTTTTGTTTAAAAACACCAGCCAAAATGTTTAATCCGATATCTCCATAGAAGAGGCATTATACTGCACAAAATCTGATAAAGATGAAGGCTGCTTTCCTTTCTGTCTCACTGTGGACATCAGAGTTTTGCTGACATGGATTTGGCAGCTGACATAAATCTGGTGAAACTAAAAAATGGTTTTCATCTGTAAAATACATTCAGTTTGAAAAGTGAAGCATACACTACAGAATGTTGATTAGGTGCCCTATTAAAACTATCATTTGCTGACTAATGGTTTACTTCTTGTCTGTGTATCTGACCATTTGGGACCTTTAACTCTGAAGTATAAAACTATTTTTCAGTGGAAGTCTATGTTCTCAGCATTTCATTAAGTTAAGTAGCACTGTCTGGCTCGGCATGAAACAGGTATGATATTTAGCAGAGATGGTAGATGATACCATAGCATGAGAAGTTTATTTATTTATTTATTTGTTTGTTTGTTATTTGGTCCAGTGATCCTTTTCAGCCATGATCCAGCCTCAGAGACAACAGACAGTGCAAATGAACTTAAGTTATACACTTCAAATATAATAGACTCTTAGGGTTACAAAGCTGAAAAACTTTACCGACAGTTCATATACATGCATTATTATAAAGTAGAATGTTATATAGTTTTATGCATTTGTAATAAAGTAGCTGCTTTACATTAGGTTTTATCAATGGAAATGGATTGCAGAACAGTTTGGCTACAAGAAATTGCTTCCTGAAGGTTTAAAATTGAATTTTCTTGAAAAGAAAATCTCAAATGGTAGTGAGTTAAAAACAGAATACAGAGACAGGCCTAGAGAAAAAGAACACAACATAGCAGTAATGAGTCAAATGGCAAAGGAAAACAGCTGAGAGATTGTAAGCATTTTTAGAATATTAACCATTTTAAATGGTAACCATTTGAAATGTCAAGACCTTTAGAGCCAATCCCAAAACATGGAAACTGAATGACTGAAAAAACAGACTTACATATACTAAGTCTGATATGGCCATTTCTTGGAATATATCCTTCTTTCAGGGGTATAGCAATCTTAAATTGGTCTTTATAAGTTTGGGATGTAGGGAATGAGGTTAAATTCAGGCAAGTCATCAGTAATATCATTAATAAATAATGAAAGCAGTAAAAGCAGTAATGAGCCTAGAAAAGAGCATTGGGGGATACCTGTTTAGTGCTCCATTAGCACAGCTGGTTGTTAAAACTGATTTAGGAAGTACTGCAGTGGTTCAAAGTCCCATAAACATTGGTAGAACTGTGTACAAGGACCCAATTACTCAAGTATGAACAGTGTTCAGTCTCACAGAGGGGTTCCCAGTGGGAGTGGGTGTACACCAGGGATTAGCTGTGAGCTCATTCCTGTTTATACTGGTGATGGACTACATTAGCAAACATGTTGGAGGGGACAGAGCAACAAAGTTACTGTATGCAGACAATGTGGCATTACAGGCAGACTCTGAGCAAGAAGTCTTTGCAAGGACAGCCAGTCCATTACTTGTATTTATTTTTTTCTTTATGTAACCCTTTAATTTACTACGTTAAACAATCTGTATAGCTTGGACTGAAGCATATCACCAACCCTCCTGCTCTCCTCTTTCCCTGTAGCTCTACATAATCAAGCCACTAGCCCTACTTGCTCCCTTCTTGTTATTTTTATCTGCCTCCCATCTCCAATTACCATACTCTGCCCACCACACTTTCCTGGCTAAGGGTGTAGTCTTAACTTAGGCCCCCTCTTACTCACCCAGTGTAGTTTGTCTAATTGATTCTTTTTTTTTTCTCTCTGCCTGGAAATCTTCAGGATCAGCTCTGCCCACTTTGTTCACCCTTGGTAAGCTCAGGCTCACTTTGCTCCCCTACCCTACCCCCATTCCCACCCACCCAGGATCAATTTCCACTCCCCCTCTGCCCTTCCCCTTCACCCCTCCCCTCCTATCCGCCACTCTCATCCATTCCTCTCACTTCTACCTCTGCCTACCTAATCACGTACTTAAACTCTGTCATACCTATCACTTTACAGATTCTCTTCTCCTTTCAGACCACCCCCCTTCTGAGTCATTTAACCCATCCCTTTTCCCACTTATACAGCCAATTACCCCTATTGACTAATCTTACCTGCACTGTCTTTCTCTTCCCATGGAACCAGTAACATTGCTACACAAATAACTTATATACTTCTGCTATTCTTGGCTTACAACCTATATCTCTAACACCATCCCTCTAAACATAACATCTGACTATTAATCCCATCTCTCTATCACTAGTTACTATTATTCCTTCTGTATCTATCCTAACAATACCTCTCCACTTATAGCCTGACCTACTTCCACCCCACCTATCCCATTCATTACCTTGTTAATTCTCAACCTGTTTTTATCCCTCCTCTCTACCTCTACCCTAATTCTCCTATATAACCTCTCCTCCTACAATACTCAGTTAAAACCTCACCACTCATCACCAACATCTATCTATCCTTTAGTTAATCCACAATTCCTACACTCATTTCCGATAGCCTCATCTACACTTCTATAACTTTCCATCTTCCTAGAATCAAAATACCTCCTTGCGTCTCATTCTCCCCTAAAAGCAAGGTGAAGTATTATTACCTTCTCCTCTCTCCTCTAGCTCTTTTCCTACTCACTCTATCATTTTTCAATCTGGTGACATCCATCCTAATCCTGGACCCGACATCTCATCTCCCTTCGCCTCTTTGCCCAAGTACTCTACCTCTCCTATATCTAACATGCCCTTAAAACATCTTTCTCTGTATTCCATGAACATCAGAAGTATAGTCAACAAAGTCAGTGAATTCCATGCCTGGACATCCCATCACTCTCCTGATATCATAACTCTCTGTGAAACTTGGCTGAAACCTGACATTTGAACAAAGACTTCCTTCCCCCAGGATACAACATCTTAAGACTTGACAGACCCCTAAATAAAAGTGGAGGAGTTGCTATCATGTTCTCTAACCACCTTACAGTAACCTCCCCTGCCATCTCCACCCCGCTCTGCCCCACCAGTCGAATTGCTAATTGCAATCTGCAAAATCAATGCCCACAACACAATCACCATAGCTGCAATTTACATATCCCTTGGTGACAATATTCCCATACTAGAAAATATTCTATCCTGCCTCACTCAACACTTACCTAATGAAACTATAGTCTTAGGCAACGGCAACATTACTTGGCTATCCCTCCCCTCAGATACTCTTAGTGCCTGCATTAATCTACATGACTTCTCCTAATTAATCTTCACTCCTACTCACACCAATAAATCTACTAATTTTATATCTTTTCTTGACTGGATACTAGTCTTTCAGCCCCATAAATATCACTTCCCAGAAACACTGTCTGATGCTGTCAGTGACCACTATCCAGTCAAATTCCTCATATTGTCACCACATTATGTCAGATTATATCAGTTCATAACTTGCCACAAACTTTCCAGTTTTGACTCTGACAAGTTTAACAGCCAACTCTCAGCCATTAACTGGTCCTTCCTTAGACACCTACCACTAGATGATGCTGCACTAAAATTCAATTCCATATTCTTTAACATACTCAACTCCATTGCCCCCTTGCATATTCTTAGAGTCAAATCTATTATATTCCCCCTGGCTTGCACCCTCCACTCACTCCTTAATGCAAAAAAGAGACAAGGCTTGGAGGATTTGGTACAAAACCAAACTCCCCTCCCACCTCCAAAAATATAAAGAACTTTGTAACCTTACCAAGAAATCCATCTATAATGACAAGAAGAACTTCTATAACAACCTTTAAACTGCACACTTAACTAACCCTAAGAAATTCTGGCATGCCATTAATCAAATTCTACATCCAGACAACCCTTCTTCACCCCAACCTTGTTCCAATAGCACACCCCTTGAAATTGCTGCCAATTTTAATCCTTATTTTATTGACACTAACAGCAAATTAGCACTCCAAACCAATTCCAACCCAAATGCTAACCCCCCGAACCTCCTACACCCTCAATCCTCTCTCAGTCCTTTTCTTTAGAAACAGTATCTACTAAGTGCATTAAATCCTTGCTTCTAAAGCTCAAACTCTGCTCCCTCTTCATTGATAATCTATCTCCACTCTTTTTCCAAAAGGCTGCTAAGTCTCTTCCCCTCCCCATCTCCATAATTGTCAACCATTCCATTACTGAGTCTAAAGTACCCACAATTTGGAAACAATTTTACACCTTGCCTATCCACAAGGGAGGTAACTCATCAGAACTTGCCAACTTCAGGCCTATTGCAATCCTATCCTCTCTTTCTAAAACTGTAGAGAAATGCATACACAAACAGATCCTTCACTTCCTCTTACAAGAAAATCTACTTACCCCCACACAACATGGCTTTTGCCCCAAGCATAGCACCTCCACTGCCCTCATCTCCTTCATAAACACCATATCTCAAGCAAGAGATCAAAACAAACTTATCTCATACCTATTTCTTGATCTCTCTGAGGCATTTGACACTGTCTCCCACCTCCTTCTCCTGAACAAACTCTCTGAACTAAACCTGTCCACCACCACTATATCCTGGTTTGCTAATTACCTCAGTGACTGACTTTTTGCAACTTCTCCTGCGCTACCTGTCAAAATGGGTGTACCTTAAGGATCAATCGTTGGCCCATTATTGTTTAATATCTTTACCAGTCTATTGTCCACAAATTGCCCACAGTCATAACTCTTGCAGTATGCTGATGACTCCACAGTTATCAGCATAGCTGATTTCCTCTCTGACTTAAATACAAAGACACAAAAATCCTTATCCATCGAAAACTGGCTTACCATGAACCAACTAATTCTAAATCCAAAAAAGACTAAACTGCTTTTCACTCCCAAAACCATGAACCACTTCAAATCTTCCTTCTCCACTTCATCTCTCAATAACACTGCCATTACTGTGGAATTGCACACTAAACCACTAGGGGTCATCGTCTACGACTATCTCAGATTAGATCTGCATGTTCTCAACAACATAAAGAAAACCCACCAAAAGGTAGAACTCCTTTACTGGAACAAAAAATTATTATCCGGTAAAATGAAAATCTCCCTATCCCATGCCTACCTTCTCAGCCTATTCTATGGCTCACAAATCCTCACTAACCCTCAAACTACTCTCTTAAGAAAACTAGAATCTACCTACAATAAAGTTGTTAGATTCACTGCTGATCTTTACTACCATTCGCACCACTGCCTTGCTCTTAAAAAGTTAAACTGGCTTGAATTTCCCCATCATTTGCTTCTCTCTCAGCTTCAGATAATTCATTCTAGTTTGTATCTACCCTCCTTTTGTCCATATATTGCCTCAGCTGTTTTGCTCTACTCCCCTGCACGGTCCCTACGTAGTGCTAAAAAAACCTTCTTCAAATATACAAGCTTAAAAGTAGAAGAGGACAAAACCTTTACAGCTACTCCCCAGCCCAGTCTTGGAACAAACTTCCTTTGGAGATCAGTAGTATCAATCGTCCACACAGTTTCAAAACTGCTACCAAAAACTATGTAAACTGTACTTGGATCTGCCACTGTAACTATCCTCCTTGAATGACTACCCCTTGCTCTTCCCCCCTTTCACCTAACTCCCTTTCTCTCCTCTATCCCTACTCATAAGTCATACATTGACTTAGTCCCATCTAATGTCAAGCTTATTATATTCCACTAATGTAACCTGCTACTTACTCTCTTACCTGTTCTCACACATTATTGATGTTAGAATGTATTTACTCTCTGGGTTTGTTAATCATGTGCCCATATTATGTTAAATCTTTTTTTAAATTATTTTTTTATAATTTACTGTATCTGATCTTTGTTTCTACTTGCATTGTATAATCTGTGGAGCTTTTCTCCCCGGGCCTCTGCTCAAAAAGTGCTGTGGCTCAGTCAGACTAACCCAGTCAACAAATGTCAACTAAATAAATAAACAAATAAATAAACAAATAAATAAATAAAAGAACTTCAGCAAAGGATAGAAGAATGGAATGCAAGACTGAAGGCACATGGGATGAAACTAAGCACAGATAAGAGTGGTAATGGCAGCAAAATGGGGAAATCAGAAGAAGCTGAGAATTGAGATAGAATGGAAGATAGTGGAACAGGTAAATAGCTTCAAGTATCTAGGAGAGGTGTATAAAGAGAGAAACGGCTTCAGGTAAAACCCAGGTGCACAAAACCAGAACTATATATAACCAAAAATACACCGAGGTACCACACAATAGCGTCTTTAATAACACAAAAAATAAATAAGAACAGTGGTAAGTGCTTTCGCAAAACTAATTGCTTCATCAGACAAGAAAATAAAACACTCCATTGCTTATATACAGATGGAACCATTGACTTAATCACTGATGTCATAGGTCAATTAAGGCATTAAAGCTATAGAAAACTTATAAATGTAGAAAAAACTACATATAGAAAAAACTGCATATAAAAGACACATATAAAATACTGCATGTAAATGCATATAAAAACTGCATACAAAAACTATATACAAAACTATTGGTAAAAGACCTAAGTAATGTGCATAGATATAAACTCCATAAATACTGTAGCTATGAAAAACATAGATAAAAATAGGCTAAAAATCTGGATCTAGTCATAAAATCTATCTACAATATGTATGTATAACTAAAAGTAGTCCATGTCTCTAAAATATGAATAAATATAAATATAAGTGTAATGGGTGTATGAGGTGCCTAAAATTAAACATGTTTGAGGCGTCTTGCTTTCAAGAAAGGAACCAAGGAAGTAGAGCCATTAAGGCCTGGATAGTTATCTGCATTCAATTTAATGATCCATCTCTGTTCACAGCTTTCAGTAAAATTTTCTATATCCCCTCCTCTAATGTTTTTGTGTATGCGCTGTAGCACAAAAAACTTAAAAGAATGTGAATTATCTGTATTAATAATATGCTGGGTGAGTGCATTAGTGGGTTTCTTATTTTTGACATCACGAAGATGTTCTAGAATTCTGTCTTTAAGAAATCTATTCGTTTTACCCACATAAAACACCAGACATTTCTGACAAAAACAATAATAGACAGCATCAGTGCTCTTGCAATCAGCATAAGTATTAAGCTGTAACTGAAAATGCTTGGTGGGGTGGACATAGGTATTTATACTGTAAATATAGGGGCAGGCACTGCATGTCCTGCAAGGAAAAGTGCCCTGACGTGAAGAAGAGATTGCTTTCTTAGGCACATCCTTGTTACATAACTGTTTCTTGAGTGACATATTGTTCTTGAAACTGAATAGTGGATCTTTACAGGTGATAACCTGCAACTGTGGTACCTCTTGTAATAGGTGCCAATATTTCTTGATTACGTCAACATATTGGTTGACGTCACTCGCAAACTGTAACATTACTCTAAATTCATTATGTGGCCTAGAGTTTATGTTAGATGGATTATTACATGGAACTACTTCGTTGTTGTTAAAATAAGGTCTACATTTAGTTGATCTCATATGCCATGCATCAGATATAGTTTTATCAATTTCATCAGGTTGGTACCCTCTAGCTATAAACTCAAATTTTAAATTATTTAATGCTAGTAATGCAGACATCCTGTCCTGATTGTGGCTGGTGGTGCACACCAACATATGGTAATTCAGAGTGGGACTAAGGGCACACTTAGTATCTTGCTGTCTCATATCAGGTCCTTATCCACACTTGAACTATACTACCCCAGATATACCTTCCTTGTGTTTCTTGTAGCAGCTGCCATTCTAGTACAGACCCTCAGTGCTGCATTGTGATTGTCTATCTTCAGGGTAATGTAGTTTGCACAAATAATGCAGTTGCTTGTTATACAATGATATAATTTTGCAGTGGCTTTTACCCAGGAGTTTTAGGGCAGCATATGTCAGTTCATAGCATGTGCCAACATGATATACTTGGAGGAAGGCACTCATGAGCTACGCACTTTTATGCAGCTGGTGTAAACCTTCCACTATGATGCCCCAAGTATATGCAATCTAGCCCATGGTAGTCATGGTTACCATATGCAATCAACTATACACATAATCTACATATAATACAGAAGTACACCAGTGAAGGATAGGGATTTTACAAGGCTTACTCCCAAAGACCACCACTTCCTCATCCTTAAATAATCAAAATGACACCCCATTTAACAACTGTCCTTCTACTAGGGTCTCAACTCTTGAAGTTACTACATCTGGAAACTTTCTCTGCTCTTGTTTCAAAACTCCATAAAAACACCTTTTCCTATAACCTACAGTGGCAAAACTCTCAAATAAAACCGTTACTAGCTACACCAAGAACTTTTCTCCTTTACACAAAACTTCCCTTCTTCTCAAGTACTCCCACTCTCTGGCAATATTTCCCTCCACGCCTTAAAGAAATATCCAACTACCCAATTTTCAGAGTGGATCTTAAAGCCCACCTACAAATGCAAGCCAAGTGGTTCTGTTTCCCAAAAGGACATATCACATAACAGATTCCCAACTTCTACCTGTGTCTGGCCTGACACCTAACCACTGCTGTAGCAGCCTAAGCTCATGTCAGATATGCTGTCTACACTGTAAATGCAAATGTACACTTTCTTTTATTCCTTTTCTTAACTACTGTGTTTATATCTTCTAACTGTATTGTTTTGGCTTATTCACTGTACATACTATATACATCTAACTTTTGTTATTGTAAAATTGTGAATGTATTTTCACCCGAGCTGTGCCTGCAATGGGTCAGTTCTGATCAGTGCATTACTCTGGTAAAAAATATAAATAAAATATAAAAACACAATGAGAGAGACTAGATGGCATTTTGAGATATTTTGAAGCACTCTTCAAAGCTTTAGAAGAAAATTATAAAGCTTTTCTTAGCAGCGCTAAAGATAAGAAAGTTCATGACAATGGCTGGAATATTATAAACACTTTTAATGGCATTATATAATCCCTACACTAAGCCAGAAAGTTATATAAAACATGACTGTATGCAGGTACAAGGTAGGATAGAAAGATCCAAATTAAAAAAAATCTTATTGCAAGCCACATTTATCAAGTGTTATTCAGTAAATGGGCTGGCAAGTATTTGCTCAGGACAGCAGGTGTCATGCAGAACAGCTGCCATCTGGATTACCATTAGTTTTGGGAACCTCCATAAAACAGAGACAGATGCTGACTGTGTGAGAGAGAGAGAGAGACTAAAACCAAGATGCCATTATACATATCATGGATGACAGGCATTAAGCTACAAATATGTATAATTTTCAGGCTGGCTGTTTCACATGTGCAACGTACACAAACTGCAGCTTACTGTAATTGGGAACACATAAGCATATGAGCAGTATAATTATAGTAATGAAGTTAGATCTCTATCTTTTAGAAGTGAACAAGTTGCAGAAGAGTTTGGATAGAATTATATTGAAAACAGTCCATTTTTAGGGGTACCCCACTGACAATAATGAAGTAATCCTACTATCTGCTACAAGCATATAACCTATAGAAAAAAACAGTGTACTATAGTCTGTAAAAATACATCTCTAGAAATATTAAAATTATAGTAATGAAATCAGCAACACTGTTAATGATGTGCAGGCTGCTTCTGTAAAGGATGATATATGCTTCCTGTAATGTATATTGCACCCGGTCACTAACTGAGTTGAACTCACAAAACAATAAAGATACATTCCCAAAGAATGGACAGTATGCCAGTGTGTGCATAGCCGGTGAGAAGATGTAAAGCTTGCACATATGCACATATAGTGTGCCAAACATGCAGGCATATTAGTGGCTGTGTAGCTATGTGACAGTACAGGAAGCACATGTCAAGACTGTTGATAACATTACAGATATAACTGTAAATATGACAGGCATGCCTACAGTGTACGCTCCTGCTATAGGCAGGCCAATACAGAATTGTAACTGACACTTAAGGAAGGCTCATTGTTGTGTTTCTTTAGTATGCTTACACATGTGCATGGGCACTTTAGCCTTAAAATCTGCGTGAAACATGCCATCATAAACTGCACTCACTGTCTGGGAGACACCTAGGTAGTCAGCAGCAGCTAAGGCTGTGGATGGTGGAACCTCTGTTACCCAGTGAGGTTGCTGCTATCAGAGAACTGTGGTGAGGCACCTCTGATCCCTTTGATTACATCCTGTCAGGTGCAGCAACTGCGATTCTTGTGATTGCATTCTGTCAGGTGCAGCACCTGGATACCTGTCATTGCATCCATTCCACAGAAGCAGTAAGGATGTTCCCAGCAACCCATCCCAGTTTACCATCCATCTGAGAACCAGGTCCATGGACCTCTCTGCAATAGTATATGAACTGTCAGTGGATGGATCAGAGTGGCATCACTCATGTCACCCATGTGGGTCAGTTGCACCACAACTATCACCTGCGATCACCACAAATTGATACACTATATTACATTCATCTACTGACTCACAAACCGAGCTGAGGCTTAGCACCCAAGCACTTATGAATACACACGAGTGTAAACTAACATTAACACACATTTAAATCAGCCAAGAGCATCAAGTCCAGTTAGAAGTGTTACACACCTAAGTGATAGCACAGCTGCATCCAGGCCTTGGCTATCATGGTAAAAACTTTGCTTGATGGCTTTATTAACAAAATGTAAAAGTATAAGGCAAGATCTGCATGAAGAAAAGAAACGTACATATACATTATAGAGTCAGTAAACAACATATGCAATCAACACCGCAGCAATGCACAATGGCGGTCACCCCAGTTGTTGTCATGTATGTCACAAGGCACATCACAGAGGTGCGTTAGCAGAACTCAGTTAAGTAAGTACATCCATGATAGTAATGAAGTGCAGCATAAAAGCACTATAAAAATATGTGCAAAGGTAAATCAGAAGCAGTAACAAATAGACACACATTCAGGCTAGTGTGCATGCACACATTCACAAACAGACATGCTCGCCCCTGCATGCACACACACATATATAGATATATACAGCCCATATACACACACCACACACACTCACACACACACACACACACACACACACACACACACACACACACACACACACACACACACACACACACACACACACAGATAGAGATAGATGTAGAAAGCTGTAAATATAGATATTACAGCCAATATGCACACAGGTGCACACACACACACACATATTCATCCAGCCACTACAATAATAATAATAATGGCTTGAGCATACAAAACATAAATTTTGTCAGCAGTTGTGAAATTCAGTTTGATCATAATTTAGGTGTTGTTTGGTTCCTTATGCCACCTGAATTAATGCATCATTGTAAACATGTGCTACAATGTCCTTGGAGAATACCAGTGACGTCCTACCACTTTACCAAAACTGTACATGACTGCCACTCCAAAAGAGCTTGCAGGACACAGTGACCTTACTGTCCGCAGGCAGACTACCAGGTCACTCATGGCATGGAACCCCTTCTAATTCATATCTGCTAGCTTATCTTCAGCTTACAAAAGGTACATGATTACACTGGTGCAGTATGTGATACCTAGCACCATCAACATACCTGCTTTCTTGCAAATTGGTTTGCCATACATCGAGTTTAAGACTCCAGGAATGAGGTACATTCTTTTTTTTTTGTTTTATCCCCCTCTTGACCATTATGCCTCCCTCTCAGATGGTCTACTAGCTCACTCAGTTCCACAGAAATGAAAGACCTGCAGCCTATTTGTTTCTGTTAGAGCATGACTTGGGTACCAATAGTGATATTATCATTCCTTAACTTCCCGGAGTTTCTGCTTTGCCCTAAAATTTCCCCACTATGCATATGCATATGAATGGATGCTCCTGAATGGGCATGAAAATGACTTTTCTGAGAGCATGTCAGTCATCTCCATCTCCATGACAGATGTAGCCCTTTTCCCATAAGGCTCTGTGCTCTTCCAAGCAAGTATCTCCATTTGATCTTCAGTGGGGATTCTAGAATGGAGTGTGCAACCAATATGTGTGCTCCCAGCCATCCCCCATGAGAGAGGTCAAAAGGTATTGCTTTATCTCTTCTCTTCTCTTCCCCCTTTCACTAGTTCCTCCAGCACCTGGGCTACTAGTCAAATAGAAGTAGAAATGGGCTATATTCTTCCATGTGATACATCAGTATCCTAGATGGAGAAGACCAAGACATGCCTAGTGGATTACCTGTGAGCCACTACGGTATCCTTCTATGCAAGGATGTTGAAGTCTTCTCTAAATTTTGTGACCACTGGCCACCTCCATGGCATAGAGTGATAGAGCCCTCATGACAATCTAGATGACCCAGATATAATTATAGGGTTATTGACATTTTTAATTTCTCCAAGTCTTTCGGGTTTCTAATACCGTGACAGGAATGGACTCCATTCCTAAGTCAAAGTACGATTAAAGTTCATGAAATTAGTATTGTTTCACTCTTTGATGTCAGCCAAAAGTGCTCTTTACAGCACCTACAATCTGCCCAGTAATGACTCCTTCTGCAATTTGTATGGTGTTACATGAATTGGTAACATATCTAAATATGATTGTAAATCATTTTTTTTATAAGACCTGTTGCTCCTACTACTATTGGAACTGTCTGGGTATCTTTCTTCCACATGGCTTTTGTTTCTGCCTGCAGATCCAGGTATTTTATGACTTTGTGTCTCTCTGTACGCAAGACACTGTAGTCACTGGGTGTGGCGATTTCAATGATCAATGCTACTTTTGTCTTCTTTTCTTGGACCACTATATCTGTTTTCTAGCATCTATCTTTTGAACTGTTGGTATTGGGTGATCCCATGTGATATGAATTTCATCATTTTCTATGATTCTTTGTGGCTCATGTTTCCAGTGTTTTTCAGCCACGTCAATACCATAATGTTTGGACAATCTCCAGTGTAACAGTCTCGCCACATTATTATGCCTTTCAGTATACAGTCCCTCTGCCATTAGTGCATCACAACTAGCAACAAGGTGTGTGACTCTTTCCAATTCAGTTTTACAAAACCCACATATGTCTGTTTCTCCCACATGTTCAATGGACTTTGTAAACCAGCTTGTACGTAGCCCACTATCTTGGGCTGCCAATATTAATCTTTCATTTCTTGGTTTGAATTTGCCTCTCCTTAACCATTCCTGCATTCTTTTTTGATTGACATCAGGCTCTTCCAGACATTTTCTATACTTGCAACTATATTTATGTTTTTTTCCACAATTCTTGCCTTCTCATTTGGTTCTTCGCCTAATATTCTTTCGTTTTTTGGCACATTCAGTTGCTGCCTGGTTTTTATCCACTTCTGGTTTGATTTCCATTTCTGCTTGACATCGATATGCTTCTGCTAAATTAAGCAGAGACGTCATCTTAGATTTATTATCCTCATGTTTCAAAACTTTCACTACATTTGGATCTTGTGAAATCAATAAATATGTGTGGAGTCCCACAATTGCAGATCTATACATGTAATCAATTTCAAGAAGGCCCATCCCTCCTTTGGAATGGGGAATATATAATCTTGGTATACACTGATTTTTATAAATCATTTGGTAAGCATGAAGCATCCTTCTTGTTTTAATATCCAGTCTATCCAACACTTTTTGGGGCCAGTCAATCACTCCAAAAGTATAAGTTAGGACAGGAAGAGCAAACTGATTTATAGCTTGAATCTTGTTCCTAGATGTCAATGCTGTTTTCAGGATTAATTTAAGTCTTCTAAAGTACTCCTTACTGAGTTTTATTTGGATTTGTTCATGTTTTATTGCTGATCATTCATCAATTCCCAAGTATTTATAGGTTCATAGGTTCATAGGTTCATACTAGGCTATCTGCCCGAGGGCATTTACAAGCCTAGCCCATCGTTTTGTGGCTTAGGCCACCCCTTTAGTATGGGGAACTATACCCATTATTTTTCTGTGCCTCTGTCGAGCAGTGACACTGAGGTAATCCCTGGGGTATATCTGCGATCTCCCATCCATTGGTCAAGATTTCTCTTGAACAAGGCCAGCGAGGTGCTCTGCCTCACATGTACCGGGATTTTGTTCCACAGCATAGGGAGTCTTTGGGTGATGAATCTATCCCTCCAGCACGTCCTATTAATAGCCGTGTCAAGGTTTAAGTCTCCCGCCCTTGTGGCTCTGATGGATCTAGATTTTTTGAGGTGAAGCATATTTATCAAATCTGGGTTTGACATGGCCTTGTATGCACTCCCTCTTGCTCAAGTTCTTTTATATCACATTCTTGTCCCAAACTGATGTTTTCCTGGTGGTGCAGTTTTCCTTTTTTAAAGGTTGCTTTTGCACATTTATCAAGACCAAATGACATTCCAATATCATCTGAAAAAGTCTGACAACCTGCAGTTGTGTTTTCAGTTCTTCATCTGATGAGCTATACAGTTTTAAATCATCGACAAAGAGAAGATGAGAAGTCATTAGACTTTGTTGTTTACTAGGAGCCAAATTGTAGCCATGGCCTAAGCTGTTAAGTAAACAGCTTAATGGATTAATGGCAAGGCAGAATAGCAATGGTGACAAAGAGTTGCCCTGGAATATCCCCCTTTGAATTTTTATCCCTGGGATAATAATCTGTCCTTTATCATGACTTAATTGCAAATTGGTCTGCCACTGTTTTATGGTTACTGTAATGTAGTCAATCAGTGTAGGGTGTATCTTATACATTTTAAGGACTCTTTTATCCATGAATGTGGGATACTATCAAATGCTTTTTTGCAGTGAATCCATGCCATACTTAGATTCTTCCCCGTGTTACAGTTTTCCACTATAACTTTGTTTAACAACAAATGATCCTTTGCTCCATATGACTTTCTTTTATTGCTCTTTTGTTCCACTGCCATAATTGAGTTTTCTTCTAAATGACTATAAACTCTGTTGGCGTTAATTCCCATGTATAATTTATACGTCGTTGGAAGACAAGTTATTGGTCTATAATTGTTCCATAACCTCACTTTCTATTTCTTTGACTTCTCCATTACTAATCTCTTTTTTCTACTTTTCCTCTTAGTCTTCTTATTTTTTGTATTGTAAAGTTTTCCATGTCTGGATTCTTTTGCCTATATTTTCTTCAAATATCTTTGGTGCTGCTCTTTTTGTATTAGTTTTGCTTTCTCCTTTGCATAAATATTACACCATCGTTTGCCAAACAGATCAAAATTTCTTGAACTATATACTGTTTTTCAAAAATCTGTTGTATTAATGAACGCAAATTTTTATTTGAAGCTTCTGACAGTTTTTCCTGCGGAATTATTTTTCTTTCCTCTAATTTCTCTCTTAATCGTTTTGTATATCTTGTGTCTGGAAATTTTGGGCTTTTTACATAATAGTAACAATACATAATTTCTTTCTTATCCTCAATAGTCCACTCTGTTGTCTTTATGGCTCTTCTTTGGCCAATCAATTTTTGTCATTTTTGTGGACTGCTACTTCCTACTACAATAGGGGGGCCATCCTCCCCCTGAGTCTAGCCTGGACCCATTGTGGGAATTTTTCTGTATTTTGAGGATTTTACACTGTCATTTTTTCCTGTCTTGGCACCAGTGCACCTACCAGGATTGGGCACTTTTTTATCCTGGGTCTTGTGCACCCAGCTATCTTTTTTATTTTTGATTTACTTCTGTCCATGATATTTGCTATATAAATACAGCCTATATATCAGTATTGCCTTGGTGAGATTTTGTGAAAAAACAGTGTCCACCTCGCGAAGGTACTCACCAAGACTTGAGGATGAATTCAGTTTCAGTACTACAACTCTCCTTTGCTTGCTGACTTTTTGTCTTTCCATCAGGGGGGCTGTATGGTGGAGGTGATGGCTTTAGAGGAAGTGGAAGAGGAATGATAAGGTTCACCTCTCCCTGGAGGAGGGTGAGGGTGCATGTCTGTGGTGAGCATACTTTTCCAAGAATCTCTAATGGATCCGGAGGACCAGATGAAAGATATCTGTTTATAGAAAATCAGGTCTGGTTATAGGTAGATACACCACTCATGTAAGTAACTGCACAACTTCATACCCACTGCACACCGACTTCTTTGACAGTTAGCAGGGCATGTACAAGGGGGAGTGGTAGAGTTTAACAACAAAAAGGAAAGCACATTTGATGGCTGCTTGATGATAGGCAATTGTTTGATGTTACACATCAAGATGTATAATATCCATCCTTAAATAAAGTCAGCAGGCAGTACACTGAAAGAGGCAGCTGATTCTTCAAACTGCGCAGAGGAATGGTTGATGGTGATTTTACAAAAAACTCACAGAAAGCACTAGTGAGTATGCTGATTTTGGAGCAAAGGTGCTCCTATAGGTTCAAGGTGACCTGGAAATAGGTTAATAGGTAAGTACTAGGCTAGCTGCCCTTGCAGGCCATTTTAAACATAGTCAGTTTCCCTTTTTGTGCATGAATTAACCTATTCCATTTGATTAGAGATTAGCCTTGTATGTAAATATGTGCTTTGATTAAGAAATTGAGGTTTTATATGATTGCAAGGAAAGAAAAAAATGCATCACAGATCTTTGAATCAGTCAACCAAGTGCATGCATATGTGTACATATATATATATATATATATATATATATATATATATATATGTGTGTGTGTGTGTGTGTGTGTGTGTGTGTGTTACATACATGTTAGACACACACACACACACACACTTATCTATATCTATATCTATCTATCGATATACATATATATATATATGTGTGTGTGTGTGTGTGTGTGTGTGTGTGTGTGTGTGTACATGTCTAACTGGGTTATGGCTTATTCTCAGTGGACATTCAGGGCAACCAAGGTACGTATAAAATCCAAAACTGTGCATATATTTACCAGTGGTTAACTAATTCTCACATAGGAGTTGTGAGCTGCCACACCACCAACAGTTTATAAACATTCTTAGATTACTGAACATTTTTCTAAAGAACATAAGCCAAACACATTAAGTATTATATGCTCAGTAAATGCTATTAAAAAGTGCAAACAGCAATATATTCAACTAAGTCTTTTTTGCAATAATAGAAATCAGTCTGTTCATATTCTTTACTGATGTAATAAATTATAATGTAGACAATCCAGAAAAATGTATTTCTATACATTTTCACAAACAACTTTTCCTGTCTTGGAAACTGCATAATCTAGACATATAGGGTCAGCAGTAAGTTTACTCTGGAGACTTGAACTTTTAAATGATGTCAAGAAATTCCTTTCTGGATGCTTCTTTATGAAAATATTTACAGAAATGTAAAACATTATACATACTTGCATAACTGTCAGTGTAAACAACTTTCTCTCTCTCTAGCTGTATAACTTGAAAGTGCAAATATCAGTGATAATTTTCTCCTAAATCATTTAAAGTTTCTCTTGATGTTATCCTCTAGTTTGTACATCAGTTGGTTTGGAAATATTATTGTGCATACAGAAATATTACATATCCTCATAATTAGCTGCAAAGGGCTAGGAATACATCCAGCATTGTGTATTACAGCAATAACCCATGCCTGGGTGTGGGTAATGCTGGATTTACCCACGGTTGGTGTGGTTTGATCACGAGGGTGAAGCCCGAGTGGCCAAACAAAGCCAACCGTGGGTAAATCCAGCATTACCCACACCCAGAAGTGGGTTATTGCTATTATACAATGACATTATTTAAGAAAAAAAATAATAACTTTTCTTAAATAATGGCATTGTATAATGCCTCCTTGCTGCCCTTCCGCAGCTGTCTGGTAATCTGCGGCAGTTCTGATGTATTGCGCATGCGTATGCCTACGCAGTACATCAGAGCTGTGGGCAAAAGCAACAGAGAAAGCAAGATCTCCGTTGCTTTTTACAAACTGTTTCGCTATGTTAAATGGGTTTAACATAGCGAGACAGCTTTAAAAAAAGCAAGGAGAATCTCCGTTGCTTTTTTAAAGCTGTCTCGCTATGTTAAACCCATTTAACATAACGAGACAGTTTTGAAAAAAGCAACGGAGAAAGCAAGATCTCCATTGCTTTTTACAAACTGTCTCACTATGTTAAAGGAGTTTGACATAGTGAGGCAGCTTTAGAAAAAGTAACAAAGAATCTCCGTTGCTTTTTTTAAAGCTGTCTCGCTATGTTAAACTCTTTTAACATAGCGAGACAGTGTGAAGCAATGGAGATCTTGCATTCTCCGTTGCTTAAAAAAAGAGTTATAGTAATGGAAAAAGTCCAGGCGACCGGACCTTTTTCCACTACTATAACTGATTTACAATGTGCATGCTGACCAATCAGCATGCATGTTTTTGAATATTAATGGGGGGTTGTTGTATAATGTACATTACAGTGACACTACAGTTTCCTATCTCTCACCATGACATTTCACAGTATGCCCCTCAAAAAACATGTGTCTGACTCGCTTATGAAAGTGTGCATTTAATATTTCCACTGTTGTACACTGTAGATTAACTTACTATCATTTTAATTTCACATTTTGCTTTTTCATATTCTGTCAATATTAACTAGTAAGTCACTTAGTTAAAAAAATCGTGCCCCCCAAAATGTCATGAGACCACAAGGAACAATGGTAATTAATAAAACTATACAAAAAAGCACTGTAGGTGGAAAAGAGTTAATACAGACTTGCACGTAAACATGTCAACAAAAAAAGTACAAGCTAATTAATACAGTTCAAATACCATGTAGTAATTTCTACAATATTTTAAAACATTCACTGTCCAACCCATGTTTTATATAGATTAATAAGGTTATTATACAGCACAATAGATAACCTCACCGGTATGTCTGTAAGTATACTGTCATATAGATATATGAATATAGAGCTGAATGTTGCATGTTGGATGTTGCCTAAATAACTTTTTAAGACAGCTAGCAGGATTTAGAGAACTCCTCTCTGTCTGGGCTAAGTGCTCAAAGTGGGCTGGTCAGTTAGTGAGACACAGAGAAATTCTGAGTCAGAGAGATGGTGAAGCTGCACTGACAAATGAATCTAGCATATCATTAATATGTTTCTGAATAAAACACTGCACTGTCATCAGACCTGGCTGTGTTTATGTTCCCATAAAAGCCCACATATGCTGGTAACGTAGGCATTTCCCCCACATGCAAACACATACTTTCATACATTGACACGTGCACGTGTTTGTATACACACACACACACACACACATGTCCACACACTGACTCTTCCCACCCCCATGGCTCCACTGTACTACACACACACACACACACACACACACACACATATATATATATATATATATATATATATATACGCGAATGGGTGACCGCTGTCTTTGTTGACCATTGTCAAAAGACAGGCTTACTTTTTCATCTGAGAGTAAAAATTTGCTCTGTTGAGTGGTTCAGTAAGCTGAGTAAATTGGGCTTTGTGTACATTTCTGGGGAGAGCACATTGCTAATTGGTATTAGCCGCTCCTTAGATTGCTACATTAACATGTGGCTTCACCCACTAGACCACTTTCCATCCTGCAGTGCCAGTGAGGGGAAATCTATAGCACTATAGCAGTCTCTGTAACAGAAAGGCTTACTATGCCATGGAAATCTTAAGAGACTAAGTGTGCACATTGCCATAAGCCTTTCTGAAACCCAGGGAGCATCTCTGTGCAAACTTTTAGATTTCACAGTCTTTGTTAGCACTTTATTAGCTGAGTACATGGTTCAGGTGGTACAGTATGTTGGAAACAGTGTAATGATTAAGCATCCTGAGTTCTGATGTAGAAATTTATGGATGTTACTTAGGAGGATGATATCTAGTTTGCTTCTGAAAGCTGGACAGGATGATTTTGTAAAGAAGGTGCACTGGAAGATTCTAACTGGACAGCCAAAGATGGTTTGTTTCAGTTTTGAAACAAGGGTTTTTGATGAGCCTATGTAAGTTACATGAATGTAAAATAGTTTGGGGTGTACTAGAGGGAACACTATTTTACAAGCCTTATTCCATATAAACTGCCAAGTACTGTATTGCATTAGTTATGGTTGTGTAGAGGGTGCCATATGCCAAGATATTTTCATTTGTGATTATAAGGCATTTTATGTCTGATGCTATAAGAATGAGGAGTTGTGAGGTTTTGCAGTGATTAGATCAAAATTAAATGGCATTGCTTTTATTAGCATTTAATATTAAGTGGGGGTCTATTAACCATTTCTCTAGTGTGAGGAAGGGACACTTACAGCTGCTTGAATCCCAGCTGCTTGAAATTCAGGAACTCACAGCCAGAGGCTCAAGTGACTTTTTCCCCATCAGCTGCTGAAACTCAAATGTGAGTACGGGGATGCAGTTGCACAATGGTTGCAGGCAGTGTAGGTGTTATTGCAGAACTGGTAAGTGGGGAAGGGAAACAGGGAGGAGGACTTTAGATTTAGGGAGTGGAGAGGGATTTTAGGTTTAGGGAGCGATCAGGAATTGGCTCAGAGTTAGGTTTGGGGAGGAGAGGGTGATTGTAAGTTTAGGGAGTGATCAGGAGTTGTTTTTAGGGTTAAGGTCAGGGTTCTAGAAGGGGTAGTTAGCTTAGTGGTAGTGGTACATAAGAATCAGGGTAGTGGGATTTAGGGTACTGGACAACACGAGCGAGTGGCAGCGGGGAAGTGTGTTGTGAACTAATGGTAGCTGAGCACTTGTAGTAGGTCCATGAGGAAACCTTTCTGATGGTGTTTTGCTGCTATGGAATGGAGAATTGCCATGCATATTAGGGTTATATCAAATGCATATTAAGTTACCTTTAGCTCTTTGGTTTTGCTTTGTCAGATAAAAAAAAAGGGTCCAAAAATTATCGTAGTGGAAGATGTTTGTTCACAATATATTCAGATGATAGATTTGAGCCTCATATAACTCTGAATCTTCCATCTACGTAACGTTTAAACCAATTTATAGTAAGGACAGAGAAATTTAGAGCTGTTAATCTGTTTATTTAAGTCCCTCAAGAGTGGTAATATGAAAGAATTTAGAGAGGTCCAGGAAAAGTTTTGCTACTACAGTGCCTAGAAATTATACTTCTCATAGGTTCATAGGTGTTTACTAGGCTAATGACCACAAGGGCCTTTTTAAGCCTAACCATGCATCCTAAATTTCTGACAAATTCTGATACCCTTGATAAGTGTAAGCATGGGCAGGGAGATTAACCATTTACAGGTTACCTGTTTGCATTAGAGACATAGGTGCCAAACCAGGGATGAATTTCCGGTTTCCCATCCAATTGTCCAATTTGCACTTGAATTGGTTTAGGGAGGAACTCTGCTTCACATGGGGGAGCCTGTTCCATAGACCGGGTAGTCTCTGGGATACATACCTATCTGTCCAACAGGTCCTATTTCTATCAAAGGCAAGATGTAAGTCTTTAGAATGGGTAATTCTGCTACTGTTTGTTTGGTGGATATGCAGGAGGTCCATCAGAGTGGGGTCTGACAATGCCCTGCATGCCAGTCATAGATCTCCTCTCAAAAGCCTGTAGGAGACAGAATACAGGGATAGGGCCTTGAGGCGGTCTGCATAGGACATATTACTTACTCCCTGTATTCTTTTAGTGAGTAACCTCTGCAGATGTTTCAGTTGTTGGATATGCCTGGTTAGGTACATACCAAAGGGGGCATTGTACTCAGTGATAGGTCTGATGAATGCTGAATACAGGGAAACAATGACGTCCTTGGACTTAGATGCCATACCTTTGTTTATAAGTTGTGCAACACAGAATGATTTCCTAACTACTATAGACACGTGATAATCAAAGGCTAGATTACTATCTATGTGTGTCCCTAAGTCCCTGACTACTGGGTCAACTCTAAAGGGTGTGTTGTCAATATGATAGTTACCAGGGATGGATGACTTCCCAAAGGATACTATTATGCATTTCTTGGCATTTAGTTTAAGTCCATGGCTCTGACACTAGTTATTTGTCTGTGTCAGTCCCTCCCGGAGAACATTTGTGTCAGTGTGAGATTTAGTGACAGCTCCTAATTTGCAATCATCTGCAAATTTAGTCAGCCAGAGACCACTGACATTGACCTTGACTTCTGAGAAGTAACTAACAAAAAGGAGCGGTCCAAGGACTGATCCCTGAGGGACTCCACTTGTGACTGGCCTCATTGTAGACATGGACTCCCCAATTCTAACTTCCTGGGTCCTGTCTGTGAGCCAGTTGGCTATCCACCAGGTGACATACTGTTTTTTACCTAACCTCTTGAGTTTGTCAACAATGCCCGAGTGGGGTATTGTGTCAAATGTCTTGGCCAGGTCAAGATAGGCAGTGTGAATGATTTTGTCCTCATCCATTGCTTTGGTGACCTTCTCAAAGAAGTCCACCAGGTTGAGTAGGCACGATCTGCCCTTGATGAAACCAAACTGGTTTGGGTCCAGTGTCTGGACATTTACTATATCTCTCTTGATCATCTCCATGATAATTCTTAACCATGGATTTACATATTAGACTACTGAGACGTATGGGTCTGTAGTTTCCAGGGTCTGTAGATGGCCCACTTTTGTGCAGGGGGATGACTGTTGCCTTTCTCCATTCATGAAGTACGAAGCCTGCTTGGTGGCTACAGTTAAATAGTAATTCCAGAGGCCCTGATAGGTCACTTTTCATGCTATATAGAAGGCATCCTAGGATATTGTTTGGACCCATTGAAGCAGTGTTTTTGGTCTTGGAGAGAGCAATAAGGACCTGTTCCCTAGTGATAGTAGGGGGAGTTATATTTGATGATATTTCCTGTGGGAAGGTTGAGGGGGAGAGAGGAGTAAAGTTGGAGCTGAATTTATCATCCAGGAGGTTTGCTATATCTTCTGGCTCAGTATAGGTGGCTCCATTTGCAATGAGTTCTGCACACAATTGTTTGAATTGTGTATTGCCTTTGAGGTTGTGATCATAGCTAAAGAATGCTTTGTGGTTGTCCTTGGCCTGGGAAGCCAAACTTACCACAAATATGGCTTTGGTAGACGTTATTTGTCCTCTGTGTTGTTTGTTTAGTTTGATGAGAGTGTTTTTATCCTGCTGTGTGCTGCACCTCCTAATTTTTGCCATGATTTTCTTCCTCCTGTTATACATCTGATTGATTTTGTTATTCCACTGGGGTTGCTTGTTTTTTGAGTTAGTTCTGTACTTCTGCCTGGTGGGTACAGCTGCCTGTATGCAGCTATTAACATGCTTGTATAGGGTTTCTATGAACAGTTTTGCATTGGCAGAAGTGTTCCCAAGGTTTATAGGAGCTTGAAATTTTGCCAAGTTCTCACTTAATAGCAACAGGTTAGCCCTAGAATAATTCCTGAATATTCCGTGTTGAGCTGGGGGTCCAGGTTTTATTTTTACTTCAAAGGAGACCATTTTGTGGTCTGACCTTACCAAGGAAAGCATAACAGTAGGGGGTGTGCAGCACTCTTCCATATTAGTGAGGACCAGATCCAGTGTGGTTGCACCCCTGGTTGATGTATTGGCTATCTGGTCTAGGGAGTTTGTGTTTACAAAGTCCAGGAATCTCTGTGCATGTACATTTGATGTTGTATAGGATTCCCAGTTAATAGTGAGGTAATTAAAGTCACCCATGAATATGGTTTTGGGTTGGATGGTTAGTGTTTCTAATATGTTTAAATACATGGTATGGGTTTCCTGGGTCATAGAGGGGGGACCTATAGCTTGCACGGAAGTGGTACTGGATTTTACCTATGGTGATTTGAACATGGAGCAGGTCAAGTGCATCGTCCTGCTTGACCAGCCTTGAAGTATATTTATTTTTGATGTAAATTAAGACACCTCCACCTTTAGTCCCTGCCTATGAAGTAACTGGCCTAAATGTGTGGAAGGCATTATAACCTTGCACTGTTGGTGTGCTCTCTGTGGCTTTAAACCACATCTCAGAGACTGCACAGACATCAGCACTCTTTAGGGTAAACAGAGCTTCTAGGGAGTGGAGTTTTTTTTTTGTTTAGACTCCTAGCATTGAGCAGTAATACCTTTAGATTTTCTTGGTTTTGATTTATGTCAGAAGTACTTTCAATTTGGCATTGTCTAAAAAAGGGCACTATGGGGGAAGACAATGTTTTAGCTAATATTCGAAAGCCTAGAGGGGAGAGGTGCAGACCATCCCTGGCAAAGCAGTGTCATCTGTTGACCATATCTTTTCATGCTGACAAATATTGCACCCCTCTTAGAATGACACCAGAAACTAAGACAATTATTAAAGTCAATCATCTTTTGTTCGTATTGTGGCATCATCCTTGGAGAAGGTAAAATGCTGCTCAATGCTAGGCTCATACCATCCTGAGACACATATTTCGAGAGTTCTATGATGCCTCTGTTCATACAGTCCAGGGAGGCATGTCTCAGGTAATTTACTCCCACATGGACTGTGACCGAGTCATATTGGTAATTGTGGTCCAATGACCTGAGTGCATGCATAATGTGGTGGATCCTAGCCCCTGATAAGCAACTGACCATAACTTTCTCCTTACTTAGCCTGGTGAGAGGGACATCAGTGTGTCTCACGATGAAGTCTCCAGTGACTAGAATGTTGGATTGTGTGTTGACTTGCCTTATGGGCTTAGAGGTAGAGGTTCCATGAGATGTAGCTCCGTGTATTGAAGTGGGTGTTGTTTTGAAAGAGTGTGTTTGGGGCTGTTGAGGGTATTTTGTATGTTTACTTTGTCTAGGAGGTCTTTGTGGTTTAGGAAGGTTACATTTAAGTGCCTCAGTGTATGTGGGTCTATAGGTCTGCTTTGAATTGTGCATGATTGGTGCAGCATGTGTACTACTGACAACCTTATTGACATTAGGAGTACTATTATGTGAGAGCTTTGCCTCCAGTGACGTTGTGTAAATACATCTCTGACATATAATATCAGTTTGTTTGAGAATTTACTGGTTGTCAGTAAATATGAGGCAATTTCTACATTGCCTCAGGATGCCCATATCCATCAAGCCATTAACGGAGACAGTAGAAAAGTTCATATCCATGGCAACAGACCTTTTTTATTGATTAAACTGTTGGAGTGAGAACATCAGTCACTGTCAGGAGTATCTGGTTTGCAACTATGTGGACAGTGCTTGTCACTGCAAACTAGTTGCCATGTGTGCAACTAGAAATCAGAGAAATTTCAATTGTGCTTTTACAGGAAAATGTCACTCAATGTGTCTGAGTCTGTACAGAGAACTGCCAAACACTTGAAGGGAAACTAATACATAGACCCTGAAAATGTAAGGATGAAGTATTTAGGCAGACATTCTGAAGTTAGAAAGAAATCAAGAAGTACTTACTAAAAACAAAGAATTAGCTTGTCAAGAATAATGACAAGAGGGGAGTCACATGAATGGCTACTGCCTGCCTAATACTAATGGTGGTCTCACCACAGCTTCACTCTGTTGGGATACAATACTTCTTTGCTTCTTCTCTCACCAGAAGTTAAATGTTGGCACCAATCCCAAGAAGAAAAGCAGGCCACATCCTGTCTGGTGATCCACAGTCTTGTCCCAGATGATGCAATCTCTTAACTCAAGAAATCTGGAAAAAGCCTAAAATAATGGGAGGAAAGGCCCAAAAATAGTGACAGATTTTAAATATTGCTCTTATAAAATTAGAAAGTTATTATAACGACAGGATTTTTGTTAGCATGTGTTTTTTGAAGGATGTGAGGTCTGAAACTCAAATGTAAGTATTTTCTGAATTTAACCCCCGATGATTTGCCAAATTTTATGAGGAACAGATCAAAAAAAAAAAGGCAAAAAATCTGGACATTCTGTGAAATCTGGACAGTTGAAAGGTATGTGCTGGAATTAGATTGTATCTATTCTAGTCTGTTAAGGTTAGAAGGGCCGTGCTAACTAAAAAACCTTTACAAAAGTTATGCTGACATGTAAACAATTGTTATGGGAATAGCTATGGAATGTGTCAACATAACTTGATTTTCACATGCATATTTTGAGTCCTACAGACCGAGTATGCTTTCCTCTTTCACTATGAATAGTTGTGAAGGCTGTGGATTTAGTAGACAAACAGATTCATACGAGTTATCGGTTTCAGAGTCTAGACAGTTTGGAAAGGGGTACAACCTGACTGTGAGCCTGTCTTGGTGATTGTTCTGTTCTGCTACTGTATCATATTTCTTGCAGTCACTGTGCAATGGTCTGCAAGTTTAATGCCATCTTTGCTGCAACTTTAAATGTATTCTCTGTCTCATGTATGATGTTCATGATTTTTTTTCACATTTCTTTTTCTGCCCTACTACCAGCTCAAGTTAGATGGGATATCATCCAAAGGACAGCACCTCAGGATTACAGCACCTCCATATGCCATAGTAGTACTGAACATGAACCCAAACACCTGGCAAGGGAGGAAAACCCAAAGTCTTCTAATTTTTCAGTATCAAATGTGACTAGGTTACTGTTTGTGAACAAGTCAGACCTAATGTAATAGAGTTGGCTGGCCATATGGTGCAGATGCTGTACATCTGGGTATAATACCATTAGCAGCGTTCCAAAAAGACCTAGCGAGGATAATAGAAAGCAGACCCCTTCGTTTGTCCTAGTGAATGATGTATGTGTAGGGGACATACACAATTGTAGTTTAAAAGTCCTCATCTCAAGTAGAATGAGAGGTAGGCCATTTTACTTGCTTTTTTACTTTGGACCCTCAGCTCTGCTGGGGTAATTTTTAGAAGGATCTGTGAAGATGTATCAGTTGAAGGAGAACAAAAAAAGGAGAGATTAGGAAATGGTGATTTCTATCTACTCAAATACTTGCAGGAAGTATCTACCAAAGTGCACATAACATAGCAAAATTATTAGATATTAAATGTAGACGTACCCCAGCCTATATCCTTGACAGACCAGCTTTAGTTAGAGGCTTAGGCATTTGTTGGAGCTGCATGGGGGGTTAGGAATGTCTACCATGGAAGGGCAGGGGGTAGATCAGGTCATGGATTGCCAGGATTCTTTCACAAGAAGGGCAGTAGATGCAAATGTGAACTAGGAGTAAATATCCGTCTAACCAAACCACCACCTGGTGGTCGCCTTTCATTTGGGTGCACGAAACATGCATGCTTAAGGAGTAGTGGCCCCTGTGGGGATTTGATTCACTTATCCATCCCACCCACATGGTAGGGATAGTGTCATACCATTAAAAACCCTGATAGGTGCCTGCAAGGATGGCTGCTGCAGCCAATTTTTGACCACAAGGAATGAATGGGCCAGATGAAGTACAGAGGGATGATGGATTGTAGGCAAGGGAGAGAAAAATGTAAAGTATCCACATAATATTTAATGAGTCATGCCAGTGTTAAAATTGCTGAAAGTACACCTCTAGTGAGTTATTCACACAATGTCCCCACTCCTTCACTGATCCTGCAGTTTGTGATGTGTGTGTGTGTGTGTGTGTGTGTGTGTGTGTGTGTGTGTGTGTGTGTGTGTGTGTGTGTGTGTGTGTGTGTGTGTGTGTGTGTGTGTGTGTCTGTCTCTGTCTCTCTCTGAAAATTGTGTATTTGCTCTAGTACCTGTTAAATGGAAATGACAAAATGTGTTTAAGTCTGGCACACATTAAATTTATGTTGGAACTTAAAATACAATATGCTGTAACTTCCCGAAAGCACACCTTTCGTGCCGTAAATATAGAACTTCTTCTAGCACTTAAGATATAATGTGGCTCTTTGCATCTCAGTATAAAACTATGTTTTGAGATAGAATCATCAAGCATTGTAATCAGTTTTATTCCTCTACCCATTTACATATGTTTGTAAAATATGTTTTCAGCACTGGTTAAAACAATTTCACTATGATGCAGTTTCTGACGTTGATGAGTAGGTATTAAGGACAAAGCACACTATATGTTGCTTTAATGCCATTAACAATGTATGTTCCTGAAGGCAGACTTGCCACAAGTTATCTATTGCCACTTGAACCCAATACAAGCAAAAAAATAAAATAGAATATAATAAAAAAAAAAGGGCTGACTACCTCTTGATGTCAGTTACCATTGTTTAAAATCTGTAACTATATAGTCTATTTCCTGGCAGATTGCTTCTGTATAGAAAATCCTGTCTGTAGATCATCTGCCTTTACTCATTTTTCTTAACTGCTCCCCCTCAACTCACACATATCCCCTCCCCTTACACACTTTTCTCCGCTGGCAGTCATCTTCATTGACAGCAGCTGTTGTTATTCAGGCAACATCTGCCTTTGCCCATTTCTCTCTCTCTCCACATCCCCATAACAGACACACACACACACACACACACACACACACACACACACACACACACACACACACACACACACACACACACACACACACACACACACACACACACTTCTCTATACTGGCCCTAATCAGCCTTGACAACAGCTGTGTTCGACTTCCTTCCTAGTGAAATGATATATTGCTGCTTTGTTTTTTCCTTTCAGAGTTTCTGCTGTGTGAAAACAGATAAATCTGTACCTTTGCTAACATAGAACTGCATCTGACTGCCATCTGCTAAGCAGCAGACATTATGTTGATGTTAGTAACAATGGAGGCATATGGGTGTGCTTGTGCATGCACCTTGGATTTGTGATATTTCAACCAAGTAGATCAGCTTGTAAATTTCTTTTTGTGTAAGGAAAGTGAGCAGCTTTTGGCAAGCACTGATGTCTTTACAAATCATTCAGTGTCCTGTTCTGCTTGGTTTATAGCCTTTTACTTTAAATGTCACAGCACAGATGCCATCAAAAGAGTATTATGTTTAAATTATGACTGATATCACTGTTCCCAGTTCTGTCCTGCCCACATCTGACCTAAGCTACTACTACTACTGACTTGCGCACACGCATACACACACACACACACACACACACACACACACACACACACACACACACACACACACACACACACACACACACACACACACACACACACACACACCACACTTATTCAGTAAAATGTAGTTAGAATAGCACATTTTGTACTGATATCAATATTGTAATGCTTCTATGTATGAATGTTTTTTGTTTTATTGTTACCTTTCCTATTACAAACATAACTGCATTAGCTAGGATACTTTTTCTTGCATTTAACTAGTGAATTAGTTAGTTTGTCTGAGTAGGTAAATTCAGCAAGGTCAACATCTCTTCTGAGTAAAGATCAGCTTTCAAGCAAAGACACCACATAATATAGCTGGACATTTGAATAACACATTGCATGTGTATCTGCCTGCATTTGTTTACATATGCATGTACATGCATATGTATGTATGAATATATCAGACAGTGAAGTATATGTAGAAAGTACACAGTGTGGTAGATCAAACCTTGAGAATGCTGCATAGGTGTCTAACCTCTGTGAGATTGGTAAAGGAAGGGGAAAAAGGAGGATAGCAGACACTGGAGGTGTCAGGTGAAAGAGGCAGGAATAATGCACATATTCTGGGAATGTGAGTAGAAGTCTGGAAGCAGGTACATATGATTAGGAGAGACATATTTCAAAAGGAAGCAGATTGTACTTGGGAGTTCTGTATGTGGGGCATAAAGAGAGAGCACAGCTTCTGGAAACAAAAGAAAAATAAACATTATCAGACTGCTGTGTCATCATCTTCTTTCGGCTGTTCCCATTAGGGGTCGCCACAGCGGATCACCTGTTTCCATTTCTTCCTGCCCACTGCATCTTGCTCTGTCACACCAACCACATGCATGTCCTCTCTCACCACATCCATAAACCTTATCTTAGGCCTTCCTCTTTTCCTGTTACCTGGTAGCTTCATCCTTAGCATCTTTTTCCCAATATACTCAGCATCCCTCCTCAGCACATGTCCAAACCAACATAATCTTGCCTCTCTGGCTTTGTCTCCAAACCTTCCAACCTGGGCTGACTCTCTAATACACTTATTCCTAATCCTGTCCAATCTTGTCACACCCAGTGCAAATCTTAACATCTTTAACTCTGCCACATCCAGCTCTAACTCCTGCCTTTTTGTCAATGCCACTGTCTCCAACCCATATAACATAGCTGGTCTCACTGCCCTCTTGTAGACCTTCCCTTTCACTCTTACTGGTACTCGTCTGTCACAAATCACTCCTGACACTTTTCTCCACCCACTCTATCCTGCCTATACTCACCTCTCTTTCACACTCACCATTACTCTGAACTATTGATCCCAAGTATTTAAACTCATCCACCTTCACCGCCTCTACTCCTTGCATCCTCACCATTCCTCTATCCTCCCTCTCATCCACACACATATATTCTGTCTTAGTCCTGCTGACCTTCATTCCTCTTCTCTCTAGAGCATATCTCCATCTCTCCAGGGTCTCCTCCACCTTTTCCCTACTCTCACTACAGATCACAATGTCATCTGCAAACATCATAGTCCATGGGGACTCCTGTCTGATCTTGTCTGTCAACCTGTACATCACCATTGCAAATAAGAAAGGGCTCAGAGCTGATCCTTGATGTAATCCCACCTCCACCTTAAACGCATTTGTCACTCCCACCACTGACCTCACCGCTGTCACACTACCCTCGTACATATCCTGTACCACTCTTACATACTTCTCTGACACTCCCGACTTCCTCATACAATACCACAACTCCTCTCTAGGCATCCTGTCATATGATTTCTCTAAGTCTACAAAAACACAATGCAACTCCTTCTGACCTTCTCTGTACTTCTCCATCAACACTCTCAGAGCAAACATTGCATCTGTAGTGCTCTTTCCTGGCATGAAGCCATACTGCTCATCACTAATCATCACGTCCCTTCTTAACCTAGCTTCCACTACTCTTTCCCATAACTTCATGCTGTGACTGATCAATTTAATCCCTCTGTAGTTAATATAGCTCTGCACATAACCCTTATTCTTAAAAATCAGTACCAAAACACTTTTTCTCCATTCCTCAGGCATCCTCTCACTTTCCAAAATTTCATTAAACAATCTGGTTAAAAAATCCACTGCCATTTCACCTAAACACCTCCATGCTTCCACAGGTATGTCATCTGGACCAACAGCCTTTCCATTCTTCATCCTCTTCATAGCTATCCTTACTTCATCCTTGCTAATCCATTGCACTTCATGATTCACTGTCCCCACATCATCCTATCATGTAACCACAATAAGTTTACCTCAGAAATATCGACTGCAAAAAATCAACAAACTTAATGTTGACACTGTAACATGCATATGCCAAGAAAGAACCTCTGTGCAAGCAATTATTTAAACAAAAATAAAAATAAATAACATTTTTTTTGCCCCACTGCACCCCCTCTCCACCATAACCATTGCTAATTGTATATATACTAACTCTGAGACTGCACAATCCCCAGGAAAAGGGAGTATTCCCCTTCCCAAGTTTTGTCAGTCTTGCACACCTGTCAAAGATCTGTTTAGTCAGCCAAATGCAGTTGATTAAACAAATGTCGACCAAAGACAAATTAAACCAAATGCAGGACTCCCATATAGTCCTCTACCTGGGCTTTGCTGGTTCAGAACTGACATCTTTGGATCATTGCTAACCTGGACCTAGCAGTGGTCAGTCATCCCTCTCATGTCATACTTTAGATCATCCATCCTTTTCTGGGCATTCCTCCTTCTATGATTGTAGTCATCTTTCCTTCCTTAACTATGCATGTGGTCATGCATCAGTTTTTGTATACATCTGTGGTCATTTAGCTCTGCATTAAAATAGCAGGTAGGTGAGTACTTTAAATATGGTCTGTATGCTGTCTGTGTTTGTTACCTCATGCATGAGTTATAGACATCAGAGACCCTGCTTTTTAGGCAATATTACCTGGTTTCCTTTTTTTTCCCATTCCTATCATATTATGCTAAAATGGACTGTCCCATGGGAGGGATAAAACTTCTGTCCAGACTCTCATTCATATGCTTAAACTATTTATTTTGTGCTGTTATTTGAATATTATAGTAGGTTTCAGTAGGCCCATTGTTAACTTCAAGTGTTACTGCAGC
This sequence comes from Protopterus annectens, assembly GCF_019279795.1. NCBI lineage: Eukaryota > Metazoa > Chordata > Ceratodontiformes > Protopteridae > Protopterus > Protopterus annectens. The sequence goes on from NC_056725.1 coordinate 1,035,288,494, forward strand.
AAACAAACTGCTGGCATTATGTTGATGATTAAGTGTACTTTATGTATGACACATTACAAAAAATATATCTTCTTTATATCTTCTTTGTATTGGATTGATTTTTGGACAGAGTTGATTGCATTATTTAATATTTGGATAAGTACTTCTGTTCAAGCATTCATAGCTGGATGGGGAGGAGTTGTGACGTCTTTATATTGTTTAGCTTTATGATTTGTTTGAAATTTTCCAAAGTAAACTGTTGAACATTGCACTGATAACCTGTTTTGGTAAGCCATTCCTTAGAGACATTGTTTGTAGCACTGAAACAGTCTTCTCTGAGATAGCTGATCCATGCAGATAACCTTTTGTCATTAAGAGTGCACATCCGCAGCAGTTAAAGAGATTGAGCCAGGAAATGGCCCTGCAAATTGTATATGGCTGCACTGCCATGGTGTTGGTGTCCATTCCCAAGAATGTGATTATGCAGTTTGGACCATTTGTCACCAATATAACCTGCTAAATCTTGCACTGACTTCTGAGCTGTTGTCGCTACACAAAGAAATGAGACAAATACTTAATTTTCACAATTTTTAAGTGTCCAGCATGAACTGATCTACCATTCTGACATATACCTCAGGAGCAATTACCACTAAGAATGAACACAACATGCCTTGGCATTAGGATACCTATTTCTACCTAGCTGCAGATGCAGAATAATTTTCTTTAATCCATCATTGTATGTCAGTGTTACATGCCCAGCAGCTGGACTAGGTTACTTCTGTATCTTTTTGAATGAGTTTGCTAGGAACTAGAGTCTGTCCAGCTGACATCATGTACAGGTGGAACCTCGCAATTTGACCACCTTTCAACTCGACCGTGTTTTCGGCTGCCCGGTCATCCCTCAAATCGACCTAGAAAGGAGGCTGAAAAGTTGTTCTTTGTTTCATGTTATTGTTGTGTTGTTTATGTAGTGCAGTTGTTTCTTTTAGGTGTTACAAAGAATTGAAAAAATGGGGCCAAAGAAGACTGAATAGAAGAGTGATACTGGCAAGGAAAATAAGTGGCCGAGCATTGAAAAGAAGCAAGAAATCATAGATAAAACTGAGTTAGGAGGTAAAACAGGATGAATAGCAGAACAATATAGTGTGTGTAGGTCTAACGTCTCAACATTTTGGAAAAACAGAGACAGCATCATGGGTGCTAATGTGTTAAAAGGAGCACCAAAGGTTTTGGACAAACACAGAAAAACATTTCATGTAGATATGGAGAAGATGCTTCTTGTTTGGATCTAGGAATCTAGGAGAGGCAGATGAAGGGAGATCCAATAACTCAGACCATGAACTGTGAGAAAGCTAAGCTCATCTTTGAACACCTTCAAAAAAATACAAAACTCCAGGAAATAACTCACAGCAAACAGAGAAATTAAAAGCAAGCAGGGGATGGTTCCACAGGTTTAAAAAAAGAAGTGGCATTCACAGTGTTCTCAGACAAGTAGAGGCAGCTAGTGCTGACAAAGAAGGTCCACAGAACTTTGTCAAGAAATCTTAAGAACTGACAGAGACAGAAGGCAATCTGCCAGAACAGATTTTTAATTGCGATGAAATAGGGCTTTTCTGGAAGAGATTGCCAAGTAGGACTTACATAACCCAAGAAGACGCTAGGATTCCAGGTCACAAGCCCATGAAAGATAGGCTCACACTCCTCCTGGCAGCAAACGTCAGTGAAGACTTCAAGCTGAAGCTTCTGCTGGTGTATCACTCAGAAAACCTAAGATGCTTTGGAAAAAAAGATTATAAAATCAAAACTACCTGTAATGTGGAAATCAGTCAACAAAGCTTGTGTAGACCAGTCACTTTTCAAGGACTGGATTTTCGAGGAGTTTGCTTTGACTGTCAAGAAGTACCTGACAGAGAACAATTTACCAATGAAAGCTCTTCTGCTTCTGGAAAATTCCTCTGCCCACCCATGGCTGCCACAAGAGTTACAGGAAATTCTTCAGATAGACTATGATTTCATCAAGGTTCAGTTCCTGTTTCCCAACACAACTTCTCTCATTCAACCTATGGATCAACAAATCAAAGTATGCTTCAAGAAGCTCTACACAAAAACACTCTTCTCAAGGCTCTTTGACATGACTCTTTCTTCAGATAAAACACTGAAGGAATTCTGGAAGACTGAGTTCAACATTCTTCATGCCGTATCATTCATCAAATGTGCTTGGGATGGAGTTTCGTAGAGAGCCCTTCGTGCAGTCTGGAGGAAACTGATTCTTTCCTTTTCCCAGGTTGAAATTGTGGATGAAGCAGCTGAAGTGCTTCAAGGCATCGTTTCCACAGCAGAGCACCTGGACATGGGGAGGTGGATGAGGAGGATGTGGAGGAACTGCTACAAGACCATGATGACGAGCTCACAATGGAGGAACTTACAGCACTTTGCAATGAGCAGTTCAAAGAAAAAGAAAGAGAAATTTCTTCTGACGATGAGAATGACAGGGAAAAAGGACATGTACCAACAGCTTGCATTAAAGAACGTTTATCCAACTGGGAGAAGGTGCAGGCTACAGTCTTGGAGTGGCACCCCAACAAAGGTGACACCAACAGAATGACAGACTTGTTTAACAACACAATTATGCACCACTTCAAGACCATCCTGAAAAAGAGGGAGAGACAAGTCACCCTGGACAAATTGTTTTCACCTACACCTGCCAAAAACAGAGGGAGCAGGCAGGAGAAGATGAAGAAGACTCCCCTTCCAACAACTAAAGATTTTGTGAACTCTGTAAATAGTGTAAATATGGTAACGCATGTTCAATTTTTGGCACGAACACTGGTGGGGCTGGGCAGCAAGAATGGGCACAAGTGTATGATGCAGCCTCACCTGATTAATGAGCTAAGTAGGCCAGCCACTCAGCAAAGTCCTGGAGAGGGATTACTAAAACAGACACACCAGTATACACTGTATTGTGTGTTATTATTTATTTTGGGGTTATGGATAGGAAACTGCTGCAACATGTTTTAAGTTATAATGTTATTATTTTTTGGGGGTGTGGATAGGTAACTGTTGGAAGATGTTTTAAGTTTCTGTATAATGTTATTAATTCTTTTGAGAGTGTGGATAGGAAACTGTTGTAAGATGTTTTAAGTTGTAATATTATTTCTTTTGAGGGCATAGATAAGAAACTGTTGTAACATATTTTAAGTAATAATTTATACCACATTAAAGTGAACTAAATAAAACATTAATCATAATCAGAGACCACAGATATTCATTTCATAACAGCTATCAATAGTGAGCATGCATTTTGGCAGGACAGGTAACATGTTAGCCTGCATTCGTAGATGGATTTAACATCAAATAAATTTATATGTGACATATGAGCCATAGTTTTAGGAATACAGTAGTCCTCCATTCCTCCCCATGCTCCTCCACATCCTCTCCTCCATTAGGAGATGTTCTACACTTCAAATCATGGTGAGCTATATATATTTTTTATTTTTTTTTTTAGTGTATTTTTTTAATTTTATTTGGGCCAAGAATTAATTAAACCATTTCCCATACACTTGTAAGGGAAATGGCATCTCGCAAGTCAACCATTTCACAATTTAACTACTGTTCTGGAACAGATTATGGTTGAATTGTGAGGTACCAGCTGTATAAATCAATTTGTAGAGCCATGATAACCTTTTATCATTCTTAAGATGTTTAGGTTTGTGACTCTGTCATTGTCCATGTTGGTGTGAATGAACTGAGACGTACCTCCCTGGACTACATGAAAAGAGACATGGAAGAGCTCTCTGATCTTGTAGCCCAGGCAGGTATGACCCTAGCCCTGAGTAGCATTTTGCCATCGCCCAGAATGATACCGCAGTACAAGGACAAAATGATTGACTTCAACAATTGGCTAAGCTTCTGGTGTCATTCTAAGGGGATCCAGTATCTGTCTGCTTGGGATGACATGGTCGGCAGACCACGATGCTTTGCCACAGATGGCCTGCACCTGTCACCCCTGGGATTCTGGATACTGGCTAAGGCTCTTGCTGCCCCTATAGTGCCTTTTTTAGGCAGGGTTCAAATAAGAAATTCACCACCATAACAGGAATAGGCAAGCAAAAACTGAGGGTAATGCTACTCAGTGCTAGAAGTCTAAATCTCAAAATGCACTCACTCGAGGCACTCCTTAAAATGGAGAACATCGATATCTGTGCAGTGACTGAGACCTGGTTCAAGGCTCCAGAGAACACCCCTGCACTACCAGACTATAACTCATACTACACTTTTTGGCCATGTAACCTGGACCGAAACACCAAAGGCGGAGGTGTGTCCATATTCATTAAGGATATCCACACCTCCAGGCTAGTTGCTCAGCATAATGCATCCGAGGTTATCCAAGTGCAACTAACTCTGGGCAAAACTGAAATCCACATTGTAGCTTGCTACAGATCTCCCACCATGCCCAAGGATTCCGACTCCTCTTTTCTTGATGTACTGGAAAATATTAGGGTTCAACCAAACACCCTAATAATGGGTGACTTCAACTACCCCACCATTAACTGGGAAAACTACTTATGTACCAACTCCTTAGCTCAACGCTTTCTGGAATTCATAAACTCCAATGCCCTAGATCAACTTATCCACACCCCCACCAGGGGCAACAATATCCTAGACCTAGTCATTACCAACATGAGTGACCGGTGTTCCACACCTGAAGCCATCTCCTCGTTGGTCCAACCCGACCATAAGCTTATCACCCTTGATATCCACATCCTGACCCCCCCCCCCATTAAGGAAACCACAGTAAAAAATTTCTCCAAAGCCAACTTCATGCTTCTTAAGACAGAAGTGGTGAACTTCATGACACCCATGCAGATGGACAATACAGTTACAATTGCTGAATCCTGCACAAATGCACTCTATAAGCACTTAAACGAGTGCATGGATCGTGCTATCCCAAACAGAACCAAGATGCTATCCTCCAAAAAAAGGAAGCCAATCTGGTGATCCCCTGCCATAAACAAACTGTACAACAGAAGGAAGAAACTGTTGCAAAAGAGAGTAAAATCCCATGAGTGGAGGAGCTCCCTGGTCAGCCTCAGTAAGAAGCTGAGATCCCTTATAAGATCCTCCAAAGCTAGCTACAAAAACAAAATTGCCACTAAATCCAAGGACAACCGCAAAGCATTCTATAGCTATGTCAGGAATCTAGATGGCAACACCCAGATCTGCTCTGAGTTACAGCAAAAAGGCATGAAAATTACAGAACCAAGTGATATTGCCAACATCCTGGCAGATAGGTTCAGTGCTAACTTTACCCCCCTCTCACCCCCTAAAGGGCCCATATCTATACAGGAAGAATGCAGAATCCCTGTAATCACAACTACACAGGTAAAAGCTGCACTCTCTAAAGCCAAAAACACAGCATCCATGGGACCGGACAACATCCCAGGCTGTGTTTTACACAAACTTCAGAATGAACTGGCTCCCCACTTAAGCCTCATGTTCAATATTGGCCTCGCATCAGGTTTTGTGCCCACTGAATGGTGCACAGCAACAGTTATTGGTAACCTCCAAACACTGGATCCTACCCAGTTCGGGTTTGTGAAAAGAAGATCATGCCTCCTGAACCTGATCGACTTCTTTCAGGCAGTCACCAAAGCCGTGGATGAGGGTAAGGTGGTTCACACAGCCTATCTTGACCTTGCCAAGGCTTTCGACACCATCCCCCATTCTGGAATTATAGCTAAACTCACTAAACTAGGTATAAATCCCTATGTCACAAGATGGGTTGCCAACTGGTTCACTGACAAAACCCACAGTGTAAAAGTTGCAGACTCCAAATCTGACCTCAAAGCAGTGACAAGTAGAGTACCACAGGGTTCCGTCCTTGGACCTCTCCTGTTTGGTATCTACTTCTCTGAAGTACAGGCTAACACAGAAGGCCTCTGGCTAATGAAGTTCGCAAATGACTGCAAACTAGGAGCCATAGTCAAGTCCCCAAATGATGTGGACATCCTACAGAAGGGACTCACTGAGACAGATGCCTGGTGTCAGAGCCATGGCCTCAAGCTCAGTGCCAAAAAGTGCAGTGTCATCCCCTTTGGTAAAAACTCTGTATCCATGAACTACCACATAGGCAGCAATCTACTTAACACCAAATGCATGATAAGAGACCTTGGGACCCAGGTGGACAGTAGTCTCTCCTTTGATAGTCACATCACCACAGCAGTCAGGAAGTCCTTCTACGTGGCACACCTCATCATAAAAGGGTTGTCATCCAGGAAAAAAGAGGTCATTGTTCCCCTCTACTCGACACTCATTAGACCCATTATAGAGTACAATGCCCCTTTTGGAATGTACCTCACAAGACATCTGCAGCAGCTGGAAAGGCCACAGAAGTACCTCACAAAGAGGATTACTGGCCTCAAACAAATGCCCTATACTGAGCACCTCAAAAAACTCCAGCTTTACTCTGTAGCATATCGCCTACTCCAAGGTGATCTCTGCCTAACATATAAAGCTATGTCAAACTCAAAGCTGTTGGACATGCTACACCTAAAAAAATCACAATCCCTCCGAGCTACATGATCTAGGGACCTAAACCTTGTCACCACAATAAACAGAACATGCTGGAGTGATAGATTCCTGTCCCAGAGACTTCCTATACTCTGGAACAAGCTACCCATCTATGTCAAGCAAAGTTCTTCATTAGCACTGTTCAAGAAAAATCTTGATGAGTGGATGGGAAATAGGAAATACACCCTGGGGATCACTTCTGTGTGTCTGCTTGACAGTGACACAGGAAAATAACTTTCTTGGGTGGAGTAAGCCATGGAACCTTTTTGGCTAGGCTTACGTAGGCCCTTGGGCCGATGGCCTAGTACCTACCTATGAACCTATGAAATTCATGGTTACAGGAATATTTTTCTAGAAGAACCGAGCAATACTAACACTACAGATATATCCTTTCTTGGATTAAAAATGGGCACTAGTATCTAGTGATCTGTTAATGTAGATCTCTATTATTGCAAGTATCGATTAAACACATTACTTCTGTCATCAGTCTAGGAATAATTACATCCATCTGTCTTCACTGAAGCAAATGTTTGACACTTATCATACTAACTGGAAAATTATGCACTAGAACATTGCCTATTCCATGGGGTGAAGGGTCATATGCAAATTTAATAGGAATGAGGGTGTGTTAGAACCTTGTCTAATACTATCTCTTCTGTTGCTAAGAATGCTTGCTTATTTTATTGTATTTCTTTTAGGTAAAGCAAACTGAGTCTCAGTAATTTCTGTTCAGTCAGAACCTTGCTGCAGAAGGGAAAATAAATTAGGTAGGTATGCACAATGACACTTGGTGAGTTTTCGCTGGGTGAAGTTTGATGTAGTAAGTTTTAACTGACCACCTCTCAACTGTGCAGTCACTGTTTCATATAGAAAGCCACTTCTGGTGAGGTTTCTATTTACACACCAGCAGTGATGGATAGTGTGTGATCTTCTCTTTTCTGTGCAGTTTTACAATGGTAGAGGTAGTATTTTTAAGTTGGGGTACTTTCTCCCTTGCAAAAATGCTTTTTGAATTTTTTTTAATTGGGTTGAAACTTTGGCTTTTTTTTTTCATTTTGCTGAATCTTTAATTTATTGTCATTTGGGAAAGTATATCCATGCTATAACATAAATCATCAGTTCTAAATAAGATATATTGATGCATATATTTACATTACACTGCACCAGTTATGATCTTTTACAGTCTGTGAATTTAAACCTAAATAATGTCTAGATCTGAATACTGGGAATAAAGGCAGACAAGGCTCAGACGGGAGTGAGTATTATGAATGACTTTGCATATGATTGTGAAAGGACGTATTTTATTATGCACAATGCTTTCTTTTTGTGGTCATTTTGTCTATCAAATCTTATCAATGGACTGCTGCTGAACGCCCTGTACACTAACATGGAGCTGTTGAGTGACAGAATTTCTCAAACAACTATTTGGTCAAATACAGGCAAATAAGAACACTTGCTAGCAATGCACACTCTTGCATGGACAGCTGAGAATCCATCAGGACTGGGCTTTGTGTGTAGGAAAGTGTTAGTGCATAAATCTTATATACGCACAGGATATGAGACAATTTATAGCCTCCTGCATATTTTTGGGGACAGTGCAGTATATGTGTGCAAAGAAGTGAAGTGACCTCATACAAAATAGTATTTTGGGCATAATTCTTATCTTTGGAGAAAAGATGTAGTCAATAGACCACAGGAAGTTAGGAGGAGAATATGCAAATTTGTTAGACTTCAAATTCCGCAGCCAGGCCTCCCACTGGACTGTCATTAGTTGATAGGGTGAGTTATGGCAGACCAAGTAAGAGGCTTTCTTTCAGTATGTCCACATGGGCCTGCTTCATCTGTGCCAGATAGAACTGCTCGTGGAAGTATGTCTGACACTGGAACTTCAAACATTAGGCACAGTAGTGCAAGATTTCTAATGAGTTTTGTACTCATGGTATAACATCCAAGGTAAGCTCATTCAGAGAGCAGAACGACAACAGGAGTAGCAGTGGGAGATGTTACATCATGGTCTTTGTCTTCCTGAGCCTGCTTGGACTATCTGTTATATAGATTTCCTCATACTACTGCAGTACACCTTCCATGGTGTTAAGCAAACTCTCTTTCACTTGGTTAAATGTTGCTAGAATCTCAACTGGCTGGCAGGAAGGTGAGAGCAGCCAACTCAAAAGATCCTGGTGCAACAGATGGCTCCACAAGGGAGATGTCAAACAAGCCATCTCTGCACTATAAAGTATGGAATGTGAGAGCTGTCCCTTTAAAGTACAGCAGGATCCATGATCTACTCATCAGTGAGTTCCAGCAGAGTTTCAGGGGTAACTCTTCCTGTGTTTTTGAGGTCACAATCCATATACTAGTGGGTCAGAGCATGCACTGGATAAAATGTGGGCATGCATGCACTATGCAGAGCTGTTGCAAAACCACTGAATATGTGTAAAAGTACCATCTATTAATTCACATCTTAGCATGTCAACAGTCTGCTATACTGGTTTCTGTAATCAGTAGGAGTGTAGAAATCAGCGTTTTGTGTTAACCTGTAAGACTATAAAGTCTGTGAAGTCTAGCAGCTAGAACACAAGGTTAAAGCTATGAGCTGTAGTTCCTGAGGTGCAGGGTTTGATTCCCTCAGCCCTTACTTGCCTACTGTGTGAGCTTGAGCAAGTCAATTAAACAGGCATTGCTTCCATGCCAAGCCTGAAAAGGGATTTTTGGGCCCACCTGGTTAACGATTATTATTATTAAGACTCCACATCACACAGTGAGGCCACTTGGTTTTAATGACATAGTAACAAATACCCCCCCTCCCTTTTTCATATCTGGAAGTACTACTTAAATATTATGCCTACTTTTTTACACAGGGTTTTTTGTAACATCGGCATGAGGTGTACCTCTGCAGATGTCCCTGCTACAGCACTGTCCATTACTTTACAGGTCAACATCATGGATGTCTGTATGTCAGCTTTAATCCTTGATGTTTAACCTCCTCAGAAACCCATCTGTAAAATGTGCAAGAGAGACAATCACTGTTTATGAAACACTGAAAACCAACATTAAAGTAAGTGAAGTTGGTTTTAAGTGTACATTTTATGAACGGTTTTCATAAATAGTTCTACTGGGTTTTTTTACTGCTCACAGACTTAAGTTTTAGTATTTAGCCATTTTGACCTCACAGGCTATGGTGTCTGGACTATAGTGTTGGTAGGTGTGCTCTTGAACATCCAGCTTACCTTGAAGATTGGTAGTTTATCTCACTTGGTCTTTATTGGCTTACTCCAAATGTAGAATAAGTAATTTTGAAAGTTATTTCCCTGCTCCTGATGAAAAATGAAATCAGTGAGAATAAGTACTGTATTTGCTTTTTTGCACCTTATAATCTGGTCAAAATACGGTTGTTAAAAGGTGCCTGGAGTAATGTGGACCTCTACATCACTCTGGTTCGCTGTCTTCTTGATCACCTCTGTGTTTCTCATTTTTCAAGGGCATCCAATCTTCTTCAGGTTCCATTATAATTTAGGCCAATGTAGGTTTGGTACAAGTACTCTTTCTAACTTCTGTACTTGAGCACAAATGCAAACCCTGTTGTATTGCGTGCCAAGGTGCCTATATTTAATCAGATGGCTGCTTGAGAAATCTCATCACTCAGTGTGTCAGTTTCAAGGCACAGGGACTTTAGTGATTGTCCGATGATATAATGGCATGTATCCTGGCTGCTTGCTGTAATGGATTAGTTACAGCATTTAACAAAGCTCTGATACCTATTTGAAGAGATGTTTGAAATGTTGAATTATGCTGTACATGTATTTGATGCAAGTACATATTGTTCCACTGAACATGTGGTTCTATGAGGCCCTTTCAAAGGAACCTAAGTAGGCTAGGGTGGTAAGAGAAGGTGACAATGTTTTCCAAAGTTTGGTTTGTGACACTGAGAATGCTTTAGATATATTTGTTAGATAGTGTACAGGTGAGACGAGTAAGAATTTGGTGGCTATTGATGACTACAGGTGTCTGGTATGGCTTTTTATAAGCAGTTTTGGTAATGAGGGGCAGTGATAAAGGCAAGCAGTTTAACATTAATATTGTCACAGACAGCTGGATTTTGGAATGGATATGTAACGTTAATTATTAAGAGAGTGAGACAGTGGTATTTAGTTTTCAGGAGGAAAAGCATGAATTACAGTAACACTGTTGAACCATGCTCATGGCTTTTTGGCACTTTCTGAAGAAGTTACAAACAGGGCAGGGAGGGAGTATATTAGGCATGGAATTACATTTCTAGATATGATGAGGTCTTTGCGGCATTGCTGCTTTACTGAACAATAGTGTTTTGTTAATTACCCTGAATTGTGTACTGCTTTATTGGTTTGTAAATTGATTGAGTGTTTGATCAATCCATATATCTAGGTTTTTAAATTCAGAAATTCCTTTGATTGGGTTGGCTGCAGGAAAGGGACAGCGTACTCTTTGATGGTAACCTTTTATGAAAACTGAGCAAAATAAATATTGTTTTAGAAACATTTGTTACATACTGTGAAGGATGCCAGCCCAGCTAGCTAGAATTTTGTAAATAATTCTTTGTCATTTGTGGATATGATTGCTATGCTTGTCTTACAAATGTAAGAAAATTATATGTTATGTGTATATTATATCATGACCTCCCATTAATATTCCAAAATGTGCACGCTGATTGGTCAGCGTGCACGTTGTAAATCGACTTATACTAATGGAAAATGGTCTGGTTGCCCGGACTTTTTCCATGAGTATAAGTATTTTTTAAAACACTGTCTCGCTATGTTAAAGGAGTTTAACATAGCGAGACAGGTTTAAAAAAAGCAACAGAGATCTCCGTTGCTTTTTTTAAAGCTGTCTCGCTATGTTAAACTCCTTTAACATAGCGAGACAGTGTGTAGAAAGCAACGGAGATCTTGCTTTCTCCGTTGCTTTTTTCAAAACTGTCTCGCTATGTTAAATTGGTTTAACATAGCGAGACAGCTTTAAAATAAGCAACAGAGATCTCCGTTGCTTATTTTAAAGCTGTCTCACTATGTTAAACCCATTTAACATAGCGAAACAGTAAAAAGCAATAGAGATCTTGCTTTCTTTGTTGCTTTTGCCCACAGCTCTGATGTACTGCGTAGGCATACGCATGCACAGTACATCAGAACTGCCGCAGAATACCAGATAGCTGCGGAAGGGCAGCACAGAGGCATTATACAATGCCATTATTTAAGAAAAGTAATTATTTTTTTTCTTAAATAATGTCATTAATATAGCAATAACCCACTTCTGGGTGTGGGTAATGCTGGATTTACCCACGGTTGGCTTTGTTTGGCCACTCAGGCTTCGCCCTCGTGACCAAACCACGCCAACCGTGGGTAAATCCATCATTACCCACACCCAGGCGTGGGTTATTGCTATATTAAACTGCTAGTGCAGAAGTGTGCAATAAACTGTATGTTATATACTGAGCTTCAAGAATGTAACCACAGTGTACCCTACTGGAAAAGAACAGAGTTAACTTGCAAACTCTAAGAAAATAAGTGAATTGTTTATGATGGTTTTATCTCAGCTAGGAGACAGAATGTCTGCAGCTAGAAATTCTTTCTATTGTCTGGAAACAGAAATAATTACAGGTTTCAAAGGTAAAAGTGTGCAACTGTTTTACGACTTCCAGTTCCAGGCAAACTTCTAAAAGATAAGTATTTTTGACACAGAGTTGCTAAATTTTAAGTTTCTATTAGCCTGGAAACTAAAGGCAGTGGTGACAAAGAATTATGTAATCTGAGATAACCCAGCAGAAATGTTTGATAATAATTTAAGAACTATCTTAAAGAGAGAGTATGTGCATTTTGTATCTTGCCTTTGGACCTAGGAACATCCTCTCATCAGCACTTCTCATCTATATTTGCCTGGCTCTATAACTAAGTCATTTAGGGCATAGTATCTCTTAGATATAGATATGAATACAGATTAGTTTATATGCCTGTCATATATCTGTTGGATACTCAGCAACATCTGATAATTTCTATGTAATTTTAAAATGTATCTGTTGTAAACATATTTCTAGCTGATATACTTACTAACACATTGATTACCCTGACCAGTCTATGGTCATCTTGTATGTATACAATGTTGCTACTGCATATATTGCTACTGTATGTATATTCTATTTGTTATTCCTTGTATTGCTATGTGTGGAGCTTTTCTCCCCAGGCCTTCACTGAAAATGGACCTGTGTCCAGTTGGATTTTCCCGGTAAACAAAAGCAAATAAATAAATATGTTTTCTGTATTTATTTGAGACTGTCCTGTAATGTTGTTTTAAAGTATTTCCTATGATTCTGAAGTCTGTTGTCACTGTGTTGAGTTATTGAGTATTGTCTTGTGCTTTTATTATTTATTATTAAATATAGTTAAACCTTTTTATTGTGGCTGGTTTGTTTAGAGATATTTAAGCTCTGAGAGTACTTGCATATGTATTTGTGGCACTGTACAGGCCACTCTTAAATAGCCTTGCTGTTGGTCACACTTACCATTTGGATAATAGTAACATTACACAGTAGAATTGGTCACCCTTTGGGAAGGACCTTAAAGTAGCTGATAAAGGGTAGTTGGTGGCATTGATTACTACCTTATAGTCTGTGCAGAAGGGGGCATAGCTAGTAAACCATTGCCAGCCTTCCCCAGGAGTGTCTGTGTGTTTGTATATAAATCAAATCTCAAAGTGTGTGTGTGTGTGTGTGTGTGTGTGTCAGCTACTTGGGCAGGGACACGAAGCACTGGTTGGACAGAGAGGGTGCTAGAGGTTTTGACTTGACCACTTGGCTGAGATCTTAACCCTATAGCTGTGCCAGTGGGGAGTCTTACTGGGGATCTGGAGAGAGAGGGAGAAATCAGCCCCAGACTGACTGTGATCTCTGTGTGCTCTTAAGGGAAATTGTAATTTACTGTGTGTGTACTTGTCATCTTTCCAATGTGTACATCCCTCACTGGTGTTAGTGATGAGGACTGAGGCTCCTTGATTACTGGGCCAGTGCAGGGGCGTCACACATACTATGATCAAAGTCATGTGTGCATGCTCTTTAAATTGTTAGAGAAGGTGTCAAATATTACTTGGCATGTGTCAATGGATGACGAAATGAGGAGGTCACCTGCCTGTAAGAGATGTTATTATTTAACAGTTGACATATCAGTAATATTATTGGTGAATTGGAGAACCAGAATGGTCTATGTATGGCTCTGAAAGGGGCATTCATAATATGTTTGTCTCTCCATCCATTGCCATATAAACTACCTTGTAACATTTATTCAGCAGATGTAGAACCACAGAGATGTTGGGTAGAAACTTTTGGTCATAATTTACCAATCCCAGGTATGACCTCTGACATTCTAAGTCTTGGCAGCCTGTACTATTGCCTACATCTTGTGATCAGTATGTACTATCTCTGTCAATTTCATGTCCACAAGAAACCTTCTCTTTGAAAAAAAAAATAAAACTCACATTTATCTTTTCCAGCTCAAAGCCTTTGCTATTCAGTTAATCGCTCTCATTTCTGCCTGATAATAGGGTACCATAGAGAAGCAGAGGTTATTTCTAAATTCTCTATAGTCATACCTCTCAGCCTCTTAGCACAGAAAAAAATCTGGACAAAGCCTAAAGTAATGGGGGGGGGGGGCAAAGGCCCAAAGATAGGGACAGAGTTTTAAATATTACTGTTACAAACTCAGGAAGTCAAAAGAAAAACAGGTTTTGGGTTTACATACATTTTCTGAAAGATATATAAAATCTAAACCATTTGTGCCTTATTTTTATTATGGAATTGGCTGGATTTATAAAATGTGAGTTTAAAGAACAGGTTATGTTATAGCTGAATTCATTTTGTAGAAGATTTTTTTTCAGGGTTAAATGATTGTTTAAACGGACCAAGAATTGTTTAGAATTGTATTTTATTACAGATCTAGAATTTGTGACTTATTTTGTCTATTTTTATCATTCATTTTAATTTGTCTCTTTTATGTCTATATGATTTCAAATTTTGGAATGTTTTGTTTATTTTCCAAAGCTTTCTAGGTAGTATTTCTGAATTTCATGGTTTGATTTCTTTTATGACATTCAAGGATAGTTACTTGTCTTACTGGTCACTATTAGCCTTCCTAATCTAACAACTACTACCCAGACCTCTACCACTTCCACTGGTCTTACTTTATAGGTTCATAGGTTCATAGGTGAGTACTAGGCTAATCGCCCTGGAGCCTTTACAAGCCTAGCCCATAAGATTACCCTGGCATCTTGCCACCTGACCATAATTCCTAGTACATCTGTCGAGTAGAGCCACTGGAGTGATCCCCGGGGTGAATTTTCTATTTCCCATCCACTCATCAAGATTTCTCTTGAAGAGGGCCAGTGAGGTGCTCTGCTTGACATGTATGGGAAGTCTATTCCATAGCATGGGCAGTCTCTGGGTTATGAACCTGCCCCTCCAGCATGTTCTGTTGATTGTGGTAATGAGGTTGAGGTCGCTGCAGCATGTGGTGCGGAGGGATTGAGATTTCTTTAGATGTAGCATTTCTAACAGAGCTGGGTCCAACATGGCTTTGTAAGTCAAGCAGAGATCGCCTCTAAGTATGCGATATGAGACAGAGTTTTTTGAGTCTGTCCATATAGGACAAGTGTTTAAGGCCTAGGATCCTCTTTGTGAGATACTTTTGCAGCCTCTCCAGTTGTTGCAGGTGTCTAGTGAGGTACATGCCAAATGGGGCATTGTACTCAATGATTGGCCTAATGAAGGAAGAGTAGAGGGAGACAATAACCTCTTTCTTCCTGGATGCAAAACCCTTAGTAATGAGATGTGCCACATAGAAGGACTTTCTGACCACAATGATAATGTGGTGATCAAAAGAGAGGTTGCTGTCAGCCTGTGTTCCTAGATCTCTTATAATGCCTTCTGTGTTCAGTGGACTACCATCAATGTGGTAATTCAAGGAAACCGGGTTTTTCCCAAGGGGGATGACGACACATTTTTTGGCATTGAGCTTAAGGCCATGGTTCTGACACCAGTCATTGGTCTCATTGAGGCCTTTCTGTAGGATGTCAACATCACTTGGGGAGTTAATAATAGCTCCCAACTTGCAATCGTCTGCGAACTTTGTCAGCCAGAGTCCCTTCGTGTTGGCCTGGACTTCAGAGAAGCAGATACCAAACAGGAGAGGACCCAGGACCGAAACCTGTGGGACTCCACTCGTGACTGGTCGACAGTCTGACTTGGAGTCAGCTACTTTCACACTGTGGGTTCTATCTGTGAGCCAGTTTGCAACCCACCTAGGGATATAGGGGTTGATGCCTAGCTTAGTGAGTTTTTCTATGATTCCTGAGTGGAGAATGGTATCAAAAGCCTTGGCCAGATCAAGGTAGGCTGTATGAACCACCTTGTCTTCATCCACAGCTTTGGTGTCTGACTCAAAGAAGTCGACCAAGTTGAGCAGGCATGATCTACCCTTCACAAAACCAAATTGTGTAGTATCCAGAGTTTGGAGATTCCCTATATCCTTGTTTATTGGGTCCATGATGATGCGTTTCATAGCTTTGCATATCAGACTCATCAGGCTAATGGGGTGATAGTTCCCAGGGTCTGTAGTTGCTCTTCCCTTGTGGAGAGGGATGACTGTAGCAGTATGCCATTTGGTAGGGACAAAGCCTGAGGTGAGGCTGTGATTGAAAAGGGTACACAGATGAGGTGCCAATTCACTCTGTAGTTCATGTAGAACAAAGCTGGGGATATTGTCAGGTCCCTTAGAGGCTGTAATCATGGCCTTGGACAGTGCTGTTTTAATCTGAGCAGCAGGGGGCCTGGCAATCTACTGGTATTGTGATTGGTCCTTTGGGGAGGAATGACTGTACTGTACTGGGGCTCGAACCGTGAATGACTGCATGTTAAGCTAATGCTGTAACCACTACGCTATTTTAATTCTATGTTCCCCTTTCTATTCCTATGACACAACAGTACATATATATTTGGTGTGTTAGATCTTCTATGTATATATTGTTTGTCAGATTTTGTATGCCTACTCATAAATGTAAACTATTGTTATTGGTTTAATGTATCTTGTTTTGTTACATTGTGATGTAATCCAGGCCGAACCTGTACTTGGTCAGTTTAATAAGTAATCTACTCCAGCAAAAAAAAAAAAAATAATAATAATAATAATATATAAATAAATAAATATATACATAAAGATAAAAGGAACAAGATAGATACAGTGCTTTCTAGGAACAGAACTATTGAGCTTAGCGCACTAAGAAGGGTGCTATTAAAATATGTGACAGCTTCAGATAGCAGTATGTATTTTAGTGAAGTCCAGTTACATTTAGTAGCATTTTGCTAAAGGAATCTTTGTTAAAATTTTTTCGCCTGGTTGTATATTATATTTCTTCCGGTTTTACTGAGATTACAGATTGCATACATATATATAAGATGATGGTCACTCACCTTGTCTGGTATTATTCCTGCACATACGACTTGGTCTGGGCATGGTGTCAGTAAACAGTCTAGTATGCTTTCTTCTTCTGCAACTTTATCTATTCATGGGTGGTAATGTGCTGAGTTAAGATATTAAGGGTTTGGTGAAGTCATTGTATTGTTGGGTTTGTTATGGCCCAAACAATCTTGAACGTTCCTAGTCTGATAATATCTTGATTTTAAGTTGGCGGTTATGAAAGACTGTGCCTTCTAATATAGTTTTATTTGTATTTTCTTAACTGGGATGTATATACATGATTGCAATGTGTAAATATTTATTTGTACATATTTATAGTATTTCCTCTTTGTTAAATAATAAGAATTGTCATAATATTTTTGTCATTTCCTAGAGATTGAAATTATTGCATCTAGGCATCTGCTCTGTTGTTTAATGTAGCTGTTCTAAGTATATTGTATCCTTGGGTAGTATTTCTTTGCCTCATATCTGTGGTTTTAATTATAGGTTCATAGGTTCATAGGTTCATACTAGGCTATCTGCCCTAGGGCATTTATAAGCCTAGCCAGAATGTGTTTGGCTTTCGCCACCCATTTTAAATTTATTTTGCTATGCCCTTTTTCGACGTTTGTTTTGATAATGGATAGAATGTAGGGTTGGTAGTAGTCTGTCTACGAGTTTCATATCAAATAAAAGATCAAGACTATCCTGCTAGCGATTAACAAAAACAGTAAAACCAAAAGTAAATGCAGCCTTCACAGAATGAATGGTGCATAAAATATAGCAACTTTTAAATAAATCAGCTCATGTGCTTCTTGGACTTAGGTGAGTTAATTTTAGTCCTGGCATTTAATTCCAGGAATGGTGGCTATAATTATCTATCGGCTGTGTATAGATAACAGGTCCTGGATTTGGTTCTGTAATAACACACTTTATGAGACCTGAAAAAGAACAGTGTAGATATGACTTGCAATTATATGGCAGTTTAACTTTGACATTGTGTTTCTCTTGTTTTATTCAGACTGGCATGGCATTAATTATGAGAGGAGTTGTGATAATATTGTCTATCTGCACCGTAATAGTCATTTTACAAAATGCTGTTTGTGATATGGAGTGTAGGATAGATACGGATGAAGGCTGTGATTTAGTAGTTGGCAATAATAGTCTGTGGGAATAGTTAAGAGTATGAGAGATATTAGAAAAGGAAACTTAAGTCAGATGTTTCTCAGCTTTTTGGCTAAGATCAGTGTAGGTAGGGAGGTGCTGTGTTAGCATAACTTTATTTTTTTGTAGTCTAGGCTTTGTAACCTGCTGCAGTAGACAGAACAAAATTGAAAACTGGAATGCTTTAGCTGAGAATACCTACAGCATGCTTATTATCAACTTACTGTTTTTGCTTTATTGTTGTTAATATGTCAAGGATATCTTGGTTAGGAAAGAATGTCTGTTAATTTAATTATGCTAAATTGGGATTTTTCCTTTAATATTGTGTTATAAAACTTCTTTTGCTGCTGCTGCTATTTGTGAAAGGGTGAATTAGTAGATCTATGTGTTGTTTAGCTATTTATTGTTATAAGAGTTTTGTTTAGTGTAACATGGTCATTTTAGTGAATGGGATGGTTACGTGTGTAAATGTACAGAATTAGGTAGTTGAAATGATTCCATTATTAGATGCTGTGTGCCATTAAAGCTTGTAATTATGAAATTTGCCTTTAATGTAGAGGGTTGCTTTAGAGGTGTGGAGTGTTACTATGTGTAAATGTATGCATTCAGGGTGGGAGGTGATTGCAGATGGGGTAGGAGAGGACCAAATCAGTTCAACAGGTCGAGTGAGACACCACAGTGTACACATACACACCATCAAAAATATAGCCATTTGACAGTGAATATTTTTACTTTAAGCCCAGTAAATAATTTATTCATCTATTTAAAATATTGTGGAAACCATCACTCAATGGTTAATATGTGTTTGGACAAATGACTGCTGAAAGTACAGAAGTAATTATGAATCAAATCAGGGACAACAGTATAAAATCATTGTTACAGTCAGCAAAATCTTACTGAATATCTAGTATGCAGAGAAAGTGAGTGTGGCAATTATGCAGCTTAGCCAAGAATACTAACCATAAAGGTAAAATTATTTAGTGCTTGCAATCTTGCTGAATAGTACATTATTAACACAGAAAAATGGCAAAGTAGCTATGTAACAGTAAAGTCATGATTTACTGCATGACAGGAAACATGAGGGACAAATGGGCAGTTGAATGAATAAAACAATGTCTGCTAAACATGTTTAAGGACACTTACCTGTCTGAATGACCCCTCTATCAAATTCATAAACTACTTAAATCACTGCTAATTACATCTGAACAGCAAAGAGCCCACTTCTTCACTGTCACTGATTGTGAAACAGTAACTATATACTAGTATAAAGTGCAGTAAATACATTCAGTAGTACCTATACCATTGTTATGGAAAAAGCCATTTGCTGTGCTTCAGAAAGTACCATGCCTTCCTAACGTCAGACAACTGAAACGCCTTTGGTGACCTCATGCAGCTACCATATCTAGTCTACATGCAGCACACTGCATGATGCAGACCACTAGGGGAGAGAAAGAGAGAGAGAGGGGCAGTATGGCTGGAAAATCAGGAGAACGGGAAAACAAGTAATTCCAAGAGCAATAAGCATTTCATGTGACATACCAGCTAATGGCAGGATATATGAAACACAGTTTAAAGACATATTATAAACCAGTATGATACCTTATCATAACATTGTTTGGCAGGTCATACATCAGTAAGCAGTTTTTGTAATCTACATATATTCAGTAGATATGTTGGACCAATCAGTGCTAATTAATAATTCATGTTACATCAGTCAAACTGTGTCTCCCTGATAACAGAATATTACAGTCTAGCTAATCCTTTTACAGAATAAAATCTGTTGGCATGTAAGTGAAAGAGAGTGCAGTGTCCATGGGATAATCATGAGGAGGAAGGAAACATATATGTGTGCTACATTAAGGTCACCATTACTTTAGGAGATGGAATAACAAAATATTGCACATATATGTGAATGGAACTAGTACATCTACTTGTGAGTGGAACTAGTGCCAAGGGCAAGTGACAGCAAAAAAAAAAATGCCATCTACTCATCTTTTATGTTTTGCAGTGAATTTTCATATGGATGCTGACATTAGACGAGGAGCTTCAAAACAAAAGAAAGTGACTATAGGAGATGGAAAATAAAGTATCTGAGGGGGTGAAAGTTTTAGAGAAAAAAATCATACAGGAGGAAACTGAATGTATGATATACAGGAATTTACACTTCTCTAGAGAAAATGTAAAGGACTTTATTTCTTAATTTTCCCTGAATATCAGAAGGCATTAGCTGTAAGATCATAGCAGCAGTGCTTGCAGAAAATGATTACATGAATACAGAATACAAATGATACACAGCTTTATTTGGGATTTTTTGCTAATAACATAAATGCCTGATATATGTTAGCAAAATCATTTGTATGAGGACATACTAAGTGGGGTTAGACTTCTATTTTATTAATCTGAATTTAAATAAGATCTCCTGTCAGCAAGATGTGCTCTTGACTAAGTGTGTCACACAGTGAAGATGTTACAAATTATGGCCAAACAAGCAATGGGAAGATGTCAGCTAATGATGTTATTCCTATAGAGGTATGGTGTCTGTGTAAAGGCAAATTTGTCACTCGCCCCTTGGGATTATATAATATGGTAATTGAGAGTAAGAAAATTACATTATCCTGACAAAAGGCACAAGTAGCAATTATTCCAAAGGAGGGTATAGATTCAGCTCTGGCATGCTCCTGCAAGACAAGTGCAGATTTGTATATTGAACCATGACTACAGATTGTTTACGGTGGTACCTTAGCCTACATGCAATTAGTTTTGATTAATGTGGATTTGTTATGGGAAGGCAGAAGTTTGATAATATACTTAAAACAGACATTGTTATAAATTTGGCCCTTAGAGGGAGAAGGCCTTCAATAGATTATCAGACCAGACCAGACCAAACCACTGCTGGCCATAAATTTTACAGAAGATTTTATTGATTTAATTAAGACTATTTATAAGGAATTGGAAACAAAAGTAAAGATTTTTCTTAAATGTAGGGGGTAGGTAAGGCTGTCCATTTTTCTCCGTCCTTTTTGTGGTGTATCTTGAGCTAGTAGCAGTTTGGGTTAGACAAACTAATTTGCATAGTGGAAGCAGAAAAGTTTAAGATTGCCCTTTCTGCTGCTAATGTGTTGATATATTTAACTTGGCCAGAGCAGGACTTACCATTTCAGTGCAGAGGGTTGGAAAATTTCAGCAAATTTTCTGGATTCAAATCTAATGCTTCTTAGATGAAGTGGTGGCTATGAATTATGTTCTGTCTGACATGCAACAGAACCAACATGATTGTTTGTATGAGTATTCCCACATAAAATATCTGGGAAAACTGTTAGAAGCTTCCATTGAGGCTTCATCGAATAAAACATATGAGGAGTTGGCAAGAAGTTTGCAAGTTGATTTCAGAAAGTTGAAATGATTAGTTCTTGAAATGCATCACAGAGTGCAGGCATAATTTTTCTTTATAGCACTTTTGTTATTGTATGTTTTTTCAAGCATTTCAACCACTTCAGTTAATCTCCTGACAAAATGTTTTAAAATTGGTTAAAATATGATGGGAAACTTTATATGGCCTGGAAAAAAATCCAGGGAGTTACAGGAAAATTTTCTACACCATTGGAAATGGGAGGATTAAACGTCTCAGAGCCTTGGCTATACTTTGAAGCTGGACAGATGAAAATTGCTATATTTGCAGAAGGTGAGAATGTATAGTGCTGGGTGGAAGAAGCTGAGATTAATGACAACTAAACATCCACAGGACATGAGAGGACTGAGGTAGGGGAGTTTCATAGGAGAAGAAAGAAACTTACAAACTATTAAAACAGCAAGTACAAAAGAAACATTGCCAGTGATACAGCAAACAGAAAAGAAACATGGCCATTGATACTATTAAAATAGTTTTTGCACATGTTTTGCTCCAGTACTAGCAAACTAACAGGCCTCTCCCAACTTCAGAGGAGAAATCATCCTGGAAACTATAGCGTTTGTTTGTGCCTTAGCTAGCAACACTGCAGGCAGAGTGTTTTGATTTTTTAGTCCATAGCCCCTTTCCTTGAGTGGGGGATATGTAACCCCCATCACCATAGAGGGCTACTGCACTTCATCATGGACACACATACTTCTGTGCACGAGTAGAAGCAAGCTAATGCATTCACAGCTTGGTCTCCCAAAAGTTGTTTCTCCACCAAGGGATTGTGGCTTAGGGCAGTCCTGTTCCAATCCTTCTTTCTTGTGGATAGGCATACGCCAACTTTCCTACACCAGTCTTGCAGGCTAATCAAACATGTGGGTCATAGAGTTTTGTCCATGTGAATCATCTTTTATCACATCAAAAAGAACTCCTAGCACTTTCTGTACTTTTATCTACAAAGGGAGCAAAGAAATATTACTGAAAAGACAACGCACTTACAAAGTTTTTTTTTTACATAAAAACATATCAGCAATCATTTAATTCTTGAAGAAACACGTTACCTTATAGTAACATTTAATACTACAACAATTATGATAAAACTGATCAGGTAATTTTATTATTCAAGCATGTAGGTAGCAAATTCTTATATTTCAAAATTAGCATGGATTTTTTTGGGACTGCTGGGAGCATGGAAGCTTGAAAACAAAGCATTTGGACTACACTTTGCATCCAGGGAAGTACATTTAAACTACATTTAAATATTATAGGTTCATATGTTCATAGGTTTTTACTAGGCTAATGACCACAAGGGCCTTTTTAAGCATAGCCATGCATCTCAAATCTCTGACAAGTTCTGTTACCCTTCATAAAGTGTAAGCAGGGTCTTGGGAGATGAAACATTTACAAGCAGAGGCCTGGAAGATGAACAATTTACAGGCTGCCTGTGTCCATTAGAGACATAGGTGCCAAACCAGGGATGGATTTCCTGTTCCCGAAACAATTATCCAGGTTACACTTGAACTGCGTTAGAAAGGAGCTCTGCTTCACCTCCAGTAGGTCCTATTTATATCACAGGCAAGGTTTAAGTCTTTAGAACAGGCAATTCTGATGCTGTTTGTTTTGCAGATATGCAGGAGGTCCATCAGATTGGGGTCTAACAATGCCTTGTATACCAGGCATTGACCTCCCATCAATAAACTGTAGGAGACAGGGATAGGGCCTTGAGATGGTCTGCATAAGACATGCTACTTACCTACAGGTTTGAATAATAGGTCTAATGAATGCAAAATTCAGTGGAATAATGACTTCCTTGGACCTAGATGTCATTCCTTTGTTTATAAGTTGCACAACATAGAATGATTTCCTCACTACTGTAGAGACATGATGGTCAAAGGCTAGATTATTATGTGTATCTCCAAGTCCCTGGCTTCTGGGTCAGCTCTAAGGGGTGTGTCAATATGACAGTTACCAGAAGTGGATAACTTCCCAAAGGATACTACTACTATGCATTTCATGGCATTTAGTTTTAGTCCATGGCTCTGACACCAGTTTGTTTGTGTCAGACCTTCCTGGGGAATATTTGTGGCATTGGAAGATTCAATGACAGCTCCTAACTTGCAATCATCTGCAAATTTAGTCAGTCAGAGACCACTGACACTGGCCTTGACTTCAGAGAAGTAAATGCCAAAAAGGAGTGGTCCTAGGACCAATCCCTGAGGGACTCCACTTATGACTGGCCTGTTTGTAGAGGTGGACTCCCCACTTCTAGCTTCCAGTGTCCTGCCTGTGAATCAGCTGTCTATCCACTGGGTGACATAAGGGTTTGTACCTAATCTCTTGAGTTTCAACAATGCCTGACTTGAGATATTGTGTCAAATGTCTTGGCCAGGTTACGGTAGGCAGTGTGAACCATTTTGCTCACATCCATTGCTTTGGTGACCTTCTCAAATAAGTCCACCAGACTGAGTCAGAATGACCTGCCTTTGACGAAACCAAATTGGGTTGGTATAGTGTCAGGAGGTTTTCTATGTCATTACCAATCATTTCCATGGTAATTCTTTCCAGGACTTTGCATATGAGACTAGTGAGACTTATGGATTTGTAGTTTCTAGAGTCTGTTGATGGTCTCCTTTGTGCAGAGGGATGGCTGTTGCTGTTCTCCATTCATGAAGCATGAAGCATGTTTGGAGACTACAGTTAAATAACAAGTTCAGAGGCCATGATAGGTCATATTTCATGCTACTTAGAAGGCATCCTGGGATATTATCTGGGACCATTGATGCAATGTTCTTCGCCTCAGAGACAGCATTAAGGATCTGTTCCCTAGTGATAACAGGGGGAATTATATTTGATGGAATTTCTTGAGGGGAGAAAAGCACACTTGGACCTGAATTTGTTGGTCTGTAGGTTTGCTATATCTTCTGGCTCAGTATAGGTGGCTCCATTAACAATAAGCTATACCCACAATTGTGTATTGCCTTTGAGGAAACATATATAGCTAAAGAATGCCTTGTGGTTGTCCTTGTCCTGGGAGGCCAAATTTACCTCAAATTTGGCTTTGGTAAATTGTATTTGTCCTCTGAGTTGTGTAGTTTGATGACAGTGCTATTATCCTGCTGAGTGCTGTAACTCCTAATTTTGCCATGATTTTCTTCCTTCTGTTATATACCCTATTGATGTTGTTAGTTCTATGCTTCTTCCTGGTGGTTACAGCTGCCTCCATGCAGCTATTAACATGCTTGTATAGAGTTTCTGTGAAGAGTTTCACATAGGCAGCAGTGTTCTCAGGGATTATGGGGGCTTGAAATTTTGCCAGGTTATCACTTAATGGTAGGAAGCTAGCCTTAGATATGTTCCTGAATATCTCAAGGTTAGCAGGGATTCCAGGTTTTATTTTACTTCAAAAGAAACCATTTATAGTTTGACCTTAACAGAGAAGACATTGCACTAGGTGATGCGCAACACTCTCTCATATCAGTGAGGACCAGATCCAGTATGGTTGCACCCCTGGTTGGTGTATTGACAATCTGGTCCAGGGAGTTTGTGTTTACAAAATCCAGGGATTTTTGTGACTGTATGTTTGATGTTATATATGATTCTCAGTTAATAGTGGGGTAATTAAAGTTACCCATGAATATGGTATTGTGTTGGATGGTGAGTATTTACAATAAGTATAAATACATACTATGTTTTTTTTGGGGATCATAGAGGGGCACCTGTAACTTGCAAGGAAGTGACATTGGATTTAGCCTATGGTGATTTGAAGTTGGAGAAGTTCAAATGCATTGTGCTGTTTGACCAACCTTAATGTATATTTATTTTTGATGTAAGTCGAGACACCTCCACCTTTAGTCCCTGTCTGTGTAGTAGCTGGTCTAAATATGTGGAAGGCATTAAAACCTTGCACTGCCAGTGTGGTCTCTGCAGCTTTAAATAGTGTTTCATTGACTGCACAGATGTCAGCATTCTCTAGGGTGAAGAGAGCTTCTAGGGAGTGGAGTTTTTTTTTTGTTTGTTTGTTTAGACTTCTAGCACTGAGCAGTAACACCTTTAGATTTTCTTGTTTTTTATTTGCTATGTCAGAAGAACATTCAGTTTGAAACTGTCTAAAAAAAGCACTGTTTTAGCTAATATTTGAAAGCCTAGAGGGGAGAGGTGCAGACCATCCCTGGCAAAACAGTGTGGTCTGTTGATCATCTATGCCATGATGACAAATATTGCACCCCCTTAGAATGACACAAGAAACTAAACAATTATTAAAATTGCTCATCTTTTGTTTGTATTGTGGCATAATCCTTGGAGAAGGCAAAATGCTGCTCAGTGCTAGGCTCATATCAGCCTGGGACACATATTTTGAGAGCTCTGTGATGCCTTTCTACATATAGTCTAGGTCAATTACACCCAGATGAACTATGATTGAGTCATACTGGTACTCGTGGGCCAATGACCTGATTGTGTGCATAATGTAGTGGATCCTGCCCACGATAAGCAACTGACCATGACTTTCTCCTTACTCAGCCTGATAAGAAGGACATCAGTGTATCTCATAGTGGAGTCTCCAATGACCAGAGTGTTGGATTGTGTGGTGGCTTGCCTTATGAGCTTAGAAGTAGAGTTTCCATGTGATGTGGCTGTATGTGTTGATGTGGTTGTTGTTTTAAATGAATACATACGGGGCTGCTGAAGGTATTTGTTATGTGTACTTTGTCTAGGAGGTCTTTGGGGTTTAAGAAGGTTACATTTAAATGCCTCAGCATATGTGGGTTTACGTGTATGCTTTGAATTGTGTGTGATGGGTGCAGTGTGTGACTACTGGCAACCTTACTGATATTAGGAGTGCTTTTATATGAGAGCTTTGCCTCCAGTGACATTGTGTAAATACAGCTCTTACATACCATATTAGTTTGTTTGAGAATTAACTGGTTGTCAGTAAACGAGGCAATTTCTACACTGCCTCAGAGTGCCCAAATCCACCAAGCTTGTAATAGAGATAGTGGGAAAGATCATATCCATGGCAACAGACCCTTTTTTTATTGATTAGATAGAGTGAGAATATAAAGTAATATCAGGAGTATCTGGTTTGCAACTCTGGGCAGCATTGCTTGTCACTGCAAACTAGTTGTCCTGTGTGTAACTAGGTATTGGTGAATTTTCAATTGTGTTTTTTTAGGAAAAATGACAACACAGGGTGTCTGCGTCTATACAGGGCACTTCCAAACATTTAAGGGAGACTAATAAGTAGACGCCAATGATTTATGAAGGATATAGGCAGATATTCTGAGGATAGAAGCAAATCAAACAATACTTACTGAAAACAAAGAATTAGCTTCTCAAGAGCAATGAAAAGGGAGGAGTCGCTTAAATGGCTACTGCCTGTCTACTATTAGTGCTGGTCTCATCACAGCTTTACGCTGTAGGGATACAATGCTCCTTTGTTTCTTCTCTCACCAGAAGCAAAACACCACACCCAAGATATGAAGCAGGCCACAGCCTGTTTTGTGATCCATAGTCTTGTCCCAGATGATACAAGCGACTAGGCTTGTTTTAGCCTTTTCCTGGTAGATGCCTCGAATAGCAACCAGACCAATCAGGAAGGTCAAACACACATGCCCAACCAGAAACAATCAGGATTCAGGAATCAATGCACTCTGCTCCTTCTCTCACCAGGAGCAAAATATAAGCAAAAATTCAAATTCCTATGAAGCAGTTATTAGGTTTTCTGGTGATCAGCAGTCTCTAGGAAATAATTTTACTATGCTCATTCTCTCACCAAGAGCAATACAGAACCATTAATCCCAAGATGACTACTGAGAGGCAGAATGTGAGCTGTCCAATAAATGGTGGTCTTGTACTAGATGTAACAGATTTTAAAGGTAAGATGGAAAAAAAACATGTTAATATCCTAAGAGCAGCAGTGTGCACTAAGCTGTTAGATATAAAAGAGGGGGTAACTTAAGCTTTAGCTGTCTAAGTGGAGAGTCACTAAGTTTAAAAGAGCAAAATAGATTGGAAAAGGGTGGGCACTTTGTATTCTGGTTCTATGGAATACAGTGAGATGGCCAATAAATTTAAATACTTGAAAGGGAGTGATTTCACAAAATGATAATTTGTGCTTACTCACAACAGCCAATGAAAGAGGAAATAAATATGTGGTCAAACTGACATAAGGGGCAGGCAACTAGAAAGACAGTTGAGTTTAAAAACAGAACAAGGTGGGAAAATAATTTCTGTGTGACTTACTAAAGGCACAGCTGTGATCTTTCCTGGTTTAAATATGCAATTAAAAGCAGAGCACCAGTAAAACACAGTATAAATTAAATAAATCAGAATATGCAAAACCAAAGAAAGCAATGAAGCAATAAAAAATACGAGAAAGCAAAATCAAACTAACCTTTCCCTCACAGCAAATTGTGACAAAGTCTGGGTGAGCTTTTCCAGCAGTCATCCATCCATACCTTTCAACTGTACAGATTTTCACTGAATGTCCAGATTTTTGCCTCATAATTTTGGTCTGTTCCTTATAAATTTGTGGTTTTCTGGCAAATCACTGGGATGATCTGAGGCTTGAAGTCACTAAATAATGACATATATTTGAGTTTCAGACTTCAAATCCTTCCGAAAATGTATGTTAAAACAACTCCAGTTACTCTAGCAACTTTCTAAGTTTATAAGAGCAATATTTAAAATCTGTCCCTATTTATGGGCCCTTGTCCCCCCATTTTGTCAGGCTTTGTCCAGATTTCTTAAACTAGGAGGTTGAGAGGTATGCATCCATTCATTCATATGAGTTTTGTATGTTTCCTGTTGCATTTGTTTTGTACCTAAAGTTATTAACTAAAAGCATTTTTATAGTTGCAGTTCTTTATAATATACTAGTTTTCAAGTGGTTTACATGCTCTGCCTAGACGTTTAAATCATTTCTGAGTGGGCTCTCCTTCTATTGCATTTTTACTATCTGTCTCCTGAATCTGTAGCTACAGCTATAAACTGATTTGGGTGTTACAAGATCTATTGTTATTTCTCTGAGCTGTTAAGTGGATTATCAGCATTGCTCATCTAAGCCTTTGTTTTAATCACTTTTCAAACAATATCTATTGTAATTTTTCTGAGCTCTTAAGTAGATTATTAGCATTTCTCATTTTGTTGTAGTAACTTTTCAAACTTAAAACAAAAAGCCACTTTTGGCCAGGAGTGTGAGTTGTAATTAGAGCTTAAGGTAATTAACTCAGCTGTTACTGGTATTTTACATTACACAAGCAGTCATCTTCTAAAGACATGCTTCTGGAGCATTTCTCCCCGGGCCTCCGCTGAAAACAGGATCTGTGGAACCTAGTCGGACTTTCCCGGTCAACAAATGTTAAATAAATAAAAAAAAAATAAAAAAATCTTAGTCTTGGGACTGCTGGAAGCTTGAAAGCATATGGACTGCATTTTGCATCCAGGAAAGTGCATTTAAATAATGTTTAAAATACTGGACTATCTTACCATTTAATTCACTTTTGTGTGTTTGTTCTGTATGTGATGTTAAAGCCATTAATTGGAGCTGTTTCGATAGTTGCAGTGCTTTAGAGTGTTGTATTTTCAAGTGGCTTCTGTGCTCTGTCCAGGTATTTGAATAATTTCTTAGTGGGCTCTCATTTTATTGCCTTTCTACTCTCTCTCTCTTCTGAATTTAGACAATTTTGAGCTCCCTGCCTCTATGTATATCTAGCCTTGGAAGCTCCTTCCAGAGTCATCTTCTGTATACTTGGCCGTAGAATTTTTGACCAGTCTTATCTTCTCTGCTTAACTTACTGCATACTGACAGAAGAAACGGAGAAGGTCCGCCGCCAAAACTGTTAGTGTACTTTGAAATTGTACTCGTGTGTGCGTGCGTGTGTGTGTGTCCTCATTGTTGACTTGTCTGTCTTTGAATGACCTTGTAACTACTTGTAGATTTGTTTCTGGAACCTATTTACTTTTGCAATAACCAAATAAGTGAGAGCTACCCCATGAAACTGGTAACCATAAACAGAGAAAATGGGGTAAAAAACAATATCAAGCAAGTCGTCTTTCAACAAATACCTTCAGATAGAGGTATTAACGCAATAAGCTAGTTCATTGAGGGTGAAAGTTGAAAGTTTAAGTGTTTTTGTCCTGTGGTAACTGTTAATCAGACTTCATCAGAACAGATAATTCCATGTCAAAGTCAGCAACTTATAAAATACATTAACAGTCTCATGACTAATTAGTGATAGTGCAATCAGTCTATGTAAAAAATATTTAAAATCATAAAATACAACTTGGACTCCTTAGTATGTTTATACAATTTGTGTAAAAATTACAACTTTAAATAAAAGCTGCTAAGTATACAAATTATTTGCAGGTGAGTATTACTATGTGCATTAAAATTGTTAAACTGATTTTTTAAAACTGATATTTTAAAAGATTGTATTAAAGTTTAGCAGCGCACAATTTCAAAACCCTGCTTAAGGAGACCATGTCATTCAAACCTCTGGACATACTTGCATTTAGTCATAACTGCCATAAAAGTTCTCTGCATTAGAACCTAGGCTCCCAGGGAACACCCCTTGGATTAATTAACAGGAACTTTTTCCAAGATGAAAAAACGGAACTGCTTGTTGTCAGTACAATTCATCTTGTGTTTGAATGCATAATTCTTACTGGAGCTCTGTATGTCATAGTAATGTTCATAAATTCTCTTTTGAAGCATATACTCCATTTTACACATGTAATAGGAATGACATGGGTCACAAAATGCTGCATATACTACCCCTGATGTATTGCAATCACAATCAACATTCAACTTTAGTTCCTTTTCACATGTTCTTAACTTTAAAATGGGTCCCTCATGTATGTACCTACACTGCCAACATGCCCCACATGTTTTCATCCCTATATTTTTTCTCCTCACTACCCCCAAATTAGTGTTCGCTTTTTCAAGCTTTTATTTCAAATTCAAGTATCTTTTAAAAGTAGAATGTGGTTCATTTCCAAGGGTCATTTTAATGTCTTCATCCTATATACTTCCAATCATTCTTAATAATGCCCTTAATTATATTACTGTCAACACCATATTTGGGTAACCCGGGACTGTCATCGCTGCCATCACCAACCAACTGCCCTTGTATATCCCCAACAACTGGAACTGAAACAATGCATGGACTTTCCATACTACTGGATACCAATGTATTTGTTGCTCTTGCCATATTTGATACAGGGACGTTCCAGAGACAAAATGGGCACACATTGGTTATATCACAGACATTCCTCAATAAGTCGGTGCTACATGTGGATAAGCACATTGCGGTCCCTATTCTAGCAAGGGCCTGAACCACCACCGTATGTGACTTTTATGATGCCATCCACCTCCCTGACATACTGGGGGATATATATTGCTATAGATTATACCCATTTGGCAATAAAGACCCTACCTCATGTTCATAGGTGTACACATAGCCGGCCTTAGGCATAGGCCAACTAGGCGGTCGCTTAGGGTGCCGCTCTAGCAGGGACGCTTTTTCAGTATTTATTTAATGTAGGTAGACCAGGATGGGGTCACTGGGTGGTGCGGTGGGGGACACCATGGAGCTCTTTTGCCTAGGGCACCAGTTGACCTAAGGCCGCTCCTGGGTGTACACTAGACAAATGACCACTAGGTGCTTAAAAATCTAGCTGTGCAACCCAAATGTGACCTAAAAAATTGATTTATATTTGATTTATAGGAGGTCATTTTCTGACTCCCTCCATCTATCAGAGATACAGGAGCTAGGCCATGGGTCCAAGTTGCACTTAAATAGGGATAGGGAGGAATCCTGCTTCACTTAGATGGGGAGCTTGTTCCAGAGAATGTGAATCTCTGAGAAACATATCTTCATAGGTTCATAGGTTCATACTAGGCTATCTGCCCAAGGGCATTTATAAGCCTAGCCCATAGTTATTTGGCTTTCGCCACCCCTTTAGTTTGAATAAAACTATGCCTATTATTTTGCTGTGCCTCTGTCAAGCAGTGACACTGAAGTAATCCCTGGGGTATATCTGCGATCCCCCATCCATTGGTCAAGATTCCTCTTGAACAAGGCCAGCGAGGTGCTCTGCCTCACATGTACCGGGATTTTGTTCCACAGCATAGGGAGTCTCTGGGTGATGAATCTGTCCCTCCAGCATGTTCTATTAATAACCGTGTCAAGGTTTAAGTCTCCCGCCCTTGTGGTTCTGAGGGATCTAGATTTTTGAGGTGAAGCATATTCATCAAATCAGGGTTTGACATGGCCTTATATGTCAGGCACAGGTCACCTCTGAGCAAGTGGTATGAGACTGAATAGAGCTGGAGTTCTTTCAGTCGGGCAGCATAAGACATATTTTTTGAGACCCTTTATCCTTTTGGTGAGGAACTTTTGGGGCCTTTCCAGCTGCTGCAGGTGTCTGGTCAGATACATTCCGAATGGGGCATTGTACTCAATCATAGGTCTAATGAGTGATGAGTACAGGGGCGATGACCTCCCTTGATCTAGATGTGAATCCCTTCATGATCAGGTGGGCAATGTAGAAGGTTTTCCTAACTACTTTAGCAACATGAGTGTCAAACGAAAGGCTACTGTCAACCTGGGTCCCCAGATCCCTGATGACTTCTTCTGTGCTCAGTGGATTGCCACCTATATGGTAGCTAGGTGTAACCTTGTTTTTCCCGAAGGGTATGACTATGCATTTCTTGGCATTTAACTTTAGGCCATGGCTCTGGCACCAGTTATCCGTTTCTGTGAGGCCCTTCTGAAGGATATCTGTGTCAGATGTGTTTTCGACTATGGCCCAGTTTGCAGTCATCTGCAAACTTTGTCAGCCATAACCCTCCTGTGTTTGCTTGTACTTCAGAAAAGTAGATGCCGAACAAGAGTGGACCCAGGACTGAGCCCTGTGGGACACCACTTGTGACAGGCTTTGAGTCTGACATGGCTCCAGCAACTCTGACCCTGTGGGTTCTGTCACTTAGCCAGTTTGCAACCCATCTTGTGATGTATGGGTTTACAGTCAAGCTGATGAGTTTTTTGATGATACCTGAGTGGGGTATTGTGTCGAAGGCCTTTGCCAGGTCAAGGTAGGCTGTATGGACTGCCTTTCCCTCATCAGTGGCCTTGGTGACTGTCTCGAAAAAGTCAACCAAGTTTAAAAGGCATGATCTGCCTTTGACAAAACCAAACTGGGTTGGATCCAAAGTCTGCAAGTTCCCTATGTCTTTATTTATGAGTTTCATTATGATCCTCTCCATGGCTTTGCAGATAAGGCTTGTCAAGCTAATGGGATGGTAATTTCCAGGGTCGGTGGAGGCACCGCCCTTGTGAAGTGGGACCACAGTCGCCGTGCGCCACTCCTTGGGTACGTATCCTGAGGTGAGGCTAAGATTAAACAGCTGTCCTAACTGCGGGTTTAATTCCTCATTGAGTTCATGGAGCACACAGCCGGGGACACCATCCGGTCCCATGGATGCTGTGTTTTTTGCTTTGGAGAGAGCAGTTCTCACCTGGGCGTTGGAGACGTTTGGGGGGGCTACAATCCTCTGGTATAGATATCTTTCCTTTTGGGGAGGGGAGAAGTTTGCACTGAACCTGTCAGCCAGTATGTTGGCAATGTGTGTAGGTTCAGTAATCTTCACATCATTTTGAACTAATTCTGAGCATATCTGGGAGTTTCCTCCTAGGTTTCTAACATAGCTAAAGAAGGCCTTATGATTGTCTTTTGAATCCTTGGCGATTTTTCTCTCAAAATTTGCCTTGGATGATTTTATGAGAGCTCTTAGTTTTTTACTTATAATGATCAAAGGTGTCTTACCTTTCAAGGATTTTGCTCTATCTTGTAGTAGCTTCCTCCTTTTGTTGTAGAGCTTGTTTATGACTGGGCGTATCTGTCTCTTCAACTTGTCATATTTATATTGCAAGCAAAATGTAGGCCTTTTAATATAGAAGTTCTGATGCCGTTTGTTTTGCAGATGTGCAAAATATTCATCAAACAAAACAGGGTCCAGGAATGGCTTGTATGCCAGGTAAAAGTCACCTCTCAGAAGTCTGTATGAGACCAAGTAAAGAGACAGAGGTGTGAGGAAATCAGTGTTGAGCATTGTGTTTACGCCCTGTATTCTTTTATAATGAACCTTTGTGGACTTGCTTCATGTGTCTAGTCAAGTACATACTGAAGGGGCATTACACTCTATGATGGGCCTGATTAGGGCTGAGTACAGTGGTGTGATGAACTCTGTGGACCTAGATTCCATGCCCTTATTTATAAATTGATCAGCATAAAAGGATTTTCTTACTACTTAGCACACATGTTGGTCTGTGTTGACAGATGCTGTTATATCAACAAAAGGGCTAACATTCCAGCAACCACCAGGTAGTATGCAATTCACAGGGCCTCATAACCTATGTGTCTGCATAACTCTCTGGCAGTGGCCAGGATTACATCATATAGCATACAAGGCAAATGTATTGCTGCTTCATGTATGATCCCACAGGTCCACTTAATGGGTAAATGCAGGTGCGGTGTTGACCCCACATATCTAAAGCCACTGAAAGTATGTACACAGGTCTCACCCCTCATGTCTCTACCCCCCCCCCCCCATGTGTCACTACTGTATTGCAGGTGATGCAGGATATCCTCCAGTGCCCTGGTTGGTGACACCCAAACATAACTTACAAAGCATGTACGAACATACATATAGCACATCCTATTCCCAAACCAGGAGAGTAGTAGTTCCTGTACTTTTTTTTCTGCTGAAATCTCAACTCTGCTACCTAGCCACATCTAGAGTTATTCAGTATACCCCTACCACAGACCCAAAGTTGTTTGCAGCATTTTGCATTCTTTATAATTTAATCATCAGGAAGCTGGTTGGCCAGTCATCATCACTGATACCTGCAGCACACCTACAGCGGCTGCATCATGTCCAGTACATAATCTTCCATCAATGTGACAATGCTGATCAGCAGTGCAGCACACCCCTCCAAGAAATCATTGTGCACAATTTAAGGCAGCGGAGGTGAAGTGGCAAAATAAAGTCCACCTCTATGTGCCCTGCTATATAGACAGTGTCAGGGTCAGTGTGGTGTCACACAAAAGAGTATGACACATATAGTATTTTGCATATGCTGTAGTGGGCTGTGCATGGTGAAGTCACACCTTCCATCAGCTATCTCTACATACACCTCATAGGAAGGGGGGGTGATGAGTGACATAACTGTTATCATTTGACATATGGGGATGGATACTGGTAAACAGAGGAGGATAGTGTGGTCACATGGGATAATCAGTGTCATAGATGATTTCCTGAGCTGTTTGGGTGAGGAGGCCAGTACACATTCATGCAGTGTGGCTACTGTGATGGTGGTTTGTGGGGGTGACACTATGTACCTTTGCATTGGGTCCCCTGTGATGTGTGGATATAACTGGCCTAGAGGATTCTTGGGGACACAGATATGGTGGAAATGGTAGAAGAGGACCTGCATGTGTGCACATGAGGTGCCCCATCCCTGGTGGCTCTGTGCTGTGGCCACTTCTGGCATATGAAAAGGTATGATGCCACCCCATCCAAGGCAGGTGCAGACTATGTTCCCTATGATGGTCATCCAGTGAAGCCACCACAGGTATGTACATGCACCAGATGATGGGCAACAGTGGGATAAAAGTAGATGATGGAGGTATTCACTATCATCTGCATGGAGTAGGCCATGAGTGCAATGTTTGCCACCAGAGACTACATGAGTACAGTCATGATATCATCCCTGCACACTCTTGGAAACATTAGAAATACTGGGCAATATTCCCCCAGAGGCATGCACTGCAACAATCACCTCTAGGTTGGCATGGGGAGCTGTGAATTGTGTCCAGATTATAGCCCTGCACTTCTACTGATGGGTGCCTGGAGTTACCTGCATATCTGAGACCAGCTGTGTCAGTCTGCAGCATCTTGAACCACTGACATCCGGCAGTGCAGGGGATAGCCATATATCAGATGTGGTTCATTTGTCGGCCTTCTCATGTGTGGGTGTAATATTGGCAGTTTGTCAGTCATAGGTGAACCCCCCCAACAGAAATAGTGAACCCCTATGCTGTGCATTCTCTATGGCAACAGGTATGAGAGAGGATACTCTGACACCCCAGGCAGCAAGGAAACAGGCATTGCCATTGTGTACTGGGACTGTGAGCTAATATGTGTGCTGGCATTATTGCCAGACCCAGCACAGGCTCTGACCTCAGCCTGTTGACTGGGCCCAGCCTGTACAGGTATCACTGCAGTAGTGATCTGTCCTGTAAATGTACAATACATGAAATGTCAAAGTGACAATATCTGCCCCACAAGCCATTGATGACCAGTGGTATTCATGCTTGTTGGCAATTGTCAGACACTTAACTTGTGCTGGCAGTCCCATGTTACTATGAGCACATAAGCAGTGGTCAGTGTGTGCTCCCTAATATCAGTCTGGTCTGATTGTCTTCTTTATATATCATGCTTAGTATGGCTACTAATCTGGCAAGTCTATATGTGAGATATGCAATGTCTGGCCATTCCTAGAGCCCATGCCTATGCCTCCCAGTACAATATCCATTCTATCAACATCTTAATACAGTGATGTCAAGTATGAATTATGTTCTGTGAGGGTTGCAGTGAGGTTGCAGGACCCATTCAATTGTAGTCCTTTCCACTGCTTTAGCATATATTTTCTATGAAGCCAGCTTTATCATGTCATTGGCACTCTTCTGATGTTGCAGTGTTTTGTGATTCCTTCCACTTCCAGCATTGACATCAAAGATCCATTTGTCCCACATGCAGTCCTGCAGAGCTGGTGTTGCCCCATCTTCCCCACAAAAAACATCAGCCATGGATCTTGAGTGCTGTAGTATGACTTTATATCAGCAGAGCTGAACATGTCTAACCTCTGTTGTCCGCTGCCTTTGAAGGACATGCATACATTTAGGAAGAGGGTAAACCATATTAGTAAGCAGGTGACATGTGTGTTCAGAGAAGTAGCCCTGCCATACATATGTTGGCTTGTTTAATCAGTACAAGACAGGGTTGGAGAGGATAAGAAAATGGAGGGGGCATAGATATACTGGGTGCTGGTGTATCCCAGCAATTCAAAAGGTATGTAGTGGTAGGGGTGGACCTGTACAGGCAACACACACAAGTTCACTGGGTATTTAAGGGTTCGGACAGCAGGTGTGGCAGCTCATAGTGGCATATGAGTGACACAAGGGGCACGGATATCAAGACAGGGGTGACATGTTTGTATGTTCTCAGTAAGTGGTTGATGGGCATACTGTGTGACGTGCAGTCAGAAGGGGTGGACTGTTGTCTTTGGATTGTTCACATCTGTCTAGAGCAAGCTAGAACAATCCAGCCTTCTTATACAGCCATACATCCAATAGTGTGAACATTGTCTATTCCTTAGCAGGGTTATGCAGGTATACAAGAGTGTTGTAAGACAGACTAGGGCAAACTGTAGGAGGATGTCATGACAGTCCTGTTGCAATGAGCTGTCACCCTTTGGATACAGTTGAAGGCCTACAGATGTATAACATTCCGACTTTATATCTGCAGATGTATGCTGCAGGCAAACATATTGATGAGCACTATTGTTACCATACCTACACTACTGTTAGAAAGGCTTTTACAGGCTTGTATTCAGAAATAGCTGCAGCACTCATTACCATTATTTATTTCCCCTGGGCTTTATCTTATGGGATTGCTGCTTCTGTTCTGTCGGATAGCACTTTAAACTGCTCACATAAACTTGGTGCTGCTCCTTCTTTGTTACACATCTTAGCATCAAACATAGTAGCTTGGTTAATTTGCTGGTAAAGGAGACTATCATTTATAACTCTGCACTGTGTGTGTGTGTGTGTGTGTGTGTGTGTGTGTGTGTAGGTTTACCATCAAAAACGAAGAATAACACTTCGTTTGTTTAATACATTGAAAAATAACATTGGAAATGAAAATATTTTAGCTACACAATGTCGAATGTCAGTTGTCTGACTTACAAATTTGACGTTATTCGAAATAGCTGTAGGTGATGCCTGACATTTAGCTTAACTTGCTGTTAGACTTTCACTTTAACAGTACATGTTTTTTACTGTTTTGCAGGGGGAGCAAGCCTCCCCGCGTCCCCCATGTGGGGGGTGCACCCCCACACCCCCTGCAAATTATATATACCGACTCTGAGATCACACTACAGTGAGGAAAGGGGTAAATTCCCTGATCCTCACTGTACTGTAATCTCCATTCACAATGCCAAACTCATAATAGCAAATCACTCTTTACATTTGTTATCTTGAGTTCATACTATTCCAATTCGGGATTACGTACTTTTGAAACTGTATTTTCCTTGAACTGACATTTGATCAAATGCACGTCCAGCTTTTGATAGTATACCACATCTATCTATAGACACACATAGATATTTATATATATATATATATATATATATATATATATATATATATATATATATATATATATATATATACACATGCATGCTACTGAGGCTACATTCTACTAGTATCTATGAGTCACTATGTTGCACAGAAGTGTATCAGTGCTATAAGGCATAAACATGATCTGTCACTCATCACCAACATGTCGTACATGCCCACTCATGCAGTCAGGCAGCGAGAGTGCATGCATAGCACTAAGGTGTACTAGTAGTGATTCAAAGTCTCATGCAGGGTGTGCTTCTTATGATACCATTTTTCATTGTTTTACATTTATTGTGATAGGTGATGATACTAGCTACTCATGGGGGCACCTGCTGGGTTTAAGGATAGCAAAATTATGATATTTGTCCTACACAACCAGTTCAGAAAGAGGTTACTTGGACCTTAAGCAGACATCACATAAGGTGGATATGTGGTTTGAACTGGCAAATCAGCTGTCCAGGGCAAGTGGCATCTCCCAAATTGTTGAGTAGTGCAGGCACCAATATGATTATCTGCTCCACCACCACCATGAAGATTTCCAGGTGTGGGAAGGAGAGATGAGGCAGAAACACCCTGAAGAGTGTACCATT
This sequence comes from Protopterus annectens, assembly GCF_019279795.1. Taxonomy (NCBI): domain Eukaryota; kingdom Metazoa; phylum Chordata; order Ceratodontiformes; family Protopteridae; genus Protopterus; species Protopterus annectens. The sequence goes on from NC_056725.1 coordinate 1,035,327,127, forward strand.
TGCCATTTGTAGTATGTGTCATACTGTAGTTAATAGTCCATTCTTTGTCTTTCATAGCTCCAAATATAATTAGATTTGTTTCTTCTGAATGATCCAGAGATGTACCAGACTGGCTGCTGAGTGAGTATCTGTATGTTTTATGGTCTCTTGATGGCAGCTCCATTGCCATGACACTGTGATATTTTGAGGAGCAGAACAGATATCAGGTCTCATGGGGTGTTTTGACCAACATTTCATGCTTCTGCTTCATTACACTTATCTGTGGCAGTGTAGCTGCTTTTTTCCATCGTTCCTTCATGTGGTAGTGTAGATGTACTGCCTAGATGTGGGTACACTGTCCTGCTACTGCCTCACTGCACATGCCCATTTCCTTACTTGGATAGAAGGAAGCTTCTTTGTTCACCAGTGGGAGTGGGGAGCTTTGAGCAGCCTATCTGCCCCTGGAGGAGTGATCTCAGCACAGAATCTTGTAGTTTATTGGCCGTTTTGGGCTAATTTCTAGCTCTTTCAAGTTCCCTGTATAAAAACCCACTTTGGCATGGTTTTTCACTTGTTCCAACTCAGCAATAGCTCCTTGTGGTCCTGCAGAGTGGTGCTAGCAGCAGAGAGATGAAAAAGAGTGACTGCTACTTGATTTAAGTATATTTTACTGCTATTACCTTTGCGACTGTCTATTCTCACTGAAAAGCGAGTTAAATCTGCTCTTTTGCCTGTTTTAAGCTTATTTTTTGCAATTTCATACCTGCACTTTTAAAGTTTGTCTTTTTGTTGAATTTATCTGTTGAGGCTGCTCACTCAAGTGTGCTAGCCTGTGTTAAGTAATTACTGTGCATTTTCTGCTGTTTGTATTGTAAAAAAAAAGAAAAACCAAAAAAATATCCTTGTTTCCCGCATTTCCTGACCTAGAATAGTCCCTAATACAGGCATTGCTGTATTCCGGACTTTAGAATAGTTCCTGTGTTGCCCATTTCCTTACTTGGATAGAAGGAAGCTTCTTTGTTCACCAGTGGGAGTGGAGAGCTTTGAGCAGCCTAGCTGTCCCTGGAGGAGTGATCTCAGCACAGAATCTTGTAGTTTATTGGCCGTTTTGGGCTAATTTCTAGCTCTTTCACGTCCCCTGTATAAAAACCCGCTTTGGCGTGTTTTTTCACTTGTTCCAACTCAGCAATAGCTCCTCGTGGTCCTGCAGAGTGGTGCTAGCAGCAGAGAGACAAAAAAGAGTGACTGCTACTTGATTTAAATATATTTTACTGCTATTACCTTTGCGACTGTCTATTCTCGCAGAGAAGCGAGTTAAATCTGCTCTTTTGCCTGTTTTAAGCTTGTTTTTTGCAATTTCATACCTGCACTTTTAAAGTTTGTCTTTTTGTTGAATTTATCTGTTGAGGCTGCTCACTCAAGTGCGCTAGCCTGTGTTAAGTAATTACTGTGCATTTTCTGCTGTTTGTATTGTAAAAAAAAAGAAAAACCAAAAAAATATCCTTGTTTCCCGCCTTTCCTGGCCTAGAATAGTCCCTAATACAGGCATTGCTGTATTCCGGACTTTAGAATAGTTCATGTGTTGCCCATTTCCTTACTTGGATAGAAGGAAGCTTCTTTGTTCACCAGTGGGAGTAGGGAGCTTTGAGCAGCCTATCTGTCCCTGGAGGAGTGATCTCAGCACAGAATCTTGTAGTTTATTGGCCATTTTGGGCTAATTTCTAGCTCTTTCAAGTCCCCTGTATAAAACCCTGCTTTGGCGCATTTTGCGCAATTTTGCGCATAGCGCAGCATCGGGCAGCGCCGCTTAATCAGGCTTAAACTATTCTCGGCTCCACAAAGTCTACTTTTCACTTTTTCCCTTAGATCTGCTCTATCTCTCAAAGTAAGGACCCTATTTTCAATCTAAAGCCCTGCACTTGCTCATATAAGCAATTATATAAGTTAGCACTAATAAACTAATAGCACTACATCCTCATACTTCCTTGGAGTACTCGTTCCCTATTGGTCCTTTTTGATCAAGTTATAAAGGATTTACTTATACTATTCAGGCATGTCCAAAGGTCAGTTGCTGGTTTCCTCTCCAGTCCAGCTGGTGAATCTGAGAATCTTGAGGCAATGTTACAATTGCCTCATGTACACAGACAACCCTCTCCTCCTCCCAACAAGTACAAAGATATGCGAGAGATGCAACCATATAGCCAAACTGGAGGCTAAGCTCTCTCAACTCAGTACTGGCGCAGTCAGTCAGGAGGAGAAGGTAACCACACACACCACAAATCCAGTCAAACATAGACCTACCACAACAGCAAACCAAACACATAAACACACAAAAACATACTCGGAGGCTCTAAATATAAATCTGCCTAAGCAACAGAGACCTCCAAAGCAGACATCCAAGCAACTGCTACCCCAAAACAAAACATGTGTAACACATACTTAACAAAGTCAGTGTGCCAAACAGTCACAGCCCTTAAGGCTAAACAGCACACCTGATACACTTATAATAGGTGACTCTATTGTCAGACACACTGACGTCCCACTCACCAGGCTGAACAAGGAGAAGGTCACGGTGAGCTGCCTGTCGGGCGCCAGGATCTGCCACATAACACAAGCACTCAGGTCACTCCAAAGCAGGTATAAATATGACTCAGTCATTGTCCATGCTGGTGTGAATGACCTGAGACGTACCTCACTGGACTACATGAAAAGAGACATAGAGGAGCTCTCTGATCATGTAGCCCAGGCAGGTATGACCCTGACCCTGAGTAGCATCTTACCCTCACCAAGAATGATGCCACAGTATAAAGACAAAATGATAAATTTTAACAATTGGCTAAAGTTTTGGTGTCATTCAAAGGGGATCCAGTGTCTGTCAGCCTGGGATGACATGCTCAACAAGCCACATTGCTTCACTAGGGATGGCTTGCACCTGTCACCCCTGGGCTTTCGGATACTGGCAAAGGCTCTTGCCACCCCCATAGTGCCTTTTTTAGGCAAGACTCAAAAGACAAACCCACCTCCATAGACAACACAAGGAAAAAGAAACTAAGGGTAATGCTACTCAATGCCAGAAGTCTAAACCTCAAAATGCAAGCACTCAAAGCCCTCCTCAGTATGGAGAATATCAATATCTGTGCAGTAACAGAGATCTGGTTCAAGGCTCCCGAGAGCACCCCAGCACTACCAGGTTATACTTCATACCATGCTTTTCAGCCCCAAAACTCGGACCGAACCACAAAGGGAGGGGGAGTATCCATATCCATCAAAGATACCCACACCTCCAGGTTAGTAAGTCTGCACAAAGCATCAGAGACCATCCATGTGCAGCTAACAGTGGGCAAAACTGCCTTTCAGTTTGTAGCCTGCTACAGACCACCCTCTCAAACTCAGGAACCTCACTCAGCTTTCCTGAGAGCACTGGAGAATATGAAGGTCTCTCCAAACACCATTATATTGGGCGACTTCAACTACCCAAACATAGACTGGGAGCATTACTCAAGCCCCAACACCCTAGCCCAAAGGTTCCTAGAATTTATAAACTCAAATGCTATGGAACAACTAGTCACCACTCCCACAAGAGGGGAAAACATACTGGACCTGATCATCACAAACATGGGGACTCTATGATCCACACCAGAGGTATACCCCTCATTGGTAAGATCGGACCATAAATTAATCCCTTTGGACATCCACATCCCTACCCCACCACCAACCCAGACAACCACAGTGAAAAACTTCTCAAAAGCAAATTTCACTCTTCTCAAAACCGAGGTGAAATCCTTCAAAGCCCCCGGGTCAGTGGAAACTATGGCCCAAACTGCAGAATCCTTTATAAACACATTCTATGGACACCTACAGGAATGCATGGATCATGCAATCCCAGAGAAAACCAAGACCCAATCCTCCAAAGGCAGGCGTCCTGTCTGGTGGACCCCAGCCATAAATAAGCTATACAACAAAAGGAGGAAGCTACTACATGATAGAACAAAATCCCTAAAAGGGAAGGCATCTCTGATCAGTACTAGCAAAAAACTACGGTCCCTCATAAAATCATCTAAGGCCAGCTTTGAGAGAAAAATTGCACAGGACACTAAAGATAATCACAAGGCCTTCTTTAGTTATGTTAGGAACCTGGGTGGCAACTCCCAGATATGTTCGGAGTTAGTCCAAAATGACAAAAAATACACTGAACCCACAGACATTGCCAACATCCTGGCAGACAGGTTCAGTGCAAACTCCCTCCCCCTTCCCCCCAAAAGAGCAAATATCTATCCCAGCAGAGAGTTGTCTCCCTGACATCTCAGCTGCTCAGGTGAGAGCTGCCCTCTCCAAAGCAAAAAACACAGCATCAATGGGACCAGACGGTGTCCCGGGCTGCGTCCTACATGAGCTCCAAGAAGAGCTAGAACCTCATATAAAGTTACTGTTCAATCTCAGCCTTACTACAGGACATGTACCCAAGGAATGGCGTACAGCAACAGTGGTCCCACTCCACAAAGGTGGTGCCTCAACGGACCCTGGAAACTATCACCCCATAAGCCTGACTAGCTTGGTCTGCAAAGCTATGGAGCGGATCAACATGGAACTCATAAAGAAAGACATTGGGGACCTACAGACGCTGGATCCTACCCAATTCGGCTTTGTCAAGGGCAGATTCTGCCTCTTGAACCTGGTCGATTTCTTTGAAACAGTCACCAAGGCCATAGATGAAGGGAAGGTAGTCCACACAGCCTACCTGGACCTCGCAAAAGCCTTCGACACAATACCCCACTCTGGCATCATAAAAAAGCTCTCCAGCTTAAATATCAACCCCTACATCATAAGATGGGTTGCAAACTGGCTCAAGGATAGAACCCACATGGTCAGAATTGTGGGAGCCATGTCAGACTCTAAACCAGTTACAAGTGGCATCCCACAAGGCTCAGTCCTGGGACCTCTCTTGTTCGGTATATATTTTTCTGAGGTACAGGCCAACACGGGAGGACTATAGCTGACCAAGTTCGCAGATGACTGCAAACTAGGTGCCATAATCAACTCTCCAGCTGACACAAGCATCCTCCAAAAGGGTTTCACAGAGATGGATAACTGGTGCCAAAGCCACGGCCTAAAGCTAAATGCCAAAAAGTGTATAGTCATCCCCTTTGGGAAAAACAAAGTGCCCATAAATTACCACATAGGCGGTAATCCATTAAGTATGGAGGAAGTAATTAGGGACCTGGGGACCCAAGTTGATAGTCATCTCTCCTTTGACAACCACGTTGCCAAAGTGGTTAGAAAGACCTTCTATATAACCCACCTTATCATGAAAGGATTCACATCTAGATCAAGGGAGGTCATTGTGCCCCTTTACTCATCTGGCCCATAATTGAATACAATGCCCCATTTGGGATGTACCTTACCCGACACCTGCAGCAACTGGAAAGACCCCAAAAGTACCTCACCAAGAGGATCAAGGGACTCAAACAGATGACCTATGCTGCTCGGAAAAAGAAACTCCAGCTCTACTCAGTTGCATACCACCTACTTAGAGGCAATGTGTGCCTGACGTATAAAGCCATGTCCAACCCAGAACTAATGGACATGCTCCACCTCAAAAAATCCAAATCCCTTAGAGCTACGTGCTCGAGGGACTTGAACCTCAACACAGAAATTAATAGGACATGCTGGAGAGACAGATTTATAACCCAGATGCTCCCAGCACTTTGGAATAGGATCCCAGTCCAAGTCAGGCAGAGCCCCTCACTGACTCTCTTCAAGAGGAATCTTGATGAGTGGATGGGAGATCATAGGTTTACTCTGGGGATCACTTCTGTATCACTACTAGACAGAGGCACAGTAAACTAAACTAAAAAGGGCACAGTAAAACTCATTTAAAAGGGTGGCGAAAGCCAAACACACTCTGGCTAGGCTTGTAAATGCCCTAGGGCAGATAGCCTAGTATCAACCTATGAACCTATACAAATGGTATATTTGTTTGAGGCTCTGACCACTATCTCAGGGCTTGCTTTCACATATATCTGGACCTGTAGTTTTGCATTGTAATCAGCATTTGGGTGACACCAGTGTGTTATACACAATACATGATGTTTTATACTTGCATATCACTTCCTGTTATTTAGCATGGGCAGAGTGGAAAGAAAATGCTGCATGCTGCCATTGGAGGCAGTAGAAACCAACAGCATAGCAGGGTTAGTAGCACAGAAGTATTTCCACACTTCTACTATATATGGCATACCAGCTATGGTTCCTTCTTACTAATTGCATTTTTCCCTTTGTGCCTTCCTTTTGCAGGGCATGATAGTATATTTGAAATGAGTGCAGGTGCATCAGTTCCAGCCTGCTTTCACTCAGACCATGAATGTGGCTGAGGTGGGTGAGCGGACTGGCAGTGTCTCACTAGTGGGGGTGGTTCTACCCCATCTCAGTTAGGTATCCTACCTATAATTATATTCCCCAGTTTTTCTGGAGCTGGACCATATGGTGGAGGTGACAGATGACTGACCAATAGCATGTTGAGTTAGCATACCTCAACCCCTCCTGCAGCAGGTATCAGACTTGCTGGACTGGCTGGTTGATGCCATCAGGTTACCAGATGTGGATCTGGCCCATTCCACCAGACACGTAGACATAGAAACTCTGTCTACTGTGTCCCAGAAATGACCCTGTGGGTCAGTTCAGCAGTTGGCATGCTGCTCGCAGCCCAGTTTGTGTACCCAGTAATCTGTCTACCCTCTCTCTATGTGTATTCCGTGCCTCTATCCCTTGTATATGCAAATCTAACTCTGTTCATATTTAGTATTACAGGTTTATTTGTGTGCTCCTTTCCCTTCATATTCTATCTCATCTCACCTTTCACACCTCTCTTCCCTTCCCTTCTCTTTCATTATTCATAAAATGGGGGACTTTCCCACATAAATTTATCTTTCTTCACCAATATTGCATTGCCTTACTGCAGTCCTTCTATGTATTCTTCTCCTTGCTGTTTTTCTACTTTTCTGTACTGTCCTTTCAGGGAGCCAATAAAGTGTCCAGTTTGCTGAGTACCCGATGCACAGCCTTTATTTAACATCTGCTCTGTATTTTTTCTTTGAAGGATACAGTGGCTGCGCAAACTACCTGCTGTAGCTTGTATGCATGTTATCCTGAGTTTCATGCAATGAGGTTTCAGACTACTACGTCGTACTGCTTCAAATGTTACTAGCTATATCGATGTGCTTTGCTTATGACATTTGCTTTCTTCCTTGTCTACCTTCTTAACGTGCAGCTTTCTGCCTACTAATGCAATATGTTTTTGCATTGTTATTTACATCTGTTTTACACTGCAGTGTATACTCTTAGCACAAGCACTCAGCCTCGCTGAAATGCATCTCTATGAATCCCAAGCATCTGTGTTGTGTCTCTACATTATGGCATTTAATTGCCATTTTCCCTTTAGACTGTTTTCTCCATTTACCTAGAATGGGAAAACTTTGCATTAGTTCACCAGTCTGTCTGGGGTCAGTATACCTTTTAGTGATTCACATTGATGTGCTTGTTTGCTGACTTCTATACTGACTTCAAAGGGCTCTTTCTTTTTTCAGGTACAGATAGCTGCTAAATAATATGCCACATGTTTGTTCAGGAAAACTTTTTTTTACTTGAGTGCTACAGATCCCTATACCTGATATACTTTTGAAACTCGTCATGGTCAAATTATGATTTGTATTGTATCCTGTCTGCTATATGACAGTGTTAATCCACAGCAGTCTCTCTTACTCCATGTTTCCGGTTATTGTACAGTAAGTCAATTCAAACAAATAAATAAAATATGCTGCTTTTATAAAGAATAATAAATCCTTAACTTCAGGAACTCCTCCCTGGCTCTAATGCAGTCAGCCAGAGCTGTCAAATTTCCTCTCTTTTCTCTGTGAGCAGAGTAGCTTTTAGACTGTTTGATGCAACAAAGATATGAGTAAGTCTATGTTCAAAGAAACTCATTAGGGTGCATGATGATAACGGAGTGGAAAGAAGGTAAGGCTACATGCCTTGCTTTCCTTGAGTAAAGTCTGTAATGTAAAAGAAAATAAATATGAATCACTAAGGCAAGTGTCTTAAAAAAAGAAATACTCAAGTTAATGGAGTAAATTGAAGAAACTGAATAGCACAATAGCACAGAAATAATGTACAAAATAGAAGAAGCTAAACCATGCCCTGTTGTTTTGTGGCAAAATAGGAATCATTTTTAATGGTGGAAATGTGGTTTAGAATGACTGAAACTTCTGCTTGGTAAATAGTCATCCTTAAATTCTAAACACACTGTAAGAAAATTCCAAACACACAAAGCACTGCTAGGTGTACAAATGAAGTATTCGACCAAAAAACAAAGATAAGTACTCCACAAAGGCCAATACTTCAACCATAGGCAAATGAATTTCAACGCCAGTCCATCCAGCTTAAAACGAAATAAAACAAACTTTAATCTTCCATTAAGCTCAGTTAAACAAGGTTAGCGCTTTCATGGTTGTGTCACACCATTTCATCAGACAATAAATGCATTGAACTGTGGTCCCTTATAAATATACTCAGCAATTAAATACAATAAATCTATAACAATTATTCTATTTGTAATTAAAGCCATACACATCCTTACTAAAATTTCTGATGCAGTTTTAAACTATATGTTTAACATCTATCTTAGAACGTTATAAAACATAAAAAAACATAATATATATATATATATATATATATATATATATATATATATATCACTTTATTATTTATTACTCTCACAAAATACATTTATTTAAAAAGAGCCCTGTTCTTTAAAATGGGCTTCATTGGTATCCTTTCATTAAGGCCTTTGCCTCTGTCAGCCCTTAATCTAACTAGCCATCTAGTTTCTGAGGTTTCTGTTTTATTTATCAAATCACCCCCTCTTTCATTTGATAAAACCTGTTCCATAATTTGAAACTTAAAAAAGTGTGACTGCCCACATTCAACTACATGTTTTGCTAGGGCATTCGTCAGCGTGCCCTTCCTTATATGTAACAAGTGCTCACGGATACGAAAACTAAGTTCCCTGTTCGTTTTTCCCACATAGAAGGATAAGCATATTTGACAGACAGCAAAATATATAACATCTTTACTGTTACAATTAGCTTTCACTTTAAATATATATGTATACTGTGTATCTGGATGCACTAATTTGTTATTCTGTTCAATAAATTGACATTGATTACACTTGGTACATGGTGATGTACCTGTCAAATTTACTTTATTTTCTATTGATTCATGTTTGTAACAAAGCATCCTCTTCAATGATTTTTGTTTCTAAACATAAATGTTGGTGTTTCACCTATTAATGGTCTTATTTCTGGATCTTGAGTCATTATTGACCAATATTTCTTAACTGTGTCAGTAACTAAATTACTATTGGTAGCATAATATGTTGGCACCCTTACTACTTGTTTATTGACCGTATCATTTTTACCTTTCTGTTTAGTTCTGAGTAGTAAGGTTTGCCAATATCATTTCTATGTGCAATACTTTCCTTAATAATATTATTCATCCTTATTGATTCATAGCCGTTATCATTTAATCTTTCTTTTAAACCTTTTATTTCCATTTCAAAGCTTTCCTGCTATGCTATCAACCTTGATGTTCTAAGGGCTTGCCCCTTCACAATGTTATCAAAAATATATTGTGGATGCATACTAGTTCTGTGAAGAAGTGTGTTACTATGACAATCTTTCCTATGAATATTCGTAATAAATTGACCTCTTTCCTTTTGCTCTATACTAACATCTAAAAACTGTATAGATAATGTTGAGTATTGCATTTCAAATTTCAAAAATTTTTTGCTACTGTTTAACTGTGAATGGCATAATTCCAGTTGTTCTTGATCCCCCTTCCACAACAGGAAAACGTCATCTACAAATCGTCTATAAAAGACGATCTGGCTCCATTTTCCTGATATGATATGTTGTTTCTCCCATGTGGCCATCACCAAGATCGCATAACTATTTGCACTTGGTGTGCCCATTGCCACTCCTTCCTTCTGTAAGTACATTTTATGATCAAATAACATGACATTATGTTTCAACACTAGTTCCATCAACATACAAATAAGATCTACCTTTGCATGATTACATGTGCCTTCATTCAACATATATTCCCTTAACATATCTACACCAATGTTGTTCGGTATGGATGTAAACAAGTAGTAAGGGTACCAACATATTATGCTACCAATAGTAATTTAGTTACTGACACAGTTAAGAAATATTGGTCAATATTGACCCAAGATCCAGAAATAAGACCATTAATAGGTGAAACACCAACATTTATGTTTAGAAACAATAAATCATTGAAGAGGATGCTTTGTTACAAACATGAATCAATAGAAAATAAAATAAATTTGACAGGTACATCACCATGTACCAAGTGTAATCAATGTCAATTTATAGAACAGAATAACAAATTTGTGCATCCAGATACACAGTATACATATATATTTAAAGTGGAAGCTAATTGTAACAGTAAGGATGTTACATATTTAGCTGTCTGTCAAATATGCTTATCCTTCTATGTGGGAAAAACGAACAGGGAACTTAGATTTCGTATCCGTGAGCACTTGTTACATATAAGGAAGGGCACGCTGACGAATGCCCTAGCAAAACATGTAGTTGAATGTGGGCAGTCGCACTTTTTTAAGTTTCAAATTATGGAACAGGTTTTATCAAATGAAAGAGGGGGTGATTTGATAAATAAAACAGAAACCTCAGAAACTAGATGGCTAGTTAGATTAAGGGCCGACAGAGGCAAAGGCCTTAATGAAAGGATACCAATGAAGCCCATTTAAAGAACAGGGCTGTTTTTAAATAAATTTATTTTGTGAGAGTAATAAATAATAAAGTGATATATATATTATGTTTTTATAATGTTCTAAGATAGATGTTAAACTTATAGTTTAAAACTGCATCAGAAATTTTAGTAAGGATGTGTATGGCTTTAATTACAAATAGAATAATTGTTATAGATTTATTGTATTTAATTGCTGAGTATATTTATAAGGGACCACAATTCAATGCATTTATGGTCTGATGAAGTGGTGTGACACAACCATGAAAGCACTAACCTTGTTTAACTGAGCTTAATGGAAGATTAAAGTTTGTTTTATTTCGTTTTAAACTGGATGGACTGGCGTTGAAATTCATTTGCCTATGGTTGAAGTATTGGCCTTTTTTTGTGGAACACTGTAAGAAAATGGCAACTGCTTATTAGTGTGTTAGCCTACCTCTATACCTCTAATACAAACTTCATGATAGCTATATGTAATTGTTTCTGTACCTGCTTAATGGCCCACCTCGTGACTGCAGTATTAATATTTTCTGTTCTACCAAGTTACTTCTCTAGCTTTTGTTTTTTTTTATTTCTAACCACTCATCACAAAATCTCTTATTTGTTTGACAAACCCATTAATACACTTCTTCAAATGCTCCATGTTCAACATCTACTGAATACACAAGTGTATTTTATACTATAATAGTTGCTTTTATTTGTATGAATGTGATCTTACTAAATACAATTATAATTGTTACTGTATATTAATGTCTGTTCATAAAATTACTCAATGTTTGTTTAACAGGATTTGTAATATGCTGCAGCTTTTCTCCATGGGCCTCCACTGAAAATATGTTTTTGACTAAACCAAGTCGGACAAACCCAGGAAACAAAAGCAAAATAAATTAAATAAAAATAAAAGTTCAGCAAAATGGTAATGTTTCTTAAGGAAGTAGATTAAATATATTACATGATTTAAGCAAGCAGTTATGTATGCAATGAAACAAACAGAACAGACATATGAATATATATCACTGTGTTTAAGAATGAAGTCCTGTCAATGCATTCTCTTGTCACTTTAATGAGGCAGCAGGTTCTATGTGATTTGACTCATGAATGTCAACACCCCTTTAGGACTCTGCTTAGATGGCTGATTGTGCTAGACATGATAATGGCTTGCCACGACCTTAGTTTTGTTCTACACTGTGCCTCCCACGTCCTTATTTGGTTTAGCCTCAGCATCTTTTGTTACTGTTCATTGACGCTATTTGTCATAACAAGCCTCCCGTCTGGCACAGGATGTACATGGTCTTTATTAATGTGCTAGCCTTTCCACACAATCTTTATCCCTTACAGCTGCTCTATATGCTTCTGATAGTTATCCCAGGTGCTTGCTGCCTGTTTTGTGTTTCTGTTTCGAGGCATGATACAATGAGTGGACAATACCTCATTTCATTTTGCAAGTAAGAGGAAGCATAGCTTAATGAAAACTGAATTACATGATATTATATTAAACACCTATGAATATGTTTTTGCATTTTCTTGAGCACACTACTGGTGTATTGTGTAACTGTTGAGACGTATGTTATGCTTGCACCTAGCTTTTTTGGTTCATATCTCCACAGTACTAAAATCTATGTTAAAATACATTTGAACAGAAATATGGTTTACAGCAATTTAGCTGTGTGCCACATTAAAAAAGGGAGATGGTATGTTTTGTTACATAAACTGTACTTGACTTGCATTGTAGAGAGTTGATCTTCCCCCGAAAAAGGCATGATATTCCTGCAGAAATAAGGTTATGCAGAGCTTTACATTAACTTTGTCATGTATTGTTCCTTCTGAAAACAAAACATGCCAAATAACAAAAGTTCAAGATATAGGAATATAAAACTATTTTACTGGGATTAATTCTAGAATATTAAAGTATCTTGCATTTCCCCAATGTAAATTATTTTTACTTAACCCTTTGTATAACATTCCTCTATAACTGAATGGCATTAATTCAAAAATCTTACAGACATTCAGGATAATACGTATTCATCAAACAAGCACCTAACTATAATGAAGAAATATTTTCCATGCCATCCTAATTTCCAGCCAGCCAGTTATAAAATACATGCTTGCCACCATTAGTAATAATCCTTTGAAAAGTAGTCGTAGCCCATGAAATTCTAACCATTAAACTAGAGCTCACCCTTTGCACAGTCACCTTAGGCCTGATTCCAAAGGACTTACTCTCAGTGTAAGTGACTTACTCTGGTATGCTACACAAACTAGCAAACATTCAAGTTTCAGACCTTATATCCTTCAGAAAATGCATGCTAATGCATGACTTGTTATTCTATCAACTTTCTAAGTTTATAAGAGCAATATTTAAAATCTGTCCCTGATTTTGGACCTTTATCATCCAAAAATGGTATGGTTTTGTCCAGAATTCTTGTGCTAAGAGGTTGAGAGGTACGATCCCCACTTCCTGCACATTGCTGGTAATTAGTTGTGTGTTTGGAATTGTCTTTGATTTCTAGTTCTACCATTTGCAGATATTTTTGATACCTCAAAGCTGATTCATTTCTTATCAGTTTAACACATTTATTTAACATATGAAATGTATCAGCAGTAAAACTATCCGTATCAGCAGTAAAACTAGCAGTAAAACGTTTTTGGTAATACATCTGTAGTTTCACAATTATTGCTGTCTGCCTTTTTTCAGGAAACTCAAGATTTGTTATCAAATCAGTTAAATTTTACGTAGGGATTTACTAACATCACTGCTGATTTGCACTATGCCAACACAATTTACCATCTTAGCATGATGAGCACTAGAGCTAATCATATGTATACACGAGGCTGATGTCCACAGCACAGTCTCACTAGTGACAAGTAGCTGTTATGTCTATAAAATCTTAATATTAACCTACTGCATGGCCATATCTAAGTACATGATGTAAACAAATGAGTACATGAAAAACGGTATTATCCAACGCGAATACATACACACAGTTCTGTAGTAAGGAAGGAATCAACAGCACCAAGTAAGTAATCAAACCACGAGCAGGAAAAAGCTTAGCAACAAACAGAAACTGAAGGTTAGTGTGGAGTTCATTGACAGAAATCACCGAGATGTTGAACATTCTTAGTAATGTGATTTGCATAACAACATTTTTTACATTACAGACATGCATACATCTCAGTTTCTCAACACAAGTGTTGGCAAATACACAAATAATGTGGGCAGAAAGGCACAAAATTAGGTACAACTTGTAAATACTGTTCTAATACATTGTGAAAGTGGATAGAAAAACAGTTGTCACATTAGAATGTAATTTCTGAAGAGTATGAAGTCTGAAACTAAGGGATACATTTGTGGCTGCAATACTCAGGGATATGCCAGGAAATCTCAAATATCCGAAAGACTGCTCCATATAATTATGGTGCAAAAATGCTAACAATCTGTGCTATTCAGTGCAGATAAGTTTATACATGGGAGATATGGGTTTTGACAACAAACCAGTAATGTGATGCAGCAACATGTACATACCTAACCATGATGGGAGTGGTAGCCATGCACACATAATATACCATGAAGGCAGGGTAAAGATGGAAGATGGTTTGTCTTGAAGTAGATCAGTGTAACACTGCAGTTTTTACACCAGTATATCCATGTTGTAACGTTAAGGTGAGACACAGCAGATGTCATTGTGCAATTGGTCATTAAAACACATACTGTGAAAGCTTTCACATGTGCAGGTAGATTGCTATAAAACAGAGCTGTAACAGACCTCAAAGGAAGCATACACAGAACTCCTATGTGACAAATGTACCATATAAATTACTGAACAACAGTAGCCAGAGAAGCAGACATAGTGCAAGTCCCCTGCAACACGTTACACATCCTTGCAGACATACATGTATCACTTAAATAGCAATTACTAACGCATATCGCTTAACTGTCCATCACAGCACGGGCATAAGTATCCAGTTAAATAACTTATGTTAAGACAATGCCAACATAACCCACATAATGCACACAAGCATGATAGCATAGCTATCATTCTGGGAAATGTCACAGATGAAGCCACTATAATATACACTTTTTGGGATGAAACTGAAACCATGACAATGTCACTGATCTGATGCAGACCACTGAGGTAGCAGGACATGCTATGGAAGGGTTTAATTGGACTAACACATTTGTAGGTTATAGAACAGTTTTATTAGGCAAAGAAGACGCACTTCCCGGGGTTTGGACTCATAACTGTGTTCAAGGATATACTCACCTAAGTAAGGTATTAGCAAGGCATGCTAACAGAGCAGTCACGAAGAAGTGGCCGCCAAATTCAATTCAATGTAATAGACTACATGAGGCAAACAAAATGCACACACTTTGGTATGAACTCCTGATTTTATTCAAGGATAGACTCACCTAAGCATGGTATTAGCAATGTATGCTAATGTAGTACTTGAGAATGAGCTGGCTGCCACATACTTTTCAGGGAAATAGATTACATGATAGCAGGCAAACAAAAACAAAGTGCACATACCTGGGTTTTAACTTCTGACTCCATTCAAGGATAGACTCACCTGATTTGAATATTAACAAGGGCACTAACAGAGCACTCAGGAGAAAGTGGCTGCTAAATATATTTTAGAGTAATGCACATACTTTGGCTTGTTCCCCTGACTTTGTTCTAGGATAGACACACCAGAGCAATGTATTAGCAAGGCATGCTAACAGAGAAGTCAGGAAAAAAGTAGCCACCAAATACATGTCAGGGGAATAGATTCAGTGATATCAGACAAACAAAACGCAATTACCTGGTTTCCAGCTCATTACCTTTGACATTGGTAATACAGATTCATAGACATGCCTGTAATAAGCCACAACAGAAGGTGTTCTAAACAGATGTGAATAAGTTAAAAGTAATGCTGTGGAATGCAAAATGCTATTAGAAACGTTATATAACACAGGTGGGGAATGAAAGCTACCGCCCAAGGAATGAATCAATGCATGATTTCAGTGCGGCATATCAAGGTTTACCATATTATACTGTTCACATGACCTGTGCATTATCTACTCATGCTACAGAAGAAGAAGCCATGACAGTCATTAGAAGACACATGTGCAAGTGTGATAACGTTATGGATGACTGCCAAATGTGTTTTGTGAAACAGTAATGGGTGTATCACAGGCCACGACATGCCATATTGACAGTTTGAGAGTATATCAGGAATACATTGAATCATGGAAGCTATTACAGTTATAAGTCTATTCTCATTCTTAATATCATTATTGCTTACTGTTCTGCATTGAGGCTACTCACATTCATGAGACTGTTAGCATATAAATGCATCCTTCTCAACTGTACATACAGATTTTCGCAGAATGTCCAGATTTTTACCTCATACTTTCTCATAAACTTGTGGTTTTCTGGCAAATCATTGGCAAATTATTGATGGATGATGTCAGAAAATAATGAGACGTTTGAGTTTCAGACTTCATACCCTTCAGAAAAATTCATGCTAATAAGAAACCTGTTCTATCAATTTTTAACATTTGTAAGAACAGTATTTACAAATTGTCCATATTTTTGAGCCTTTGTCCCCCCCATTATTGATGGCTTTTTTCACATTTATTGCTCTAAGAGGTTGAGAGGTATGTATGAATGTTACTGGAGGCAAATTCAAAACAGATTTTGCCATAGGAGGTGAAGTGTTCGTTACTATTCCTTAACTATGACTAGCAATGCTGCTTGATGTCAAATATCATTCAGCGTTAGGAAAAGAAACAGAAAGTTATTGTTTTTCACAAACTCGTATGTTTATGTGTGTGGAGTCATACGTGTCCTTCAGATTAGTTGCCTTGACAGAGAACAATATGTGTGTAAAACCAACATCAAGTATAACTTACTGGAATGGCAATCATGATGGAGTAAGTGACATGCTCCACAGTGGTGCAGCATCAGGTAAGGCCACAGAGGCACTTGTACCTTCATGTGTCTGACAAGTCGCAGGTAAAGAAGGTATTCAGGAGGGAAATCACAAAAGTGATGATGTAGGGTTTAGCAGGATGGTGGAGGCTGGTGGGGCATGTATAACACAGTAGAGTGTGACCCATGCAGCCCTGTGTGACATCCCCCATGTCACTGCATTATCCAGTGCTGCCAGTAAGTTCTGTGTGCCTGTGTTCACCAGTGACAAGTAGCTGTTTATAGGTGTGTAGGTTCATAAGTGTGTACTAGGCTAATGGCCCTGGAGTCTTTACAAGCCTAGCCCATAGAAGTGCCCTGGCATCATGCCGCCCGGTGTTAGTCCCCAGTGCCTCTATCAAGTACAACCACTGGAGTGATCCCCGGGGTGAACTTTGTATTACCCATCCACTCATCAAGAGTTCTCTTGAAGAGGGACAGCCAGGTGCTCTGCTTAACATGTATGGGAAGTTTATTCCAGAGCATGGGCAGTCTCTGGGTGAGGAACCTGTCTCTCCAGCAAGTTCTGTTGATTGTGGTAATGAGGTTGAGGTCTCTGGAGCGTGTGATGCAGAGGGATTGGGATTTCTTTAGTTGTAGCATCTCTAACAGAGTTGGGTCAGACATGACTTTGTAAGTCAAGCAGAAATTGCCACTAAGTAGGCGATATGCGACAGAGAATAGCTGGATTCTTTTGAGTCTGTCCATCTAGGACATGTGTTTAATGCCTAGGATCCTCTTCGTGAGGTACTTCTGTGGCTTCTCCAGCTGCTGCAGATGTCTAGTGAGGTACTTGCCAAATGGGGTGCTATACTTGATGATTGGTCTAATGAGGGAAGAGTAGAGAGAGATGGTGACCTCTTTCTTCTTGGATGCAAAACCCTTAGTAATGAGATGTGCCACATAGAAGGACATTCTGATCACAGCGGTAATGTGGTGGTCGAAAGAGAGGTTGCTATTAACCTGCATCCCCAGATCTCTTATAACACCTTCAGTGTTCAGTGGGCTCCCATTGATGTGGTAATTAGTTGGAACGTAATTTTTACCAAAGGGGATGACAACGCATTTTTTGACGTTAAGCTTAAAGCCATGGTTTCTACACCAGTCATTGGTCTCAGTGAGGTCTTTCTGTAGGATGTCTGCATCACTTGGGGAGTTAATAATGGCTCTCAGCTTACAGTCATCTGCGAACTTGGTCAGCCAGAGTCCCTTTGTGTTGGCCTAGACTTCTGAGAAGTAGATGCTGAACAGGAGAGGACCCAAGACCGATCCCTGTGGGACTGCACTTGTGACTAGTCAGCAGTCTGACTTGGAGTCCGCTACTTTCACACCGTGTGTTCTATCTGTGAGCCAATTTGCAATCCACCTAGTGATATAGGGGTTGATGCCTAATTTAGTGAGTTTATAAATAATTCCAGAGTGAGGAATGGTATCAAAGGTCTTGGCCAGATTGAGGTAGGTTGTATGCACTGCCTTACCTTCATCCACAGCCCTGGTGACCAACTCAAAGAAGTCAACCAGGGTGAGCAGGCATGATCTCCCTTTGACAAAGCCAAATTTTGTGGGGTCTAGAGTTTGGAATTTCCTATATCTTTGTTAATCAGGTCCATGATGATGTGCTCCATAGCCTTACATATCAGACTCGTCAGGCTAATGGGGCGATAATTCCCAGGGTCTGTAGTCACTCCCCCTTTATGGAGAGGGATGACTGTAGCAGTGTGCCATTCGGTAGGGACAACGCCTGAGGTAAGGCTGTGATGGAACAGGGCACACAGATGTCGTGCCAGTTCACTTTGTAATTCATGTAGAACAGCCAGAGATATTATCGGGTCCCATGGAAGCTGTATTCTTGGCCTTGCACAATGCAGCTTTAACCTGTGCTGCAGTAATGCTGGGTGCCTGGCATTCTTCCAGTATTGTGATTGGTCCTTGGGGGGGGGGGTGAGGGAGAGAGGTAAAGTTGGCACTGAATCTGTCGGCCAGTATGTTGGCAATATCTGTTGACTCATTATAGGAGGTTTCATTGTGCAGTAACTCAGAGAAAATCTAGGCATTGCCGTGGAAGTTCTTGATATAACTATAGAAGGCTTTGTGATTGATTTTAGTGTGTGCTGTAATTCTGTCTTCATAGCTGGCTTTGGAGGATTTGATGAGGGATCTCAACTTTTTTTTTTGAGGCCAATAAGGGAGTTTTTCCAGTCTTGGGACTTCACCTTTTTCTGCAACATTTTCTTCCTTCTGTTTTAGAGTTTATTAATGGCAGAGGACCATTTTATGTCTATAAAATCTGCAGAATCATATCAAATCATAAATGCAACACAGTATCACAGGTATTCCTATCAATTTATCAAATGGCTTGAATTATACTTGTTCAATGGCACACAGTTTCAAAATGAGAAACAAAATGGGGGATAATCACACAGTCAGTGACAAACAGCAATACATCATGTACAGTAGAATGGACTGTTCATATCAGATAACTTGAGCCATGACATTTACAGAGAACACAATCAAATTACATTGTTTTATTCAGTCAGAATTGCTTACTGACATGCGATGTTGCCAAGCTCAGTTGTGCGACTGATGACCAAGACTCAATATGTATGAACTTACTCAATTTTTGCCATGAGATGAGAACTAGCAGTAGATGCTGCTGCTCACCATATATGGCTGTGTGTGTGTGTGTGTGTGTGTGTGTGTGTGTGCGCGGATCTACTTTTGACCAGATTGCAGGTATAAAATGGGATGAGAAGACAGAGGTGAAAAGGGGGAGCAAACAGAGGTAGGACAATAGGTGAGTAATTCCAGAATGAGCAAGATGGTAGTGGGATAGGATCATATCTATCCACTTCTTCACAAAGTAAGAATATACTGAAACAAAGAAGTTAGATAAATTTGAAGACTCGCATCATAAATGATGGGTGAAAACAACTGAAGATTGTTGTGTGAGAAATTTGACCAAATCAGGTGTATCATACATACATACAGAAGTGGAGAGTTATGTATGGGATGTAATGTATGTAGGATAGGTTAGGCAGCAGGGGCAGACATACAGGATATTCATGACAGACAGGGAAGATGATCGATACAAGAGGGAGAGGAACATCATGATGGGGGATAGGTATGGGTTTATGCAGTCACATCCCTTTCTGGCATGAATTTATTGGGAAATTAGTCCTCACTCTCAGAGCTGTTACCACTATCTCCTATCCTGGACACTGCGGGCAGTGCTGGATGGGGCAGTGATTTGACAATTTGTTGCAGACTCTTCTCCATAAGGCAGATTCAGGTACTAAAGGCCCTTTTCACAATATCCTCTACCAGCTCTGCCAGTTCCTGTCAGATGGCATAATCACAACCTCCACTGGCACTACTCTCAGCGGGTACCACTGCACCAGTCCCCAGGGTAAAGCTACCTGATATAGGTGGTGTAGCTAGTGCAACAGGTGTGCAGGCAATGCTGCCAGGCTGTGACCCAGAAATGCTAGGTAGCTTCATTGATGCTAGTAGTGCCTCAGCAGCAACCTGTGAGAAAACAGTGGCAGAGCCACTGTGGCCAGACTAGCTCTCTGTGCTGATGGAGCAGTAATCAATGTTGCAATTAAGAGATAATCTAAAAAATATTAGAAAGGATGGTGAGAAAGAGGCTGGGGGAGAGACATGGCAACAATGGTATTGTAAATATTCCTTTTATGTTAAGGTCACAGTCATTATACATTACAAATACATTGTTAGGATTATATACATCTAGATCTAAACATGTGTGGCTTTTATTTACAGTTATACAAATGTAATATCACAGACTGTCATACTTAACAAACCTTCAACATGACTGGTATCTATTTTAAATTTGATTTATGGATACAATTGAATGTACACTTTATGTGGCCTGATGACATGTTATTATAAGTGCAACTATTCGATATATGCAGTGTATAAAGCCTTTCACATATATTTTCTATTGGTTGGAGTTGAACCCAGAACCATCAGACCTTAGCTGACAATTAACTAATTTATAGCTACAAGAAGAGCTTCCCTTTTCTACTGACCCAAACCACAGCAGAATTCTCCTCACACAATTTCCCAATAACCTCCTGGACTCACTCTTCTTTAAAATCACACAGCTCTATTACCCCCCCCCCCCAAAAAAAAAAAAAAAAAAAAAAATTGTCTCACATACAAACTCAGATGCCTCCTATTCTCAAAGATAATGCCTGGCGTATTTGGAAAAACAAACCATCCTCACCCCCTACAGGCAATCCTAAACTAAGAAATCTAGCTAAAAAGGCAGTCAGGAGACATAAAAGTGACATTATGAACAAGCATCAGTCATCCCTTTTCAACTCACCTAAAAATTCTGGGCAGAAGTCAACAGCCTTATAGGCTGTACTAATCCAGCAAACACTCACTCCTTTTCATCTCATCTCACAGCCACTGATTTCAGCCTCCACTTCAGTACGCTTCTTATTCCTGATTCCATTAATAACCCCCCCTCCTCTCCCTCTAACCTCTCTCCTTCCCCCCATCTTCCCACTTTCCATTTCAAAGCAATCAACACTAAATGCATAGCACTAGTGGTGGTGCTGCGGTAGCATTGTCGCCTCACAGTAAGACTCTGTCCGGTTCGATTCTCAGCTAGAGCGTCTTCTGCGTGGAGACATGCATGACTGGGCGTACCTTCATTGAAGGTTGTGCATCAGGGCTGGTAACTTGGCACGTAAAACTCAACTACCAATCATTAGTGGACCGGAGTTCCACTGTGGTGAACCCTAACGGGGAAAAGCCGAAAGACGCAACGACAACCATTTGAAGAACTAAAAACTGACTTTCCTGCTGCACCTGACAATCTTCTCCCATGGTTCTTGTTCCTCTGTAAGGACTTTATAATCCCCCTCTCCCACTTCTTCATATTTATAATCTCTATCTAACTTATAACATCATTTCTGATATCAGGAAAACAGCCATTGTTAAATCCATCCACAAAATCTTAAGCCACTGATGTCCGTATCATCCGTATTCTTCCCATGCTTGGCAAAATCCTTGAAAAATTTGTTTATAATCAGTTCACCCATCACATATCCCAATATCATCTACTATCCTCAAAACAGCATGGCTTTTGGGCTGGTAGGAGCACTTTTTCAGCACTCTGGATACTTATTGATAACATCCTCCTGGCTATAGTTAAAGGCCTCGTCACTGAGCAATCTTTGACCTAACCAGAGCTTTTTATCTAGCTGACCATAACATTCTGTTAGATCACCTAACTGGAATTGGAATTAGCCCAGATACAGCTCCCTGGTTTAAAAATTCTCTTTTCAATCAGTACTTTTCTGTGAAGTTTCAAAGTACCCTCTCTGCTTATACCCCTCTCCTTAAAGGAGTCCCTCAGGGCTCCTTTCTAGCTCCCTTTCTTTTTACATTTTCATTAATAAACTACCACTTGACCACTCTCACCTCTCACTCTCTCTCTCGCGCTTACTTTATGCTAATGGCTTGGTCTTATTTCATTCAAACCTGACCTCCACTTACATATAGCAACTAATACGAGCTGACTTCTTTTCTCTTATCAAATAGCTCAATAACAAAACACTAATTCTGAACAGTGAACACTAACGAAAATAAAGCAGTTCTTTGTGGTACCTCTTCTAAATGTCAGAATAACTCTCAATCACTTCTTATCCATGACCATCTTGACAACTCCATTGATCTAGTTATCTCCTGCAAATGCCCTGCTGTGTGCCTTGATCCTGTACTGAACCTTCACCTTCATCTAGAAGAAATACGTAAAAAAATAAATTCCCCTTCCATTTGGTCTCCAGACCAGTGAGGAATGCCATAGACAAAGGCGTTCTACTAGCGCAGCTTGAATATGACTCCCACTGGCTGTAGCAGCATCCAAGAAAAACCCTTCCACCATCTGTACTATAAGCAACTCTGTTTGTCATGTAATTACCCTCTCCCCTAGAAATGAGCATTACTGTACCATGCCAATTGGCTACCTGTCCAATAATGTAACTACCTGCTTCTTGAATCTCAAGTCTACAAGCTTTTCAAAGAACATTCCTGTCCTTCCCTTGTTTCTAACCTATTTAGACAACCACGAGTTACAGTCTAAGAAGTCTTAGTCACTTTGGTCCACTTCTTCAATGTCCCAGAACCAGATTTCATTGCATTATAACCATGCCTTCTCTGCCCTAGGCTACAAACTGTGGGAATCCTTCCAGAGTCTATATTGTATAACCAAAGTTTTATAACTTCTAATACCATATGATCGACACCATGTGGTCGATGTTATAAAACTTTGAATATGTATAGTATGTATAGTATATGTAGTTTGGGTGACAGCTTTGTCCAAATTACTCCAAGCCTCAGCCTTGTATTGAGACCTGGCATAGTCCTCTTGGAATAGCCTTTAGTTGTATTTGGTTACAAGAAGGTGTACAAAAATCAGCGACTCTTCAACACACCACCCCCATGCTTTAAATGGAGCACTACTCTCAACATCACCTGTTATGTCTTCCCTTTAGGGAGCATAGGAAAAATGGCAGGGAAATGGGAAGCAATCCAGATCTCAGGTGCTCCAAAGGGATATCATACAAATGATTTGTATGTAATGTAGCTTGAATTTCTTCACTGTCTATTTTAGATGTGAAACATGGCAGTAATATTTGACCATACGAGCTGATCAAGATATATATATATATATATATATATATATATATATATGGTTTACTATTGAAAATGCGAACGGCACTTGGGCGACAGTCGGATAGTCGAACGTATAAGGTCGTAAACAAGGATGTCGAAGACAAAATAATCAATCTAGGAACGGTTTTAACATGGGTCGAGGTAGGTGTTCAGTATTATTCCCTACTGCAAACATCTTCCCTACCTTGACCCATGTTAAAACCGTTCCTAGATTGATTATTTTGTCTTCGACATCCTTGTATATATATATATATATATATATATATATATATATATATATATATATATATATACACACACACACACCCACACATAATATATGCTCCAGAGCGACAGTGACTCCAGGTAATTGCTGGTTACTACTGTTATCTCAGCTACACATCATTTGACATTTTCTCACTTCTGTGCATGTGCACAGGGATAGTTTGTAACATTCATAATGGTAACTGTCTTCACACAAATATGTATTCCCATAAATTATACTGTTTGCCCTCTGTGTTGTCCTTATATACATTTTAACAGTATTGCATTGCTGTGAGATAAAAATAGTTTTGTAATTGATTGCATACAGCACATTGGAATCAAACCCCTGGAAAAGTATGGAGCTGTATTAACCAGTAATGATATAGAGGGACTGGTATTAGATGTGTGTGAGGTGAGGTATACAATTGTGTGTATTCTTGGGAAGTAAGAGATGTTATGTAGCCAACGGCATTATGTGCATCAGAAAATATACAGCATATATTGTAATAATGTGCATATGATGCCATGTCTATCATATATTCATATTTTTTCTTGACTACGATACAATTCTGTTTTAACACTGTGCATTATCCATTTCAGGCTGGATCACATATTGACAACATGACAATAGTTAATGCATGTGAAGGAACTGCTAAACAAGCATATTGCAATGATATGGAAAACTAAGCACTTTAGACTGGTGTGCAATGACAGCTGTGAGAGAGTTATGTTCCAAGATATACATTACAGTCTACTACATCTGCAGAGTGACATAATAGCCAGATGAAGACCAGTTCATTGTATGACAACCCTGTACATTTTGCACTATACAGTTTTCCTTCATTACGTTAATAAGTTGAGCCACAAATGCATTAATGTGGAATACTGTCTCCATCCATTAATTGTGTCTATATCATGAATGCTGACACATGCATTGTATCTATATCTACAATGCTAACTGACACATGCCGATGTCAAGCTCTTAGCCTATGTGTAGTATTTTTCTCTGTTTTTGCCCTAAAATGAGAACTGTCATTTTCCTACAGTAATCACTGACCAGCAATGCTGCTGTAAGCCAACTGTCACACAATAAATGAACAAAACATTTCAGTTGTAGTTTAGAAGACCCCTTTGGTCCATGTGTTTGATGTGCTTTTGCTTTAACTGACATCATTATTATTTTAGAGGAAGGAAGGTATAGGGGGCATGGCCCTAGTTACTACACGTGAGAGGATGTGACTCCAAGCATAGGTGAAGCATACTTAGAAATGACAAGAAGCCAGATATGCAACTGAGGCTGTATGAATATACATGTTTTAAACAATTTTGTGGTGCATTTTAGATATTTAAATAAGTGATTATTTTGCAGTTATGTTTTCTTTTTGAAAATATATTTTTAATCCACAGTATGTGCACAGACATGTGTTGTAAGTATTAATCAGGAGACCACTCTTGGAGACACGTAGGCCACATTATCATGGGCATTATCCACAGTAATGACTTATAAATTCAACATCACCTAATGAGTGTATGTGAGAGTAAAAGACCTAACATCCCTCTTTTGATATGTATCAGTGTATTTTATGTGACCAGAATAATAGTCTTTGTTATTTCACATCACTGTAATCAAATTTGTACTCAGTGAGCTGCTCACGCATCAATCATTGTTTAGAGACAAAATATATATTACTACTGGATTACATAATGTAATTCTGACCCTAATCCCGAAAACCCACAGTCTGCATCCTGACTGGTAGATTTATTTGTAACACCAAAGAGGCATCTATATCATGGTTATCATGAAGCAGTTATGTGAACTGATAACAGGAAGTTATGTTTAAGACTGGAGCAGCACATTTGTGTAAAGTAATACCACACTAATGTGATACATATCGATAAAATGATAACAATGAGCCATGCAAGGTCTTAAAAGTAATTAAACATTATCCTATTTTTCCTGGAAGGGACTTGCATAGCAGTAGGGCACATTATAATTTAAAAATGAAATAATCACTTGTATGATGCCACAAAATAGAATACAGCTGCACTGTCCCTTCTTTAGATTCAAACCCTGTACCTATTCCACTATAATTAAGAACAGACATTACTAATAACTTCTTTAATGGCTCAGCATGATAGTAAAGTACTTTTCTGATTTCACTATTGTCTATGTCAAATACACTAAGTGGTGTGCACTGATGGCATTCTCATTTTCACAAATGATGGCTAAGCCTTTGTATAAGTGTTATATTTTTTGAGTTTTTGGTTTAGGACAGGAACTGTAATTCCCTAAGGGCCATTTATGACTGATGAAGATGAGCATTGTAAAATGTAGAGAAGTGTATGAAGATGCCATATATAACATGAATTGCAGACAATTATCAAGTTTAGGGGGTACTATGTTTAAAATTAGTACATTTCAAAATATGAGGAAATGAACACTTTCATGTGATTTAAACACTACACCAATGACCATGGAATAGATTATTTACTTCATTAACATGTTGCACAACACAAACATTTAACAAAAAAACAAAAAACAAAAAACAAAAAAAAAAGAGTCAATTACAAATGAAATTCATTGCATTCCTGCAGTGGGCAATCATGTTGCACTACGCTTATGTTGTCAGGCTTTTTTTTCCTGATATTTTTGTTACACATTAAAATTGTGATATTAGTGTCAAAAAGAAGGTGTTGGTACAAGCAATTTATACACGGCGGACTTACTCCTAAAAGTTTTTCAAAATATTACTTGCATAACCTTTGTTCATTGAATGTTTAAAGCAACTCTGCTTCATTATTTTATAATATATGCTTGACAGGTAATCCAAATTCACATGGTTGGATATATTATTCACATTGCAGGGGATTTTCACCTCATGTATGAGTTATTTGCATAGCCACCTCACATGCATTTTAGATGACATGATTAATATGTAGACCACAGTTCAGTTATATTTCCCAGTGAGTATAACTTAAATGCATTTGTATCAATCACCCTTTCAAAGTGTGACTTTGATGAGCATGGATTGTTAACACATTGATTCACAGGTACTGCTAATGAGGTATACTTGGAAGGCCTCAGTTTGCCAAAGTGTTAAAACCTGTTTCTATGCTGTTCAGGAATCTGAACATCATTGTATTTAAGTTAACATGATGTTTACTGCCCTTGCTTATTGTACAAACTGTGTGATTCAGAAAGTGTAATGAGTTGAGAGGTCATTAGCATATTCAAAACTGCTCACATGGGGCTATTTATATCTTATAAGCAAAATGTGGGGTAGGGATCTTCACATTATGGAAGATTACTTTCTTCCCCTCAGGCTGGTGAAACAAAACTTATTTTCACAATTGCTTCAGAACTAGGGAGGATTTATGTTTTCACAATTGCTTCAGAAATAGAGAGGATTCTTCCAGAAATATTGCAAGGTATGTCTTCTCCCATATGACTGCACATTTGTACAATGTTGATATTTATTTCCTTTGTGCTAACTGGCTGCATTGTTTAATTATAATTTGTTAAAGTCATTAATAATACATTTGATGGAGTCAAGGCAACACACACATGTACAGACATATTTAGTAGCCTAGCAGGCAAATAGTTTAGAAGGTTTTGTTTCTGGAAAGGTACACCTATTGGCCTGTGAAACTGCAATGGTGGGCAAGTGAACTGGTGTGTTCAATTGTTGTGAATGTGAGTATAGATTGTGTTCATAGGTTAGTACTAAGCTAACTGCCCTTGCGAGCCATTTTAAGCCTAGCCAATTATCCCTTGTCAGACTCAAACCCTGCACCTTGTGTTTGTAAGGCAAACACCTTAACAATTAGGCCACTCTCCCAACCCTTGCATTTCATATAGTTGCAATGTGTGTGAGATTGTATGCCTGATAATTATACATTCCTGCATCTGTTATTCCTTTTTCTTTTGTTGTCGGGGGAATGGCTCAGGACTTTACACTGTTGGTTGTATCTTTATAGGTTATAATTATGTTAAGATTTAGGGTGGGGATCATGTATTTGGTGTTTAGACTGGGTGGTTGTATGTTTTAAGAAGCAGCTAAATTTCTCTTATTTTGGGGTTTGCCATTTACTGAGTGCATATTTCTGTATTATTCAATAACTGTTAAAATGTGTGTGTGTATACTACCAGTGTAGTAAGCTGGTTGTGATATGTTTTTTATTCTACTACAGCACAGATATGGCTCCTAAAACTGCTAAGGGCACACCCACATAGAAGTCTTATTTTTCAGACACTGAGAATGAGGTGATCCCTCAGACCGTTCATTACCACAGTGGATGGCTTCTTGATACAGAGACCTCTGACAAGCCTTCCTGTGACTGCATTCGGTGGCAGCTGGAAGAAGGATGTGAATGCAGTTTTTGGTCAGGGCTGTATATATGAAATGGTCCAACACATGGCCATTGATATGATACACAGGGCGAATGTCAGGGTGGAGACTGTGGCCTGGGAGGAGAGGGCTACTGGTGGTGGGACATGTACCATACTCCCACTTAACAAGATTGAGGAGTTCCTATTTTCACTCTGGGGTGTAGGCACCTCCTCATAGTATCACAGTGAGGTTCTGGATGTTGGGGCAGGCATGGACAGGCCCCAGTGGATTCCCACTAGTGATGCCCCAAGTATGTCAATCAAAGTTTTGTTACATCTGTCTTTGCAGTTGATATTCACATGAATGTTTAGAATACCTCTTTCACCTTTTACACCTAGTTACATCTTGCATAGAGGTACAATGCCCAACTGCACACAGTATGGCCATACTTACATGTATTAGATATGTTTATTAGTAAATGAAATTACATGCGTGGTAGTGGAATTTGGGCATAAACAATGTGGGTTTTTTTAATGTTAGTTTTTGGTATATTCACAGGTGAAACATTGTCTGGCAGTAGCACTGTGGACTTACCATCTGATGGGAGATCCTTATTATACAGTCATTGGCATACAGTTCTGCTAACCCTTTTTTCAGGTGGTCACACTGTGTTATAGTGTGTCCTGAATCTGGCACACCTTGCTTAGCACTGCTCATCATGCTCATGTGTTTATTGTGATGTGTAAGGGTTCATGAATCCTAGCCCTTATTTTTCTTCACGTTTTACCCTTTGGCCTTCCTAAAATTACTTCCCATGGTATTCATTTTATATTTATGGAGAACTAACTTAACCATGGTGCATCCTAATTTTGGTGTGGCTCTGTCCATCACTCATAACTATTCATTTTTTCTTACAAATGTTAAAGCTTTGGGCATATGGAAATGTGGTTTTATCTCACCTATCTCAAATGTATTTTCACTAAATGTTTGCATATCACTGGTGATTAATCTCAAGATAATCTCATATTATGTAAACCCTTTAAACCCTTTACCTGATATCAACTGGTGCCTCCATAGTGGTGATTACCCAGGGTTCCAACAGTTCAAAATTCTGGCTTGTGCAACCTTTAATATGGATATTTTTTGAATATGTGCTTATATGGACTGCAACTTGTGAATTAATCCCACAAAATTGGTCACTGAGTATACTAACCGGATATTAAATGTATTTTTCTGGATATTCATATGGGTTCTGGTATTAACAGTTTATTTTAGAAGTCCTTCTGGCAAACCAAGCTCCATGTAAATTTTAGTTATACAAGATCAACTGTCTGTTTACTTAGCTATATAATTCCAGTTGTATGCAGCTTGTTTTGTTTCATCACATTTGGCACCCGTGCCATGTGTTCTATGATTGGAGACATGGAAGTGATAGGAGCTATGGCTGCCATGCATTGGAGGTTATGACATATATTTTATTTTCAAACCACGAACGAAAAAGCTGAACAAACTTTTAAAACACAAATTACGAGTAGATCACCAGTAGGTACTGCCCAACTTAAATTGCGAACTATCACCAAAATCCAATCTTCTTTAACACAACTTTATTCGTGTTTTCGGAAACGTCTATGCGCTTCCTTCTTCAGAATACAAAGCTAAAACAGAGCAAAATGAAGCAAAATGAAACAGTCCTATACAGCCCTTACTTAAAAACATTCAAAACTGTCATGTGGTACTAATTAATTAATACTTTGCATCACATGGCATCAACCCTTATTAAACTAACATACTCAAAACTTGCAATACCCCACTAAACATTGATTAAAATTGCTATATACTGAATGTATTATATATTGTTGAATACATTTAAAATAAGCATAATTATAAAAAAATATAAAAATATATATATATATATGCAACATATAAAAAATAAAAAATAGAAAATAAAAAGTAGAAAATAAGTTCATTTAAATATGCATATAAATATAAATGTAAATAATAAAGTCATTAAAACAGTAACCTATAATAATCCATATTTGAAAATTAAAAACTTTAAACAGAAGTAAACAACTGATCAAGGTTTTTATCGTAGAATTAATTGCTAATAATCATTTAATGTATACTTTTTTACTTAAATATGTCTAAGAACACTATGATCTTAGGGGCCACAAATAATAGACTCAAATAAGTTCTACTCTGCAAATGACATTATTATTTACATTTATATTTATATGCATATTTAAATGAACTTATTTTCTACTTTTTATTTTTTATATGTTGCATATATATATATATTTTTATATTTTTTTATTTTTTTATTTTTTTTTTTATATTTTTTTATAATTATGCATATTTTTTATAATTATGCTTATTTTAAATGTATTCAACAATATATAATACATTCAGTATATAGCAATTTTAATCAATGTTTAGTGGGGTATTGCAAGTTTTGAGTATGTTAGTTTAATAAGGGTTGATGCCATGTGATGCAAAGTATTAATTAATTAGTACCACATGACAGTTTTGAATGTTTTTAAGTAAGGGCTGTATAGGACTGTTTCATTTTGCTTCATTTTGCTCTGTTTTAGCTTTGTATTCTGAAGAAGGAAGCGCATAGACGTTTCCGAACAATAAAGTTGTGTTAAAGAAGATTGGATTTTGGTGATAGTTCGCAATTTAAGTTGGGCAGTACCTGCTGGTGATCTACTCGTAATTTGTGTTTTATATATTTTATTTTACTTATACACTCCTAACAGCTCTACTCCTATGGTTTGGAAAACATGATGCTATGCCTGCTGTACTTTACTGCAAATGCCCCTCTGCAAAGCAGCAATTTCTAGCTAGAAATGGGTCACACTGAGTCATAAGTTGTAGTACTTAGCTTTCTGTGAGGTGGAGCTGTTGAACTAGGTCTCCACCAAGACTTGCTGCCAGGCAGCTTCTCAAGCCTATCCATCCTTGACCATCTTGTTCTGTGTCCAGGTCCCTAACTCAACTTGGATTAACTATGGAGTAGCCATGGCTGCATTCACATACTCCATAGGACTGATAGTTTCATTTTTTTTTCTTTTTTTGGGGGTGGGGGTCTGCAGGATCAACCAAATGGCCCCTCTTCCTGCATTTAACTTACCCATTTGTTCCTCCTCCTCCTTTGGGGGTAAGAATTCTCTGACCCATCCATTCTTCCTCCTTGGGATAAGAATTATCTGACTATTTCATTCCTCCTCCTTTGGGGTAAGAATTCTGTCACCCATTCATTCCTGGTGCCATACCTCTCAACCTCTTAGCACAGGAAGTCTGGGCAAAGCCAAAAGTAATGGGGGACAAAGGCCCAAAAACATAGGCCAATTTTAAATATTGTTCTTATAAAGTTAAAACACATCTAGAATAAAAAGTTGTGTTATCTTGCATTTTCTGAATAATATGAAGTCTGAACCTCAAATATCTGTAATTGTTTAGTGAATTCATTCCTCACTGATTTGCCAGCTAACCACATTTTTTGTGAGGAACAGACCAAAAATATGAAATAAAATCTGGACAGCTTTGAGGTATGCCCGGTGGAGGTGAGAGTCATGTGATGGGGAGCAGGCAGGCTTGCAGGCAACACCTATCCCCACCCTCTTGACAACCTATGAACTCCACTGTAGCTGTCTCAGGGAGTTAATGCATACCTCTGTGCATGCACAATCGTCTAACCAAGTGGCGCACCAGTTGCATTGTGGACACACTATGGTCTTCCTGCTACAAGCGCCACTAATGCATATGCATTAGGTTAAGTTACTTCCCCACCTCCAGGATAGCTAAGATAATGTCGGCTGCTCACTCTCATCCCCCTGGCCCCCCCCAGTGCTTGTGCCACTAGATGAACACAGGAAGCTGCAATGCAGTCAGGACTTTCTCTCCGCACCAGTGTTGGGATTATTTGGTTTTAATTCTTGAATTTTATTTGGACAAGAAATGCTTTTATATTTTCACTTTTTAATGCTTGTTCCTGCAGTCATTTTATGATAGTTTTATACTCATTTGTACAGTCCACACATTACATTTTATGCTATAATTGTAATTAGTGCTTATAGTAGCACCTTAATTTGCTTAAATGTGTAATGTGCTTCATTCTAGTCTATACAATATGTCTTTTTTGTTGCTTACCTTCCTGTCTTATTTCTTTTCTCACCACTTCTTCTTTCATGCATTTCTTATCAGCACATCTTATAATAGTGAATCTTATTCACCACAAAGTGCCCCTGGAACAGTGTTTCCTTTCCTGTGATGCTTGGTGATTATGTTAATTTAAGGAGGGTCTTTTTCTCAGTTCCTTTTTCAGTACTTGCACCACTGCACTATTTTTGTATTCAGGTAGCAGTAACCTATGTACTTGCATGCAGATACATAATTACAAGCTTGCTTTGGGGAGATAGGTGATGGTTCGATTCATTATTTGAGGAGATGAGTGATGGGTGTATTCATTATTTGGGGAGATGGGTGTTGGTTGAATTAATTAATTTAGTCATACCCCTCGCTGTCCTCTTCCTGGTGAACATTGGTTGTTTCACTAGTGCTGTGTCTGCTTATTATTTATGTATCCTGGAGCATTTCCAAGTATTTTTAGTTGCATCTTTCTGCAGCTGTAACGCTTCTTCACAGTATTTTCCCTGTCTCTCCTCTCAGGGCTGTAATGTCAGGCATGCATGTTTGGTGAGTTGTTAACTGACGCTGTGAACTTCGAATTTATTATAGTCCACGACCGTGTTCTCTTTCAGTATTCCTTACTGCCATCTGCCTGTATGCGGGCTTCCATATTTCCTTATTGAGTCCTTTAAATCTTTATCATCTTACAAGTAATACAAGCAACATTTAAAATGTGTCCCTGCTTTTGGGATTTTGTTTCCACAATACGTTTTGGCTTTGTCTCTGTTTTCTCATTAAGAAGTTGCAAAAGAGATTTTTAATAAGAGTGGGCCATCTGAGATGTATACAGAAGTATTAAGTATAATTGTTGAAGCTGTCTGAGGAGGAACATTACTGCTGTTTGTCTATTATTATGACAGAGAAGGGTTACTGTGATTTGTGTGCAATAACTTTGAATACTTTAATATGTTGAACATTATACAAGAAAAGGTAATCAGTATTCCAAAATGTGCATACTGATTGGATACTCAGTGTGCCTGTTGTAAATCGAGCATATCTCAATAGAAAGAAGTCCGTCCACTTAAGTCTTCTTGAGCAGCTGACTTTCTTTTGGAATATGCTCCTTAATGCTATACAAAAGATAATTTAAGGGACACAGTGCTAAATATTATAAACACCAGGAGAGTTCTGCAAAACTGTAAATAGTTGAGAAATACAGTTACCAACAGTACGATAGATCATACTGCTGGTTACCATTTCTCTCAACTATCCATAGTTTTGCAGAACGCCCCTTATTTCTCTCATATTTTTTGCTACTTCAGTTGTAAGATCTTTGTTTTTAAACATGCACACTTTTAAATAAATAAAGCGATCCTGCCTACCTTGCTACACTGATATGCTATGCAAGCATGCAGACGTGTGCCTTATGCATGAGCAGTACATCACCACAGAGTACAGGAAGCAGAAGAACACTAAAGTGCCATTATACAATGAAGTTATTTAAGAAAGGTTATCACTTTCTTTCTTAAAAAATGTATTGTATAATAGCAATCATCCTCTCATGGTTGTGGATATCCGAGGCTTTACCCATGGTTGACTTTGATCACTCAGGCTTTGCCCTGTTGATCAAATGACATTAACCATAAGCACATTCTGGATACCCACACCCATTAATTGATTATTGCTTAATTATTACTTGACTATAATTTTTTAATACAATAAGATGCACAGTTGCATATATCAATGACCGTGACTTCTGCGTGATTGTGGGTGTGAGCTGTATGTGGCTGAAAGTGACTGGCTCTGTTGTTATTTGTTTTGGTTAAACAGTCACTGATCAGGCTTTGTAAAAGTACTGTGCAGTTATGTTAATTATGATGGAATAATTTGTTCTTATGACATTTATTTATTTTTAACTACAACCTGATGTTTGAGGTGTACGCAGTACAGCGGATATAATTGATGGGTATAGAGACCATCTGTGAATACAAGTGACTTACCTTTGCTGTTGTTTGATCACTGTTAAACAGTAGTCATGGATCAAATATAAAAGTAGTGTCAAACAAATTGTCTGTTGCAATCAGTCTGAAACCAGTATTGCTATGAGTTATGTGTGTGTGTTGGGGTACAAGGGTTGCACTATATTTAAGAGTAACAAGTTAACCATTTTTTTCACTTTCCCTCACAAGTATCAGAACTGCACACAGTAAGAGGCTGTCTTTGGTGGTCAGGTAGTAGTAGGATAAATGTGAAAAGAACTTATTATTATCAGTCTTGCAGTGAGTAGAGTTACCAGCTCACAGCACATAGCTTTGGTTGACATCTTGATTGTAGCTTCTTTTGGATGGAGTCGGCATACCTTCCCTGTGTGTGTGTGTGTGTGTGTGTGTGTGTGTGTGTGTGTGTATGTGTGTGTGTGTGTGTGTGTATGGGGTTTATTCATGTGCTTTCTTTCCTCCATCATCTGAAAAATGTGATGCAGGTGAATTGGCACACATTGCGTTTTCTTGTAGGTTAGTGTGTGTGTGTGTGTGTGTGTGTGTGTGTGTGTATGGGGTTTATTCATGTGCTTTCTTTCCTCCATCATCTGAAAAATGTGATGCAGGTGAATTGGCACACATTGCGTTTTCTTGTAGGTTAGTGTGTGTGTGTGTGTGTGTGTGTGTGTGTGTGTGTGTGTGTGTGTCTGCCTGTGTGCGCATACTTCAACATGTTTTGAAAGACTTGACTTGTTAGGAAAAGTTTCAGCGTGACGGTTATCTGTGTATATGCACAGTGCATGCACAATTAATTTTTTTTCCCAACACCTTTATTGAATTACCATTTGTAACATAGGCAAATTTACAGTCATATAAAAGTAATCAAACTATATTAACATAACAAACATTATACTTCACATATTGCTATATCATATAACCTAAACAATATTACATAAATTAAAAAAAAAACAGGAATTGAATAAACAAGAAATATCTCCATTAAACCATCGCTTACTACATAGGCAATCATACATTTATATAAATGAAAACAAACCACACCAACACAATCCTAGTCACAGGCATTTTACATCACAAACCATACTGACACACTCCCAGTTGCAAACATTATACATCACTTGTAATCTACCCAATGTTTCTCACTCAAACATTGCATAGCTCATTTAAGTCCTGCTGCCTTTTAGTCCTCATTCTCCCTTGTATGTATTGTACCAACAATTCCCATTTATTCCTATGTAGGTTGCTCCTACCCTTTTCTAAAGATTTCAATTCCAGTTGTTTTATCTCTGTTACTATATTCACTTCTTCCAATATAGTTGGTTTATAGTTTGTTTTCCATTTTCTAGTAATTGCTTTTTTGATAGCCACCATTATTAGATGCAGCAAGGTCTTACCATGTCTAGGCAATTTTGATTCTGTATCATAGCTCAGAAAAAAAATGATCTCCCTTGTCAGACAAATCTGCCCACCCAGCATCTCCAATAGTGCATCCCGCAGGGAATCCTTAAATGTCCACCAACTCGCCACACTCCCAGAAAATATGTTCCCAATTACCTCTTTCTTCCCTTTCACACCTCCAACATTTACTGAATACCTGAGGAAAAATTTTCTGGAGTCTACTTGGGCTATAAAAATATCTATTTATTGTTGAGAATTTACATAACGTTTCTGGGCAGCAATAAAAATAAATAAAACTAGCAAGTCACTGTCTTTAAAATAAAGCATAAATTTTATCACAGAGCATCCAGACCTACAGAGCCTCTAGGACCCTGGTGACCCCTACATCCCAGGTTACAAAAGTGGATTTTAACACATGCTTAATAGTGGCTTCTTCTGTAAATCTTATCTAGTCTAAAACCATCATTGTTTACACAGAAAGTCGCTGTAGCTTGTGTGTGTATATATGTATGTATGTGTGTATGTGGGGGTGGGGATGACATGGTTATTACTACTTTATTTTTTTTTTCTTATAATCAACCCTTTGAGGTAAGCACAGAATGTCGCTATATCTTGTATGGGGGTTTTGGACAGTGTGGTCATTATATCATTAACTTCTCCCAAACCACAGAGTTGTGGACTGAATGGCACTATAGCTTGGCTATGGGCAGTGTACTGTTTTGGAGCAGCAAGCTGCAATATATTAATGTGACTGCTATCATTTTAACTTACCTCACAATCAAACATCAGCCACATACTTGGGTGGTTATTTTTTGGAAGGTAAGGAGGCATACTGCTATATACATCTGACAGAGCAACACATTGAAATATGTAATTATTTTCAATTTGTTCTTTCAGCTTGCTCCAGTCATGAATCACAGTGATACATAGAAGGTGGCTGTATTTTGGGGTAGGTATGATTTTGTAAATATTTCAACAGCAGCAACTGGAGATATATGACTGCAGCAGTTTCTGCCTTCATCTTAGTCTAATACCAGACAGATGTGAAGAAGGTGACTGTATTTTATGTTGGGAAGAGGGTGAGGTAAGGAAACAATGGCTTTTCTAGCTGGTAATGCACATAGACACACATACTTTAGCTTTCTCATGCTACATTTCCTCCTTTTATTTTTTAGCCTAGTGAAAGTATGACATAGCATTAGCAGTGGATCTACCAATAAAGGATGCCTTACTGAAGATTAGACTACGCATACTATCTTGAAACATTGAGTCTCTCCCTAATATACATTTTATGCACAAATAGTTCTAAATACTTTGGCAATCTAAATGAGGCTGGCTGTATTGTCTCTGCATCAATACCAATGTACACAATAGATTACATTTGTTAGTTGTTTTGTATAACTTTTGGTTCATGAAAATTGCATATAGTATAAATAGATTGCTTAGCAGTACAGCACAGTTTTATCAATAATACTTTGAGACATTTCAGTAGCACTTGTATTATTTCTCTGATTATATACCTAATTTCTCAGGCAGCTACATGGCATCACTGAAAATTTCTGCTAGACACTGTATGCTTGGATATGATCTCTTGTTCCCTATCATCTTTTGATGACTC
The DNA here is from genome assembly GCF_019279795.1 of Protopterus annectens. Classification (NCBI taxonomy): domain Eukaryota; kingdom Metazoa; phylum Chordata; order Ceratodontiformes; family Protopteridae; genus Protopterus; species Protopterus annectens. Next base: position 1,035,364,322 of record NC_056725.1, read on the forward strand.
TATTATTCAAGGCATTCTTTCATAAGGATCCACACAAAGGGATAGCTTGTGTCTTGGTCCCTTTGTATACACTCCTCTTTATCTTTCTGTTATGACTGTTTGAGTCTGCAGTCCTATATGTCTAAGGCTCTCTTCTGCCCAATGCTCCTTTAACATAAAACTGTCCACTCAAACCTAACTGTAGAGGCACCAGTCCAGCTGCGTAGCTCGCATAGTTTTGCACCTTAAGTTCTAAAGAGTCGGGCACCTGTACCTGTTGTCTTGCACTCTCCTTTGTTGTATACAGCACAATTCTGCTTGCTTAGTCAATCATCATTCAAAATTAACCTCCTTATTGCATTTTGAGTCTATGACTAATCATATTCTTCTGAGAATTTTAAAGATTATAGCCTAATCATTTCTGTTCCCATCCTCCAGTAGGGTTTCCTGTATGTTGCTAAATGAATAAGTAACATCCATTTACAGAGCTACACTTGTAGTTTGTAATGTGTGTATAATATATTCAGTAGCTTGAAACAGGGAACCTTTGTGAGAAATCCCTGTTGTTGAAGGGCATAAATAGAATAAATTAAAGCTATAAATAAATGTAACAATAACCACTAATAATCTTTTCCATGTTTTGTATGTTTTATGTGCCCTACATACATGCCATAGGGCACGCACTGAATCACTTCCTGAGTAAAATATCACTCACATCTCTTTGTTCTGCTGCTGTTTAGATTGAGTGTATTTATTTTCTTTTTACTGAGTAGAAAGACTTACTCTGAAATGTAATGCTGTATATAGATTTTTTTCCCTTTTCCTTTCAGCAATTTAAGCATTTGTAAACAAATATTTTCTTATAATATGATAGTGGCAGGTTGGCTTAATTCACAATATTCTAACACACTATAGGAGACTCCAGTATAGCAAATGGCTTTGTTATTGTCTTCATTACTCAAGGTTTCCTTCTGAAGTTATACCTTCTTTTCATTGATAAGCTTATGCAAAAAAAGAATGAATTTTGTTTTAATATATATTTTAGTGTACTTCACAGTAAACGTGTTGCAGTACATCATCCATTCTAAATAAATTATGGAATTATTATGGGCTTCTTGCCACCTAAGATGGTATTTGTGCTTTATTACTGAGATTTATTGTATTTGTTGTTAAATGAATTTGTACCTTTGAGTACAGGCATGTTTTGACTGACATTTAACAATGTACATCATTTGTTTGAACTCACGTATTTGGATGTCTCTGGTGTTGCGTTCTAAGAAGAGAAGAAGTAATTTTGAATCAGAATTATTTCAAAATCAATTCAGATTATTTTTTTATCAAAGTATTTCCTATATACAGAACTTTCTTTACTTGTATTACACAATAGCTCATTTTTAGATGATAATGTTGTTGTGTCTTTCAGCTTTTCCCAGTTAGGGGTCGCCACAGCAGAACTCCGGTCCGCTAATGATTGGCAGTAGATTTTTACGTGCCGAGTTGCCAGCCCTGACGCACAACCTTCAACAAAGGTACTCCCATTCACACATGTCTCCACACAGAAGACGCTCTAGCTGAGAATCGAACAGGACAACGTCTTACTGTGAGGTGACAACGCTACCACAGCACCACCACCGCAGTTTTTAGATGATAATGTAATAAGTGGAAAAGAGCAGTTTACTTTAGAATAATCCATAATTTCTTAAGTTTTCTAGTGTTAACTTATTACACATACAAGCTGTTCTATTTTGTAAAGAGTTTGTACTGCTGATTGCAGTGTTAGCTGTCTGTTCAAGAAAAAAAACAGGCTTTTCTATACCTACAGTAGCTGCATTCTTTAGTTCATCATGTGGTATTCTCAGATTCCCGGGCAGACAGAGATGTAATGTGTGCTGGTTCTGCTCTGGAACCTGTTCCTCACAGGCCATACATGGTTTACCTCCCACAGCAGACACACAGGAAGCACCCAAATTACTGCCCAAACCTCAGTGAGCTTCTGTCTCTTTTTTTGGAAGGGGGAGGGGAACTCTACAACTCTGTGACTGAAACTCATTTCTAATATTTCTATCCATGATCTAATCTTTTTGGTTAGTACGTAAAGCTTGTGGTCCTTGTTAAGGGTGAGGACATATGCTGTGAAGTAAATGGAAAAAATACCCTGTGATTCAGCTCTCAATTCACCAGTATATAATCTGGTACAATGTCTATTATGGCTGCCACTGCACTCGTCCACTGGTCAGTTTGCTGATCGCCTCCACCTTCACACATGGATAAGACCACATGATACTTAAATTCCTTCACTTGATTCAGCTGTTTTTGTCACACCTGCGGAGATCAGTTCTAGAAGAGAACTATGATCTCTGATTTGGAGCTGTTGACATTTATCCAACCACTTCTCACACAACAGAACCTTCCTGTGCATGCTGGAGACTATCTCTATTGGAAGCAAAGAGGACAGCCTCATCTGTAAACAGCAAAAAGCAGGCATTTGGCATAATGGTTCAGGTGATTACCTTACAAACACAAGGAGCAGGGTTTGATTCTCACATGGAGTAATTAACTAGGCTTAAAATGGCCCACAAGGGCAGTTAGCCTTGTAGTAACCTATGATCCTATAAAATGGATACTCGCCAAACCTCAACTGCATCTTGCCATGCTGCATCCAGTTTATCTTCAAAAATGGACCTAAATCTCCAAGTTACTTCTGGCACTACCTCTACAAATGACATAGCGTCAGTGACTGAAATTCACAAATGTGTTCCTTTTACCACAAACAGTACATCCATTAAAAGTCATAATTCTTCCTCTACTCCCAAAAAAAAAACAACTGCATAAACTCCTACTCTAATTTGTTACCAGATGGTTGACTAGAAACTCATTAAGGCCATCAAAGATTCATTGTCCATGGCTTCCACAAAGTCCTGTCACACATGCATTCACTTCAGTGACTGCCACATCTGCAGCCTTCCTGGCCTGTCATTATTGATTGGCCACATTGGGAGGCTACCCTGCTAGTAGTCTATGAAAGGCCTCTTTTTTAGCTTGATGACTTTTCTCAGCTGTGGTTTCCTCCCAGCAAGTGCTGTGGTCATCACCATGATGAGCATCAATCACTTTTCTGCCACAGCTCCTTACTACAGCCTCAAATGCTGAGGTTGTGAACAAGATCCATTTGGACATCACACTCTTATTCTTCCAAAGGGGTCTATATTAAACCACTGAATGCATAAAAAAGTGAACGGTGATTGATTAACCCTATGTAAGCGAAAGCTTACAATGTGGAAGTGTCAGAACAGCAATTGTTTTTCCAAGGGGAAAAAAAATTGCTGTTCCAACAAAAAAATAAAAAATAAAAATGAATTTAAACATTACATTAAGTGGGGGGCTTTGCACCTCCCACCCCCTACTTAAATATATCAACTCCAAGACTACACTACAGTGCCGAAAACAGTGAAGTACCGAAGCGACCAAGCGTTTTCTGCCTTTTAAGTTTGACCAAGATGCATTCAAAAGAATGCGTCTTCGGTCTTCTAATATAGACCCTTCCAAAGTGCAAAGCAGATGCTTTTCTGGAAGCAGGACTTGAACTCTTCCCACACAGCATCACCTCTTAGGCAATCTTAGGACATCCGCACCACCCATTTAGGTTCCTCTGGTCGACCAATTTGCCAAGCAAGCTGTCTCACCCAACCTTCCACCATATATATTGAGAAGCTGAAAGCTCAGAACCTCTCTTGACCAAGTATTTGGGAAAAAAAACAGCTGTAGGTTTGACAACATGATTATAAAGTTGGTCATTAACTTTTGGCATAGCTTTGCATTTACAAGCAGCCTTGTGTTTGAGCATTCATTATGGAGAGTCCAAGGCTAGCAGAGCTCTTTTTCCCACCCATGTTCCTCCAGGTAGCTCTTTCATTGTCCACAATAATCTTAAGGTCAAATACCCTAAAAGCTGACAGGTTCATATACAGAACCCAAGTATAATGTTCTTTTTTGCAGCTCGCTGTTACATTGAGGTGACCATGTCTTCTATAGTCAGAAACTCTAACTGCAACACACAGCCAGGGGCATGTATGTATCACATAACTAACCATGGCCTTTCTCAAATGACAGCCCCAGAACAGAAAAGAGAGACCTCCCTCATACATCTAGCTCCAGAAACTATTTGTGTAATAAAGAAAAAACAGCCCTATTTAGCCATTGCTTTTCAACATCCCGCATAAGGTCTGGCTCATTCCTCAACAGAGAGGTGGCATTCTACATTGAAAAAGTCAACTTCCTTTGGAGGGTCTAATCCATCCTAAACTAATATGATGCTGCCTGTCACTTAACTAGCAAACATCCAACTCCCCTCCTCTGCCTTTCAGATGGAAAGTGAATGGCTCTGTGTCATTTATTCAATCTGATTTGAAATGGGCTACCTTGATAACCTGGTCAAAAGGAAATTATCAGCTAACACTATCCCTGGACATGGCTCCAGTGGTGGATCCCAGTGTGCATGTTCTGGGTGAGGTTCTCTGCTTCTTTAAGTGAATCATTATAGGATAAGATTTTGGATAATTCTTTATCTTGCCTTACAGTGTTGACCTACACAGAATGTAAAACATAGGGCAACACAGCTCTACACATGACAGGGGCACACATTCTTCAACCATAAGAACACAATCCTGGAAGGGGAATAGTTCTCAGTTTATTTCAGAATATGTTTCCTTACTTTGCAAGTCAAAAATTTCTAAGTCAGAACATAAAGAGGCATATTGATTATAGATAGTCTCTAGATTTAAAAGCTTGTGATTTATTTATTATTTATTTATTCCAGTTTGATGACCGGGGAGGTCCACTGGGCTCGGGGAGCCCGTTTTCAGTGAAGACCCGGTGAGAAAAGCTCCAACAATACATAGTTACATGAATAATTACTAAGAAGCTTTGCATTACTGACAAACAGGTAGCATTCATAAAGAAACAAACAATTACAATTTTGTTTAGGTGTAAAAGACAGGCAAATGGCCTTGAGGCTAGATTTTACAGTATAGTTATTTATACATAATACAAATGAGCAAGGTTAGCTAGGTGAGAGGTTAACCAGGAGTAAAAGTGGAGGAGACCTTGAGAGGTATAGGGTGAAGAGTACAGTTGCATTTCCTGTTTGAGTAAAGATAAGAATGAAGAAGAGTTTTAGAGTTTTTGGGGTTATCGCAGGTCCTAAGAGTGGAGGGAAGAGCATTACATTTTTTTGGCTAAGGTGAAGGAAAGCAGAAGTTGACCAGCAGGGAGCTTGGGTTTATGGATGTGATTAGGTTTTGGTGGGTAGATCTAAGTGTTCTATGGGGAGTATATGGTTGTAGGATATTGGATAGTGCAGGGCACTTGGTAGGTTGGAATAGTAGTCTATAGGCAGTTGTGATTTGGAGAAAGTCAAGTTGGTTATGGAGTTCAAGCCAGTTTAATGAGTGAAGGGAGGAACAGTGATGAGTGGAAGATTTGGCTTTGGTAGCAAATCTGGAGATTTTATTATAACATATTTCTAGTTTGGAGGATAGTGAGGAGGATAAATTAGTAAGCAGTGGGGTGCCATACAGTAGAGAGGGAAGGAGATAAGTAGTGGCGAGATTTAGTGTGGTAGCAGGAGAGAGGAAGTGGTTCTTTCTATAAAGTAGGTTGAGTTTTATGTGGGTTTTCTTTATGTTTAACTGGACGTGAGTATTAAATTTTAGGTGTTCATCAATGGTTACACCAAGAAGTTTGGCGGAGGGAATGGCCTCTAAAATGGAGTTGTTATGGCTGATTATTTGGAATGAGTTTTTATCAATATGGGAGGACTTAGAAGGAGAGACTAGAAGGATTTTAGTTTTATTAGCATTTAATGAGAGGTGATTTTGAAGCATCCAGTATTCAGTAGTTGAGAAGGCTGTTTGTGTCAGTAGTTTGAGATCTGTTAAGTTGGAGGCACAGCAGATCAAAGTAGAATCGTCAGCATATTGAACAATTTTAGTATTGGGTATGGCCTTGTAAAAGTCGTTAATAAAGATGTTGAATAGAATTGGGCCAAGTATGGATCCTTGGGGTACTCCAGTGGGGGTAGGATGGAAAGTGGAGGTGCCCTGGCCCCATTTGACAGCCTGGGACCTGTCGGAAAGATAGCTGGAGAACCAGGAGAGAGTTTTGTGTGAGAGATTGAGATTAGAAAGATGATTTTGAAGGTGGGTGTGGGAGATGGAAAAGCTTTAGATAAGTCCAGCAGAACTGAGGATACTAAATTACCGGAGTCACGGGCTAAATTGACAGTATGTAAGAAGGAGAGAATTGCGGTGTTGATACAATATCCTGGGCAGAAACCGTGTTGGGTAGGAGAGAGTAGCTGGTGTTTGGTAAGGAATGGCAAGAGCTGAAGGTGGATGCATTTTTCAAGGAGTTTAGAGAGAGGGGAAAGGATGGCTATGGGGTGGAAATTAGAGACGTTACAATTTTTGCCACCCTTGTAAACTGGAAGAATATATGCAGAGCGCCATAGTTTGGGTACATACGATTCAAGTAGGGATCTATTGATCAGGATGCTAATAGGGAGAGCAATACCATCGGAGGCTATTTTTAAGAAGGAGGAGGGAATGTTGTTGGGGGCATTGGAGCAAGGCTTTAGTTTAGAGAGTAGTTTCTTTATTTGGTAGGTGAAGATGGGTTTGAGTTCTAAAGTAGGGTGGGAGGGAGAGGATGTTTGGTTGGGGTGGGGTTGAGGGTTGTTGCTGGTAAAGGTCTTGGTTAGCTCAGCAATAGAAGTGGTGAAGAAGGTGTTGAATAGTGAGGCAATTTCAAGGTCAGATTTGCTGGTGTCGGGGCAGGGATTGTTTTTAGTAACTGGCCTAAGGAGAGAGTTGATAGAGTTCCAAAATATTTTGGGGTTTTTTGCATGATTTGTTTGCATTTTGATGTAGTAAGGACTTTTTATCTTTGATAACTTGTTTTTTGGCAAGGTTTCTTAGTTGTTTGTATTTAAGTAAGATGTCTGGTTGTTTAGTTTGGAGGTATGTTTTCCAGGTTTTATCTTTTTGTAGCATAATCTTTTTGGTGTCTTTGGTAAGCCACGGGTGGGCTTAGTTTTTACTCTTGTTCTTACTGGAGCTAGGGAGTTAAGGACATTTAAGAAAGTTGAATTGAAAAAGTCAATGGCTGAGTGTAATGGAAGAGTTTTCAGGGTGTACCAATTGGTATTCCTGAATGAATCAGAGAAAGTAGTAGGGTTAAAGTTAGAGAGGTTCCGAGTATGGATAAACTGGTGGGAGTGTGGGGGGGGGGTGAGAGAAGCATGATGGGTGAAGGTAGGGAGGTGGTCTCCTAAAGGGTCTGGTATGACACCAAATTGTATCACTTTATTGGGATGAAATACTAGGATCCAGTCTAGTATGGAGCCTGGGGGGTTGGTTTTGTTGGGTCTAGTGATGGTGTTAGTAAGTTGAGTGTAGTTAAATAGATTGATTGACACGGTGGGGTTAGGGTTGTTGATTTTGTTCCAGTCTATATTTACATCACCCAATATGTAGGTTTCCAGTTTAATATTTGAGGAGGCCCAGGACAGGATGTCTTCCAGGGTGTTGGTATTGTTACCTGGAGGAATATAGAGGGAAATGAAGCAGATGCTTTTATGATTGTTAATTTTTAGAAGGCCTGCTACAAGTTCAGCATTATTGAAAGAAGGAATGGGATTAGGATATGGAGTAAAGGACAGCTGGTTGGAGTAGACTAGTGCAACACCGCCACCTCGAGTACTTAGGCGGTCAGAGTGAAGTGATTGAAATCCAGGAGGAAGGAATTCAGAGACACTTATATGAGGTTTTAGCCAGATTTCAGAGATGGCTATAATGTCGGGTAAATTGTGAGTGAGCCAGGCATGAAAGTGGGTTATTTTATTTTTTAGGCTTTGGGCACTGATGGTGAGGAATTTGAGGTATTTATTGGTGGAATTATTGTGGGAGCTAGTATGGTTAGTAGGAAAGAAGTTTGGTCCTGGATTAGGGTGAATGTCACCGGCTAAGCAGAGGTAAGTGAGATAAGGAATAAGTTGTTTTGGTTTGTACTTAGAAGTGTCTGGTAATGAAAAGGTCTGGGGTTGTAGTATTTAGTAGTGATTGGGAGAAGTTTTACTTTGAAGAGGAGGGAAGGGTGGGAGGGAACTAAAGAGGCTGAGATGTTGTGGAAGTGTGTTGTGTGGGGGAGGTGGGGAGGCAGAGGTGGAGGGTGTAGATGGAAGTGAGTATAGGAGGTGGCATGGTATAGAGGACGTAGAAGAAGGATGAGGAAGGAAGGGAAATAAAGGTTTTAGGAGTAGGAGAGTGCATGATAGGTGGGACTTGTTGGATGTAATAGATAGGAAGTTAAGGGACTTAGGAGGGAAGTGATGAGGTAGTGAGAGGCAGGTGGGGTGGAGTGGAGGGAAAGTGTTGAAGTCAACAGTCAGGAAATTCAGGAAATCTCAAGGCAGGATACACCAGGAATGATATACATGCAGCAGGACAAAACTTTGGTTCTTTTGAGTGTTAGTACAGGTTCTGCTCAAGGGAGCAGTACAGCACTGGGAAGGTAAGCGTTCGCTTTAGATGGACATTTCCCATTTAGAATTGTTTTATTTCAGATGTTTCATATTTTAGCTACAGTGGCACAGGGAGTAATGATGTGCCCATGTTATGTTACTAAAGTTAAAACCTGAGCTGAAGCATTGGTCCTTGGATATGAAGAGCATGAAGACATTTTCCAGATACACCTGTGTGACTCATATAATTCTCAGCACTGTATTTTGAAAAGGTTATTACCAATAATGGCCATGTTAAACAATAGAGACAGGAATATTTAATTTTTTTATCCTTATTTTTAGTGCCCCATCACCCTGTGAGCTACGCCATGAGTTTTAGCCTGATAATTCCTCCCAAGGAGGAAAGGGCTGGAAACGATGACTATCATTCTGCAGGAGTTTACATTTTTTGTACTCCTACTTGCTGTTCTCATGTTTGTCTGGCTGGGATGCCACTATACATGGAAATCTTGAGGTGTTTCTGTAGAGTCATGTTACTTAGCTTGGATGCACACACTCCTTGGCTGAGCTCCTCCTTCCTCTGCCTTTTAAGACAGTATTTAGCCTTTCCTATGTGACACCCTTGGAGGGGACCTAACTCCCTCAGGAAGACTGAGCAAATATTTGGCCAGTCACACTAATCCTTCCTACGCTGGCTTCTCCAGTCCCCTGGCCGCTAGTCAAACATAGGTCATCTAGGATGTAGTCAAGGTTTCATCTGTTTATGTTATGGAGTTGGTTGAAATGTTTGCATTTTGACAAAAAAAAAAAAACACAATATTTCTCTTTTCTTCTTTGTGATGCAGCCTCAGACATGATTGTATAATTTAGTAGGTGGTATGGGGCATGCAATGCCTACCCCATGTAGAGTATATCCCAGCAAAAAAAAAAAAACATGTAGAGTACATCCCAGCAAAAAAAAAAAAAAAAAAAAAACACATTATTTTTTCCAGTCATTGATAGCTTATGATTCTGTGATCCAACTGTCTTGTGTCCAAAAAGCAATTTTCATGTCTTTGTTCTAGAGATGGATTGATTACGTATGCATTTTTATTTTATGTTTGCAGTTATCTATCCAAGTGAAATATTATCTAGAATTATATAATCACATAACAAGCAAGAGGATACAACATTCAGAAGAGTTTTTTTTAATTTGGTAATGTAGTCACCATTATTTCCAGAGTTTAAATAATGGACTAATATTCACATTGCTTAAAACATACAGATTTAAATGACGATAACTTGTAAGCACATAAAGATAACTTTGCTTATTTTGCTGTAGGATCATAGGAAGTTACTAGGCTATTGGCCCTGAGGCCCTTGCAAGCCTAGCCAAGAATTTAGCACATGTTCCAACAAGTCAGCACCCTATGCCGCTGTCAAGCAGGGACACAGGTGGAATCCCAGGGGTGTATTTTCTGTTCACCATACAGTCATCCAGGCTGCGCTTAAAAGGGTTTAATGAGGTACTCTGCTTTACATGGAGAGGGAGTCTATTCCACAAAAGGGGGGAGTCCTATTATTTCGCAGACCAGGTTGAGGTCATGCGTGTGGATTACTCAAGTAGAACCCGACTTGCGGATATGGAGCAGTCCCATCAGGGCAGGGTCTGAGATTGCTTTGTATGCCAGTGGTCACCTCTGAGGAGTCTGCAGGAGACTGAGTAGAGGGACAGGGCTTTTAGCCTACCTGTGTAGGGTAGATGTTTGAGGCCCTGGATTCTCTGGGTGAGGAACCTCTGTGGTTTCTCCAGCTGCTGCATGTGCTTTGTGAGGTACATGCCGAAAGGGGCATTGTACTCAAAAATGGGTCTTATAAGGGAAGAATACAGGGATATTATTACCACCTTGTCCATGGATGAGATACCCTTACTAATGAAGTGGGCCATGTAGAACGTTTTCTGTACAACGGAGGCAATATGGTTGTCAAAAGTTAGTTTGCTATCAACCTGGGAGCCCAGGTCCTTCACGAGTGATTGTGTGCTTAGTGGCTTATTATCAATGTGATAATTTGTGGGGACGTCATTCTCCCCAAAAGGGATGATGATGCATTTTTTGGCATTCAGTCTGAGCCATGTTTCTGGCACCAGAACCAGCTATATAAAAGATAAATGGCAGAACCTCCTTAAAGCAACAGCATTTGTTTTAAGTTTTTTTTTTTCGGAATTGCATTACATCTGTCCAAATCATTTCTTAATTGCCAATCTTTTTGAACCTTTCATCTTTTCAGCAAGTCTACCGATCAAATACCACACTTTCTGTGAAAGAATTCTTCTTCTTCAACCATGTTTCATATGCATTCAGACATACACTTGCTGTTCTACATGCCCTCATGGACTCTCTGAACTACTGGAAGATTAGTTTAATGTTTTAATTCTAGCCACCACTGAGTTCTTTACATAAGATTGATCTTTCTTATATGACTTCTGGTGCAGACCATGTACCAGGTTTTTGCCCTACTTTGTACTGCTTCTGTCCTGTCTATGTTTAGACAAAGACAATGTCCCCAGAAATGTACAATGTGCCACAGATGTGTTTCATCAAATGTCTGTATAACAGGGAGATAACGTTTTGCTTCTTGCTTTCTGCTGTAATTGTCTTTGCATATGCATTCAATATTCCAACAAAACATCTTTCCTTTTTTCTTGCATTCACTTGATTATCTTTAATCAGAGACCTTCTTTGGTAATGCTTTGATTTTGTATCAAGATATGTAGCCTTTCTTTAGTTTGTCTTAAAATATATAAGGCTGGATTCACGAAGGCTTGCAAGGAGTCTAAGAGTAGAGTAAGACTCCATGCAGCCAACATGTCTACCGAGCGATCCAGGAACAGCCGGCAGGGGCGTGCAAGAGAGCTCCTAAAACGACTCTTACACGGACAGGGCTAGGTTATGCAAATTCCCTCATTTGCTGCTGAAAGTTATGCAAATGAGGTAAATTTGTGATCCAGGAAACCCTAACCTGTCCAAGTAAGAGTAGTGTTATTTGCAGAAATGTACTCCATTGTCAACTGAGTACCGTTCTGCAAATAGCAAAACGGAGCCATGACAGCTCCAAATAAAGGATGCATCCAGTTGAGGAAGCATGCCAATGGCCAAATATATGGGTATTGGCAATTCTTCCCGTTGCAAAATAAAAAAAAAAATTTTTTTTTTACCTCGATCTCCAAAGTTTAAGCGTAGTGCAGCATCGCACAAAAGTGCTGCGCTGTAAAAACCATGAAAAAAAAAATAAAAGCCACAAATAGGGATATTACTCTAAATATTCAACTGCCATGCAAGTGAACGGCAGACTGAAGACAACATGGCTATGGAGTAGAGGTTGCTAAGGAGGGAAGCTCAGTCTACGAGATGTAACCAAGCATTAGTAGGCAATCCTATGCAAATGAGGGTAAGGATAGTGAATCCCAATTTCACATGGCATATGAGCAAAGTCCATGGAGTGTAAGAGTAGGATAAGGGGACTATCAGAGTAGAAGATAGGTGACATAATGAGGGGGGGTATGTATGAAAGAATGTAAGCTCATTGGAGCAGAGTGGCATGTGTTTGCTGTCAGTTACCCATCACTGGAAGAGGCGTGTCAACAGGTATCCTAGCTAAAGGCAAGAAATTGAAGGTGTATGCCATGGATAACACTAAAGTTTCTTGTAGAAGTGCCTGCAACGTGTATGCGCGCGTGTGCACGCCTGTAAAACTGTGTAAGACTGTATGTGCGCGTGTAAGCCGGAGTAAGCATGTGTAAGGTTGTTGAAACCTGTGTATGTGCGTTTGCGCCTGTGTGCACGCGTTTAAGCTGGAGTCAGCAAGTATTAGGCTGTGTAAGCATGTGTGCGCGCGTATTTGCGCGGTGCTGCCCTCTGTGGAAACAGAAAGGGAAAAGGAAGCACAACAAATAGTAGGAAGTTAACCAAGGAGAACTAGCAGAGCTAGCAGGTGAAATCAATCAGAATCTGCCAATTACACAGGCAGTACACTAGCCCAGCCCAGCCCAGCACTTAAAACTCTGCAAACAACTTTCCACTATGTTTTTCTCAGAGACACTGCAACACTGCAGTAAGCTAATAGAAGTAAAAACTGAAAAAGCTTTACTGAGACAAAGAAATGTTAGGGGCTGCCATTGCTGTTATAAGGCGACATATGCAACATGCTGAGGGTGGTGACAATATGAATGCTGCTGAGCAACCCACAGTGAGGAGACGGAGAAGAGTGTACAGGCCCAGGGTAACCTACCAGGGGCTACATGAGCTGGAGATAGTGGAGCGCTATAGAGTGGACAGAGACCTCATGCAGAAAATTGTTGAGCTGTGCAGGCCACGCCTCACACACAGAACCAACAGAGGGGAACCCATCCCAGTGGAAACCAAGTTATGAGTTGGCCTAAGAATACTAGCAAGAGGTACCTTCCAGAGACCAGCTGGTGATATGATGGGGATTTCACAGGCATCAGCATCCAGGGTACTGCACCAGTTCCTGAATGCCATGTCAGCACATGTCGGTGATCATGTATATTTCCCCAATTCCCGTGAGGTATTGGCCAGCAATATGCGTCTTTTCCAGCAAAGAGCAGAATACCCTGAGGTAGTGGGTGCAATAGACTGCATGCACATATGCATCAAAGCACCAGCTGGTGAGCAGGGTAGGGCCTGTTTTAACCGCAAGGGTTTCCCCTCCATCAACTGCCAGGTCGTGTGTGATGCCCAGGGCATAATAATGAATGCGTGTGCTGGCTGCCCTGGAAGCTACCATGATTCCCATATCTGGCATCTGACACAGCTGTACCAGACATTTGCCAATGGGGACATCCCTCATGGTCACCTAGTGGGAGATGCTGGATATGCACTGGAGCTGTGGCTGATGACACCCATCAGAAATGCACACACACCTGAACAGGAACGCCATAATGAGGCACACGCACAAACATGAAATGTAATCGAGCATGTGTTTGGGCTGCTCAAGTCACGGTTCCGGTGCCTGGACACATCTGGTGGAGCCTTGCAGTACTCACCAACTACATGTACCCAAATAGTAATGGTATGTGCTATGCTACATAATATGATCCTGTGAAAACAGCTGCAGCAGGAGCAGCATAGGGCTGGGTCAAACAGCCCCCCACCATTGCCAAGGCCATCACTGGCAGAGCATGACTCGGAGGAAGAACAACCTGAGCCTGCTCCAGTAGGCAGAAGGAGGCTTGCCCAGTATGCTTTGGCCTTGGCAAAGAGGCAACGCATAGCATATACACTGGCTCAGTAGGAACCCTGGAAATGATACCTCTCTCTGACTCACACATATAGTAAAAGGGATGCCTAACTTGACACTACCTGTTTTCAAACATGTACAGGGAGTGTACTATGTGCATCCGACATAGGCATCCCTGCAGCACCACCTGAGGCATGATTGCCATGTTTTAAGCAATATAAAGCAGTGCTAACAGCGTTTACCACTATTTTGTATATGTAAACAAAATTGCACACACTAAGTAGCACAACTTTGGGCAATGTTGAGCAATATTGGGCAACGTTCAGCAATGTTGGTTAATGTTGAGCAATGTTGGGCAAGTTTGGTCAAAGTTGGGCATAGTTGAGCAAAAGCAGGTAAACATGGTCATATTTGCTTTACTGTTCCTTAAGCAGTCTGGTCTGCCCAGTATGAAAATATGAAGCAGTGACAGTCCTCGAACCCAGGATATTGTGCACTATAGTCACAGTACTGAACCACTAAACCATGACAGTATTTCACTGGTCAGCCTGTATGAAGAAATGTTGATAAGTCTATGCAAAGTGTCTCATGGAAACCCTGCAGGCACAGCATAATCCCTGTTGAGTTATGACACAAAGGTGAGCCCTGCAGTAAAAATCCAACTTGATTTACAACACATATAGTATAAATGTTATTATTGGGTGTGTTCACACACTTCAACAAATGTAGTGGACTTCACACAGCAACATACTGAAAGGTCACACTGGGCATGCTCACACAGGCCATGTTTGAGCACAGCAGTGGGCCACACATATCTGGCAGTTGCATGTGTTAACCCAGGAACCTCTCACAATTCACCAATCCTGACTTGTACACACAGTGATATGACAACAGACACATATATAATATATTGGAACCCTGTCATAATCAAATATATACTTAGGTTGTTCATAGAAAGTTGAAAAGCAAAGAAAATAAAAAACCCGAAATCAGTATCATCAATAAACAATGTGCACTCCAAACACTATCCAATCCAGGTCATGGAAAGATTATCTGCGAAGGAGTCCATACAGAACCATGACACTTCCTTCAGCTATGTCATAAATAGCAATGTACACTCATATATGTCCTGAGTCAGGGCCAACTGTAAATGACTGACAATGCCAACATCCTGTCAGACAGGCCCATACATACATACCCACCTCCCACTGACAAAAGGCCCTATCATCATACCAGGAGATATCACATGTAGAATTGGTAAACAGCTCCTTCCAAAGCTGAGAACATGACATGAGTTGGATTACATTGTGCCCCTATATGTGTTATAAGTGAACTGCAGAACAAATAGACCCTGCACCTGAACAGTCTGTTGAGCCTCACCCTCTTTACAGGACATGAAACTGTTGATTGGGTTACAGCAACATATGGCACACTACACAAGTGTTGGTGCACAACAGACCATGGGAACTATAGTCTTATAAGCCCAAGAAGTCTGATCTGCAAGGCCATGGAGTCCATCAAGATTGAATTCAGAAACAGAGCTATTGGAAGCCTATAAACAGACAACCCTACCAACTTTGGTTTGGTCATGGGCAGAACATGATTCCCAAACCTGCTAGACTGTTTACAAGGCAGCCACCCAGGACATACATCAATGAAATGAGCTACACATGTCCCACAATCACTTTGAATAGCCCTTTTTCAACATCCCAGACACATGTCGTATCCACAAAATCAACAACCTGTGCATAAATATGTATTGTCATTGGACGGATTAGCAACAGGGCCACAGATAGATCACACAAGGTAAGAATTGTGGAGTCCTATTCAAGCTGGTAACACCTGCTGTCCTCCATGGCTCAGTCCTGGGATTGCATAAAACTACTAAGTGTACACACATTCACACATTACCATGTCTAGTCTGATGATGTCAGCATCCCACAAATATAGCATTGGAAATGAAAGCTCCCAGTAAAGCATATAGTGCATCGTGTTAATGCGTATCTCTCTAGTATCATAACATAGTTAGGTAGGGGTTTGAATCCTGCAATTGTTGTGTGTGTGGGGGTATGTGTCTGTGTGATTTCCTTTGAGAGTATTGCCCTTTTTGGAGACTAGGAAAACACCTTAAAAGTGTTACATTCCTGTTTGGCAAGTCTGATGATGTCAGCATTATACAAATATAGCATTGGAAATGAAAACTCCCATTAAAGCATATAGTGCATTGTGTTAATGTGTATCTCCCTAGTATCATAACATAGTGAGGTAGGGGTTTGAATCCTGCAATTGTTGAGTGTGTGTATATATCTCTCTAGTATCATAACATAGTGAGGTAGGGGGTTGAATCCTGCAATTGCTGAGTGTGTGTGTATTCCTTTGAGAGGAGTGCCCTTTTTGGAGACTAGGAAAACACCTTAAAAGTGGTATATTCCTCTTTGGCAAGTCTGATGATGTCAGCATCCTACAAATATAGCAGTGGAAATGAAAAATCCCAGTAAAGTGTATAGCATGTTGTATTAATACATATCTCTCTAGTATCATAACAGTTAGTTAGGGGTTTGAATCCTGCAATTGCTGAGTGTGTGTGTACATTTCTGTGTGATTTCCTTTGAGAGTATTGCCATTTTTAGAGACTAGGAAAACACCTTAAAAGTGGTATATTCCTCTTTGGCAAGTCTAATGATGTCAGCCTCCTACAAATATAGCATTGGAAATGAAAACTCCCAGTAAAACATATAGCGCATCATGTTAATGCATATCTCTCCAGTATCATAACATAACTAGGTAGGGGTTTGAATCCTGCAATTGCTGGGTGCATGTATGTTTCTGTGTGATTTCCTTTGAGATGAATGCTCTTTTTGGAGACTAGGAAAACACCTTAAAAGTGGTATATTCCTCTTTGGCAAGTCTGATGATATCAGCATCCTACAAATATAGTATTGGAAATGAAAACTCCCAGTAAAGCATATAGAGTGTCGTGTTAATGCGTATCTCTCTAGTATCATAACATAGTTAGGTAGGGGTTTAAATTCTTCAATTGCTGAGTGTGTGTGTGTGATACTGCTGGTCAATGTGTTGTGGGTTTAGCTTTTACTACTGTATGACATATCAGTATAACAACAGTATGTGCATTGCACACTTCAGGTATCTGTGTGGCAAATACATATATGTACATGTGACCTCAATTAGTTCATAGGTGTGAAGCCTGCTTTCTACATGAATACATCGGTTACCTATGACAGGTTGTGCTGCTGCTTCTCAAATCTTGGGTCACATATGTATGTTTGTGACAAGGCCAGCCACTGTAGTGATCTGTGGCCTAGGTCATCTGTGTCACACACACCCATGACAGTTTCTATAGAATAGTGTGAGTGAGATTTCATGCCTGGGGTATATTTCAGACATGTTCAAACACAACAAAGTCTGTCAATAATGGACATTCATTATAGGTGCACAACAACTTTGTGGATATGCATACAGACCCCTTATTGCTTATGTGATACACCGAGGGACTTCAGAATACCTATGGAAATGTGAATACCAAAGGACAGATGACACTCTGATTGTGCTGTGCTGATGTGGTCATGATAAGGCTGAAATATGCATATCTACAGCTAGTGGGGTTTGGCTTTATTGGCCTGAAATTGTCTATTAAAATGATGAAACAAGTCGTGGGCATTCAGGCTTGCCAATGAGCTGATGCACCTGATGTTCATAAGGTTAATTTGCATATATCCCATGTGCATCTGATACAAGAGGTTTGGGAGGTCATTCAGTGGAAGTTCTAGCTTTGTTGGAGTTTTCAAGGGGGTTGAGAGGGTGGCTTACTGGCTAAGGTGTTTGCCTTACAAACACAAGGTGCTGGGTTTGAGTCTCACAAGGGATAATTGTCTAGGCTTAAAATGGCTCACAAGGGCAGTTAGCTTAGTACTAAACTATGAACTATGAACTATAACACTTGGCTGTATGTACACATCGGTACCCATTCTACATGTTTGGGGCTACTACCTATGTGGTACTGTCAGGATACTATGTTTAGTAAATGTGGATGACTATGCTATATTTGGCTTACAGCTTTACAGCATGGGTTGGACAATAGGTATCTGTCTGTATGATACCCTTGTGGAGGATAAGTGTCTCATCCGGAGAATGCATTGTAGGCCACTATATGCATTTCCAGATGTGGACGGACATATCCATAATGTGTTTGATTGTACCTAAGAGGGCTATATGCCAAACAGGAGTGGTCCCAGGAATGGATGGTGGTCAATACCACTGGTTACTGGTATAGTATAGTACTGGACGGATCCAAATGCTACTGAGATTCCTACATCTGTGTGTCAGTTGTCAAGACATCATCTAACAATTGGTTATAGTCAGGCTGTTGAGGTTGTGTATACTACCAGAATGCAAACCATTGACAGATAGTAACAGTATCACCCACAGCATAGTGTCAAACCATGTCATACACACGTGTACCCAAGTTAAAACATATGTGTATTAAAATGCATACTGGCCACCAATAGAAACTATGAAGTGTTGACACTGTGTAATACAGGGCATGTCACCCTTCCCATGTGTCCACTATGCATGTACATGCAGACAGTGCACCTCCACCATGTTCACAAATGTACACCTGCAAATCTGTACTGCACACATCACCCACGTACTGTCCACTCACCAACACATGCTGCCAAAACTACACACATCAGCCAAGTGGCACATCGGCGGACAATACATTTTTGGAATTAACACTGTTGTAAACAATACTACATTGATAATCATAGCTTTAATGCATCATGCCTGCTCAGATATACCTACAAGGATATCATTGCACTGTACTGTTGACAACATGTTAACATTGCTACACTACTATAAAGTCACCCTGTGCATCAGCACCATGTTAGCCTGTTCCTGCATCAATGTTACAGATGACAGGAGGTGGCACAGTTTCATCATATGCACAGGGTGTGTTGTTGATTTGCCAGAGCCCGACATTGACCCATCCAATCGACATGTATATGTGTGTGTGTGTATGAGGGACAAGAGTAAAGCATGGGTCAATGTTGATGTAATGTGTGTGTGTATGTGTTAGCCCTAGGTGTTTGGATTATGTGTGTGTGTCTGCATGCGCACAGTTCCACCATGTGGCTGCCATATATGGGAGTTTGTGGGACAGCCACAGACTGTACCTGCTAGGCTGTACAGATCACCGTCTCTGGCCACGGACACAGTACCTGTGCCTGGCAGGGGTCAGTATCGGGTACTAAGCCAGACTGTGTACTATCATCAGAGGTGGAGGGATGTCGACTAGACCCATGTCCCTGCTGGGACTGGTCAGATGCACGTGCACGTGGTTTTCTATGATGGTCTATTGACAGCCCAGCTCCAACATTGCTGGGGCTGGTACTGCCACTACGGGAGCGGCTGTGACTTGGGTATTGTCCACGACGACTGCCAGCCGATGATGTTGCTGACATACGTCCACGTCGACGTCTCGGCCATCCTGCACTGTCCTGGCACATGGACATGACATTGCGGAGGACATCTAATGTCTCCTCAAAATGTCTATCCATGACCTCGGTGTAGTGACGGACTGCACCGGCAAGGTCACGGATACTGTCATTGATAGTGGTGTTACGGGCCCTCTGCGCCCTCAGTCCCTGTCTGGTGTACTGTTCCATATGTGCCTGTGCCTGCATTACAGCCCAGAACATACCTGAGGTTGTAAGACCTGTGGGGGCACGTCTGCCAGGGGCATTACGACCAGCAGTGCTCCCACGAGAACCCCTGGACATCCACCTATGTGGTACCATTCCAGGAATCTGGGTATGGCTGCTGTGAGGGGATGCATGTTCCATAGATACCACACTATCCTGGTCAATGCCTGCTGTATGCTGTCCCTCAGCTAAGACCATTGGTGATGAAGGATGTATTGGCAGTATGAATGTGTGCATAGATGGTGTGGAAAGCTGTGTACTGTCGATTGGTGGACCAAAGACAGACCCTGTCAAACCTGCCTGTGCCACAACACATGTTTCATCATTTCCACTATTTGTGGCAGTGTCTTCAGGTTCCCTGCTGCACTCAACCAACACAACCTCAGCACCTGTGAGAGGGAGACAGGAAACACACTTTACAATCTGTAAATGATGTTAGCACACATGCACACATGAACACATGCACACATGCACACATGAACACATGCACACATGCACACATGCACACATGAACACGAACACATGCACACATGCACACATGAACACATGCACACATGAACACAAATACACTACTCACTAAAGTAGACACACACACACACACACACACACACACACACACACACACACCAACAGCAATCTGGAACATACCCATTAGTGGTTGATGGTGGAGTACAGTATCACAAGCCAAAGAGTCCTATCACACATGTCAGCATGCAATATGTGTGTTGCTCAACAGCATGCAGTGTGAGTGTAGAGAGTCCTTGTTAATAACAGTATACATGTGTTTGCATGTGTGTTGTTCAATGATTGGCCTCACCCTGGAACACAATGTGTACATGGACACAACATTGCTATGCAAGTATTAAATGTTTTTCAGTATCCTGTGCACCATCACTCACAGGTATACATACCATGGCTGGATGCACACAACTATCAGGTGTATAGCAATGAATGCTATGTGTTGTACTGTAGTTACTGTAACTGGATGTAGTGTAGTACCATGAGCCATCATCAGGCAGCATCATGTGGTCACTCAAGGCCACTAATGTGTGCCACACTGGCAACTATCTTGCTGTACCTGAACTGCAGCACTGTGGCTACATTAACCATTTCACAGGCAGTTGTTACATGGGTATGTAAGGTGTTCAATAGGGAGCATTGCCTAACATGAATGTGTTGTTTGTTGAAGAGTTTTGCACCGCCCCATGATAGGCCTCTACCCCTCAGGTATAGTATGTGTGCTGCGTGGATGACATTTGGGATACTGGAGTCTGACCTTACAGCAGGTGTCTAAATATGCCATGTGTATCATATTAACACTTACTGCGTATGACAAGGTGGTGTATGTTGTGTGCATGTGTATTAACTCTGCCTATACAATGTCCACTACAGTATACCACAATTGTTTGGGATGCTCTGTGTATAGCATGTGTTTGAGGCAGCTACTCATGTTACTGGGATGTGCATAGTCCCACAGAAAACATGCAGAGCATGCATTATGTGTAGGTGTTTTACATGTGTATATGGCCTACAACTCACCTATGACATGCACATGTTATTTGCCATATTAAATGTAGAGCACTCACCAGCATGGGTCTGCTGTCTTGCTGTCACACCAGAGGGAACTACAAGGATATGAGACAGTTTGTCAGTATCAACAACTGTGGCATTGCTGCTGTGAGTTTGCAATTTTACAGTAGTACAACGGTTGACAGTCACAGGCATACAGATTATGTTCCAAATTATCAGTATTGCACAACACCAGGCTCCACATCTTCCAAATACACAGTACACATCTGACATATGCATGTTCTAACAATCGAGCTAACAGTAGTCTACAAATATGCCATGTTACCTGCATGCTTTGAGTCGACGTGCTGGGTGACTCCGGCCTCCATGATGACACATGTCTGTTGTAGTGGTTGGCCAGGAGCCACCATGCTGAGGAGCAGCTCTTCCACTCTGGTGAGAGGCGGATGTGTTGCTGCACCACCACCTGTGGCAAGCTGTTGTCTGTGGACATCGGAGGCATGCTGCCGGACATGTCTGATTAAATCACTGCAGTGATGGCGTACCTGCTCATAAGTCCGGTTATGCATGCCTACATCATTAACCCGACGGACAACATCTTGCCACAGTGCAGTGCGCTCATGCTGGTCTTGGCTAGTTCTGGAGAACAGCAGGGTGTGATGTTGTAATAGGGTGGATATAATGATTTCCTCCTCTTCAGGGGAATACGCAGGGTTGCGATGGTGAGACATGTCCCTGGAAGACAATAAAACAATTATTGTGAACAAGTCATATGGCACACTTAACATTCTAAAGTACAGATGTCAATGAAATGCCATATATAGCAACCTATTGGCTGTCAGTAGATACACACTTTTAATAGCACACATCAGTGCTCAGCCCATAACTCCCTGACAGTGCCTGGCACGTTCTATATATTAAACCATGTGCTGCACAGCAACAAAGTGAAACTAGTATGTAAGACTATACAACAGCACATGGCACACTGTATGTGACACAATGCACCACCTAGCCACAGGAGGTATATATGAAGCTAATGCATACAGAAATATGTCATCCATTGAAGTGATTGTAAAGTACAGTTACAGTACTACCAGTACACCACACTACTTGTTGATAGCAAACCCCTAAGTAACATATGTGCACATTCATCAATATAGGTGGCATACTGCTGTACTACACTATACATGTTGCTAGATATGCACTTATATCCTGTAACACACATATGACTGAGGCCATGTTACAGGCGTACCCACACACACATCAGACATACCTATAAGACACAAAGGTATGGCAACCCAGATGAGCTTTACCTGTGTACCATACAGTACTGTGTGTCAGCACTTACAAATCCTTATGCCTGAGGTATGTAATATGTGAGGACTACAGGTAACAAACAAAACAGTGTTTCCAAGCAATGTGGATATACACCATACTGTGCTGTTTAGGACTACAGCTTCAGATAGTACTACAGTTCATACGGGATTTGCATTCACTAGTGTTAACAATCAATAAGCATACATGTACTGCTTTAGCCTACAATGGCACACTCCAGTCAACACCATGGGACTATGTCACACCGTATGCCATACTGCTTTTCCTACCTAGCAATAGCATACATATCTTTTGTGGGGATCAGGGCTAGAACACTACATACCATGATATAAACAGTTTCCCACTAGGCTATCACACATATACACAACGTCGACACATTCATCTTCACATTCACCATCACACTCAGTCAACCTCACATAGCAATTAATGCAACATGTACATGCATGTGTGTATCGGGTCCTAGGTAGCTCATAGGCTATTAGCCATAGGGCCTATAGAAGCCTTGCCATATGGTACTCTGCCCTTCAACACCCATGTAATTTAAGTTCATGTGCCCCTGTCATGCAGAGCCACAGAGGTATTTCCTATCTCACATCCATTCATCATGATTATTCATGACGACTGCTAATGAGGACCTTCATTTGCTATTGACAGGTAGTTAGTTCCAGAGTATGGTATGTGTCTGAGATGAGAATGTACCACTCCAGCATGTTCTGCTTTTTGACGTTACAAGGTTTAGATCAGTACAGTGTGTAGCTTGTAGGGATTTTGATCTGTTTATATGGAGCATGTCCAACATCTATGGGTTTGGCATAGCTTTGTATGTTAGGCAGAGGTTGGCTCTGGGTAGGCGGTATGCGACACAGTGTAGCTGTGGTTTTGGAAGACAGTCTGCATAGGGCATCAGTTTGAGTCTGGTAATACTCTTTGTGGTGTTTGTGCCTGGTATCTACAGTTGCTGTAGATGTCTTCTGAGGTACATACCAAAAGGGCCATTGTACTCTATGAGGGGTTTTATGACTGATGAGTAGAGTGGAACACTGACCTCTTATTCCATGGATGACACACCTTTTGTGATGACATGTGGACCGTACACAGTTTACATGACTAGTGTGGCACTGTGATTATCAAAAGGGACACTACTGTCCACCTGTGTCCCGTGGTCTCTTATCGCACTTTTGGTGTTGAGTAGACTACCAGCTATGTGGTAGTTCATGGGTACAGGGTTTTTAACA
This sequence comes from Protopterus annectens, assembly GCF_019279795.1. NCBI lineage: Eukaryota > Metazoa > Chordata > Ceratodontiformes > Protopteridae > Protopterus > Protopterus annectens. Next base: position 1,035,387,877 of record NC_056725.1, read on the forward strand.
AAAGGGATGGCAATACATTTACAACATTGAGCTTGAGCGTACATATAAACATCCATTGGTGTACATATAGATTTACATGTAGGCACATATACAGTCCACCTTTCATGGTGGGAATATCAATTATGCAAGGGTTGAGAGAGATACAGTTATGTAATAATTTTGCACAGTCTTGTGCAGAATGCATTGAGAGTATTCTCAGGCCATGTCCCTGTCTGGAAGACTAAAAACTTATCAAATCATACCCACAGCGTTTAAACATCACATGTCATATACCAGCACTGTATGCTGTCTTGTTTGCCACACACTACAACCTATATGTAAATATGCACATAACAACCTTCACCAACATATATATGTCCACCCTTCACAAACAGTTGCAGTATGTACCTTGCTCTATGCACATGTTAAGATGCTAATATATCTGACACATAAATATCTCTACATATGTGTGTGCCATACACACACAAGGTACACACTGTTGTAAGTCCATAGACCTCATGGACAACCTGTTGGGCCTTGCTACAACATGAACAGTTGTCAGATGTGTGCATAACAGTAATATTATAGGGAGTATTTATAGCTGCTAATGCTGCATTACTATACTAGCCTGGTACAGCAGTTGCCAATGCTAAGCTACACATTATATGACTATCATGCATGTGTTACTCTGTCACATCCAGGTTTATATAGCTGTTTGCACTACTCCCCCAGACAGCCATTATACACAGTGCTGTACAGAACATAGATGACATGATCGGCTGTTTGACATTAAATGCTGAGCTACATATGTCACAGTTATGTCCCACTACACACAGCTACACACTAATTTGCCCATGGCAGTAGTCATGATTGGCATCAGTGCATACATACCTACTACTGCCACATATGCATGTTTCAAAGTATTTACAGTACTCTTCATAAACATCAACTACTTGCCGGTAATCACATATCTGTTACATACCTGTTTGTCACTTTCAGGTCCGTCTGTGTATGTTTTGACAATTTTTTTTTTTTGGTGTTACTTAAGTAAAGATTGCTTTTACTTAATTTCTTTTGGTTATTAATTACGTTTTTTTTTACTTAATTAATATATTTGGTTGGTAATTCACTCAAGTATTTTTACTTAATTAAACTTTTGTGTTATTAAGTAATAATTCTTTTTTACTCCTCCCCAGGTTCAGTGATGCTTTAACACATGCAATGTAATGATTGCATGTGGGGATAGCAAGTACAGTCTGCTTTTATAGGTATCTGCACATGTGCATGTGATGACCTCTGCACCAATTGGTGCCCAGCATTTGGTAAATGCATACAGCCTGCTGTGTGGTAATTGCAGTACTCACTGTCATAGCAACCCAATGCTATAAATTGCTAAGTTTTGTAGGTGTAGCCCTTTCAGATTTCCAGAGTGGGGCCCATGCTTGTTTGCTGTGGTCACTGTTGTTTAAGTCAGAAGGTTGGTATACTTCTTATATCTGAAGCTAGAGGTGTAGACAGTGGTGTACATGTTGTACTCAGACCTGACTGTTGCCACTTCCAGTACAGAGCTATCAGTGTAGAGTTTAACTCACCCCTACAAATGCTTACACAAGATATATGTGAGTATGTAGTTTCTTTTCTACTTATGTAATTAACTGCCATACAAAAGTAGTTATTGAGAAGTATTCTTTTGACACATGAACTGTTTGTGAACTGTTATACTGTGCATATTGATGTACTCACTTCTGCAGGGTTTGTGTATTTTTATTGTTGACATTAGCACAGGATTCTCAGGTAAACTGGACAATTCCACTACTGAGAATGCCTACCTACATCCTTGGTTGACCCTAAACACACACATATATTTAAAATTTGGGGGGGGGGATGCAGACATACAGAGAGCATTACGTCTTATTGTGTGAGTGTTATCTTACTGGACTTAAAAGATTGGTGTGTACCTGTTAGTTTATCAAGGCAGGTGGTCTGTCTGCATAGTTCCCAACTGTGAACCTATCCAGATGGTAGCCAGATGTTAGCCTGTTATTCTTTGTCTCTGCAACCCACGGGTGTTTTCAGCACTGGTACATTGGCATTGTTACAGTCAGTTGCTACCAGTACTTGGCTACATCCTTTGGTATTTCTGTGTTGTACTCCTACATAAGGGTATGCTTGTGGAAGTCCTCACAAAGCTATTTGCAGAGTGTGTAACAGCAGATAAGCTGATATGCCTGTATGTTTGTGCCTCTGCCAGGCCTATGAAACACTCAGATACATATTTGCTTGGAGTCAGGGATAGGTAGTTAAAAGTGAGGTACACCTTCCAACTAATAGAGACAGTAAGTGTAGACTTGAGTGAAGCAGTGCATATGGATTAGTACTCCTTTTATGAAGTACAAGCGGTGTCTACTGTTATTATTGTCATTATTCATTGTGTAATACACCACCTCTCTGACTAACATCAGTACTTTTCAGAGGGATTCGGAGGGACACAGCTAAAATATGTTTCACAGTCAGGGACATCCCTGAAAAGTAGTCACAGTTAGGAAGTATGGCCTCTGCCCTAATCAGATATGCCAGTGTTTGTCCTGCTATGATACTGTGTGGGGGTTGTAAAGTGCCTCTATAACATTATTTGCTGCTAGTATGGCTGCTTCTCTTATAACAGTCATGTAATGCAATTCCACAACAATTTCTGGTAAAGATCCACAGACCAAGCTTTGTGTTATGGCCTTCCTATTTTTCCTCTACATTCACTCATTGTATTGCATGATATATTTATTTCAGCACCAAGTTATTGTATATCTGCTGTGGCTTAGTGGTACTTCATGCAGTCAAGTGTGTCCATGGTCTGGGATTCGAGACTGACAGAGGTGTTTTATTTTGCTGCTGAGAAAACAAGGGCCCTGACATACAGAGTGATTAAGGCACTTTTAAGCAGTTGTAAGCGGGTTTGCATGAGTTTGCCCAATGCTTAGCGATGCTAAGCTTAGTGCACACATGCGCACACTCGCTCAAACCCACTAAGTACTGCTTAAAAGTGCTTACTTGCACTGACCCCCGCGCTAATTTCTTTGAAAGAAAAGAAAATGGGGAGATAGGAAAGTGGTGAAAAAGGGGGCACAAAGAGGGAAGACAGTGGGGAAACCAGCTCGGGATGTGCAGGACGGGTGTAGGGAAGGTCCATAGCTGCCCACTTCTTTACCAGCAACAGCTGTGCATATGTTACAAATTTGGAGTGAAATTTGAAACCTTCCACCCCTGAGAGAGGGGTGAGGACAACAAAGTATGTTGTACTGCCAATTCTAATTATCAGTTTACTTGTCCAGCAGACGTGTTGGAAATGGGCAGCTATGTATGGGGCGTACTTTTTTTGTGGGAACAGATTGCACTTTTTTTTTTTTTCCAGGTGAGAGTGGAATGTGAGGTAGAGGAAGTAGGTATATTTGGGGAGGTAGGTTGGGGAGGTAAACAGACAAGACAAACAAGACGCATACAGGGGCGGAGTATGACACATGGGGTGGGTGAACCCAATTGACGGGGACGGATGTTTGGAAATCGCAAGCCCATGAGCCCACAGATGGTAATAGTGGGACTGAGATCCCCACCCATGGGCAGTCACCACTGCACCTTCACAGCCCCAAGGGTGGCTGTGCTGGGGGCTGCATAGGAGAGGCAGGCTCACCCATGAGTTGTGCCACTCTTGCCTCGAGCTGGCATAGGGGATCAGCAACTAAACGCTGGATGTCCCTACGCACCACAACCCGGACCCTTCGGAGGGTGACAGGTGGCCCTTCTCCACCCACGCTTGCAGGGGGGGGCAAGCCCATCCCCTGCAGTGCTTCCACCCAAAGGTGGCACAGGACCAATGGAGGAGGGTAACCCGGACTGGGCACCAGACCTGCTGGTGCCAGGTGCAATCGCCTGCTGAGGAGGGACAAGTGAGTCCGCTGGGACCGGCCTTCCCATACGTTCTGTGATTAGGTGTGTTTAATTACAACATAGACAGCATTCCAAATTAGTTGTAACAGCATGCAGTAATATTCCCATTAACCCAATACACCAGGTTGCCAACAGTTGAACAGCAAGCATAACACATGCATATATTGAATGACAGTGGACATTACAACAGCATGCAGGGATGATTGGTGGCAACAGGCCACCAAGATTGTGATGTTTGAACAGGGCACATGCATCAAAGTAAATGCAGATATTTATAGAACAATAGGACATATGTCCCAACAGATGTTTTAAGATTAGACATACCCATTGAGGTGTGGAATTGCATTGTTTATGCACATAGAGTAGGGTGTAAAAAGAAACCTCCATTAACATCTTATAAGTACTTTTACTCTACACTACATTCCTATTGACTGCAGGTGTATATCCCCTACATGTATTATTACACTAGGCAACATGCACGTTGTGTAATGGGTTTGGCTAGTTCATTATATACCTGACCTATATCTGACATACTAACTGTCCAAGATGCAGATGTTACTGCTACATAGTTATATTTTTATTTATATTTATGTATCTACATATCTGGATGTGTTCACGTGACATTTTCAGTTAAATTTCTACAGAACCCTACATTTCATGTAGCACACTCACATTTCTGGGGAACACATTGACAAGCTACTCGTGTGCCAGATTTACCTATGCATGCCAGCCATTTACCGACTGTTGAGGACTGTATATATGCTTCACAGCTACTGGCACTTCCTTCACCCACTTTATATGGGACTGCCCAACTGTGGGTTGACAGCACTTAATACAACAGTATTATTTATTTAATGCAAGGGTACAACAACATTTCAAAGTAAGTGACACAGACACACTCCAAGTATTATAACTTTATTAATTACATTACACACTTTTCTACAGGCTCTCTCCTTTATTTGATATTACAGTGCATACGGAAGACTTACTCAATAGGTTCATAGGTTCATAGGTTCATACTGGGCTATCTGCCCTAGGGCATTTATAAGCCTAGCCAGAATGTGTTTGGCTTTCGCCACCCATTTTAAATTTATTTTGCTATGCCCTTTTTCGAGGTTAGTATACTGTGCCTCTGTCTGACAGTGACACAGAAGTGATACACGGGGTAAACCTACGATCTCCCATCCACTCATCAAGATTCCTCTTGAAGAGAGTCAATGAGGGACTCTGCCTAACCTGGACTGGGATTTTATTCCAGAGTGAAGGGAGCCTCTGGGTTATGAATCTGTCCCTCCAGCATGTCCTATTTATTTCAGTGCTGAGGTTCAAGTCTCTCGAGCGCGTAGCTCGATGGGATTTGGATTTTCTGAGGTGCAGCATGTCTATTAATTCTGGGTTGGACATGGCTTTATACGTCAGGCACAGATCGCCTCTGAACAGGCGGTATGCCACTGGGTAGAGCTGGAGTTTCTTTAACCGGGCAGCAAATGGCATCTGTTTGAGCCCTTTGATCCTCTTGGTGAGGTACTTTTGGGGTCTTTCCAGTTGCTGCAGGTGTCTGGTAAGGTACATCCCAAAAGGGGCATTGTACTCAATTATGGGCCTGATGAGGGATGAGTAAAGAGGCACGATGACCTCCCCTGATCTAGATGTGAATCCCTTCATGATTAGGTGGGCTATATAAAATGTTTTTCTAACCACTTTGGCCACGTGGTTCTCAAATGAGAGATTGCTATCAACTTGGGTCCCCAGGTCCCTAATTACTTTTTCTGAACTTAATGGATTACCACCTATGTGGTAATTTGTGGGCACTTTGTTTTTGCCAAAGGGGATGACTATACACTTTTTGGCATTTAGCTTGAGGCCATGGTTCTGGCACCAGTTGTCTGTTTCCATGAGGCCCTTTTGGAGGATGCTTGTGTCGGCTGGAGAGTCGATTATGGTGCCCAGTTTGCAGTCATCTGCGAACTTGGTCAGCCACAGTCCTTCCGTGTTGGCCTGTACCTCCGAGAAATATATACCGAACAAGAGAGGTCCCAGGACTGAGCCTTGTGGGACACCACTTGTAACTGGTTTGGAGTCTGACATGGCTCCAGCAATTCTAACCATGTGGGTTCTGTCCTTGAGCCAGTTTGCAATCCATCTAGTGACATAGGGGTTTATATTTAAGCTGGTGAGCTTATCTATAATGCCCGAGTGGGGTATTGTATCGAAGGCTTTTGTGAGGTCCAGGTAGGCTGTGTGGACCACCTTCCCCTCGTCAATGGCCTTGGTGACTGTTTCAAAGAAATCAACCAGGTTTAAGAGGCAGGATCTGCCCTTAACAAAGCCGAACTGGGTAGGATCCAGTGTCTGTAGGTCCCCAATATCTTTATTTATGAGGTCCATGATGATCCTTTCCATAGCTTTGCAGACCAAGCTAGTCAGGCTTATGGGGTGATAGTTTCCAGGATCCGTTGAGGCACCACCTTTATGGAGAGGGACCACTGTTGCTGTACGCCACTCATTGGGCACATATCCTGTAGTAAGGCTGAGATTGAACAGTAGCTTTATGTTTGGGTTTAGCTCTTCTTGGAGTTCATGTAGGACGCAGCCCGGGACACCGTCTGGTCCCATTGATGCTGTGTTTTTTGCTTTGGAGAGGGCGGCTCTTACCTGAACATCTGAGATGTCAAGGGGGCAGCACTCTGCTGGAATAGATATTTGCCCTTTTGGTGGGGAGGGGGGGGGAGAAGTTTGCGCTGAACCTGTCAGCTAGGATGTTGGCAATGTCTGGTGGGTTCAGTGTATTTTTTGTCATTTTGGACTAATTCTGAGCATATCTGGGAATTACCACCCAGGTTCCTAACATAACTAAAGAAAGCCTTGTGATTATCCTTAGTGTCCTGTGCAGTTTTTCTCTCAAAGCTGGCCTTAGACAATTTTATGAGTGCCCGTAGTTTTTTGCTAATACTGATCAGTGATGCCTTCCCTTTTTGGGATTTTGCTCTATCATTTAGTAGCTTCCTCCTTCTATTGTATAGTTTGTTTATGGCTGGGGTCCACCAGACAGGACATCTGCCTTTGGAGGATTGGGTCTTGGTTTTATTTGGGATCGCATGATCCATGCATTCCTGAAGGTGTTCATAGAATGCGTTTATAAAGGATTCTGCGGTCTGGGCCGTATTTTCCACAGGCCCGGGGGCTTTGAAGGATTCCACCTCTGTTTTGAGGAGTGTGAAATTTGCTTTAGAGAAGTTTTTCACTGTGGTTTTCTGGACAGGGGTTGGGGTCGGGATGTGAATATCCAGTGAGATTAGTTTATGGTCTGATCTTACCAGTGAGGGATACACTTCTGGTCTGGAGCATAGAGTCCCCATGTTGGTGATGATCAGGTCCAGTATGTTTTCCCCTCTTGTGGGAGTGGTAACAAGTTGTTCCATAGCATTTGAGTTTATAAATTCTAGGAACCTTTGGGCTAGGGTATTGGAGCTAGAGTAATGCTCCCAGTCTATGTTTGGGTAGTTGAAGTCGCCCAATATAATGGTGTTTGGAGAGACCTTCATATTTTCCAGTGTTCTCAGAAAGGCCGAGTGGGGTTCCTGGGTTTGGGAGGGTGGTCTGTAGCAGGCTATAAACTGGAAGGCAGTTTTACCCACTGTTAGTTGCACATGGATAGTCTCTGATGCTTCGTGCTTTGCCACCAACCTGGAAGTGTGGGTATCTTTGATGAATATCGATACTCCCCCTCCTTTTGTGGTTCGGTCCAAGTTTTGGGGCCGAAAAGCATGGTATGAGGTATAACCTGGTAGTGCTGGGGTGCTCTCGGGAGCCCTGAACCAGGTTTCTGTTACTGCACAGATATCGATGTTCTCCATGCTAAGGAGAGTTTCGAGTGCATGCATCTTGAGGTTTAGACTTCTGGCGTTGAGTAGCATTACTCTTAGTTTCTTATCCCTTGTGATACCTATGGAGGTGGGTTTATCTTTTGAGCCTTGCCTAAAAAAGGCACTATGGGGGTAGCAAGAGCCTTTACCAATATCCGAAAGCCCAGGGGTGACAGGTGCAAGCCATCCCTAGTGAAGCATCGTGGCTTGCCGAGCATATCATCCCAAGCTGACAGGCATTGGATCCCCTTTGAATGATACCAGTACTTAAGCCAATTGTTGAAATTGATCATCTTGTCTTCATATTGTGGCATCATTGTTGGTGAGGGTAAGATGCTACACAAGGTCAGGGTCATACCGGCCTGGGCTACATGCTCAGAGAGCTCCTTTATGTCTCTTTTCATGTAGTCCAGGGAGGTACATCTGAGGTCATTCACACCAGCATGGACAATGACCGAGTCATATTTGTACTTGCCTTGGAGTGACCTGAGTGCTTGTGTTATGTGGCGGATCCTAGCGCCCGACAGGTTGCTCACCGTGACCCTCTCCTTGTTCAGCCTGGTGAGTGGGACGTCAGTGTGCCTGACGATAGAGTCACCTATTACAAGTGTATCAGGTGTGTTGTTTAGTCTTAAGGGCTGTGACTGTTTGGCACACTGGCTTTGTGAGATATGTGTTGCACGTGTTTTGTTTTGGGGTAGTGGTTGCTTGGGTGTCTGCTTTGGAGGTCTCTGCTGCTTAGGCAGATCTTTATTTAGAGCCTCCGAGTATGTTTTTGTGTGATTATGTGTTTGGTTTGCTGTCGTGGTAGGTCTATGTGAGACTGGAATTGTAGTGAGTGTGGTTTCCTTCTCCTCCTGACTGGTTATGCCAGTACTGAGTTGAGAGAGCTTAGCCTCCAGTTTGGCTATATGGTTGCATCTCTCACATGTATTGGAATTTGTTGGGAGGAGGAGAGGGTTGTCTGTGTACATGAGGCAGTTGTAACATTGCCTCAAGATTCCCAGATTCACCAGCTGGACCGGAGAGGAGATTGACAACTGACCTTTGGACATGCTTGAATAATATTGGGAATTCCTTAATAATTGAAAACAAGGGCCAGTGGGGAGTGAGGGTGTAGTGCTTTTAATTTTTAGTGCTGACTTATATAATTGCTTTAGCGAGCAAGTGCCAGGTAACTTAAGTGCAATGTGTTACAGGTAACTTAAATGCAAAAACGACAAACAGTAACTTTCTTTCAAGTGAAACAAGGAAATAAGTACAGTAAGCAATGCAGATATCACTAGTGATCCACAGAACTGCTGAGAAGCCGCGTATTAGGTGGAATTAGCGTTCCAGGAAATAACAAGCAAACAAACAACAAGCATATAAACAAAGCTAGATTCAGCAGGCCTGGATCTAGTCTATGCTACAGCAAACAAGGTGTACCAATTTCAGTAAGATACAGTTCAAATATTCAGGCACTATAAACCTTTAACCAGAAATTCCCAGCTCAGAAGGGCAGAGTCCAGCCTCTTGTCCCACAAGAGTGCAGACCACGAACCTTCTTAATGTAAAATAACTGGCCTGAAGCCCAAGTGCTTAAACCAGAACTAATACACTTTAAGAATAACAGACACTGGGCTCTCAATCAGCAGTTCCCAACTTAGAAGGATGAAAGCTACCTGTCCTGCCACCACAGTGCATGCCACAAACCTTCCTAATGTAAAACAACTGGTCTGAAGCCCAAGTGCTTAATCCAAAAGACTTAGAATGATAGCTACACTTTAATCAAGTTACTACCAAGCAGTAATAAATGCAATTGAATAGTTTAGAGAATGCCTGGATTAGTGCTCAAGTTACACAAACAAAGCTAGATCCAGCAGGCCCGAAGACATATTATACCTTTATTAATAGGTTACAACACTCTTTTTCAGGCTCGCTCACTTATTTTATATGACAGTACATGCAGAGATATTATTCCAGACTTATTTTACCTTTATTAATGGGTTACTACACTCTATTTCTGGCTCTCTGACTTATTTTATATAACAGTACATGCAGAGAAATTATTCAGAGCATTTTATGGCTGTATTATTGGGCTACAACACTTTTTTCAGGCTCTCTCACATATTTTATATAACAATACATGCAGAATAATTACTAACCTGCCTGGTGGTGCAGCCTAAGCAGCCTATCTGCATAGGCTTGCTGATTCGCAGCACGGACACCTGCAGCTGTGAAGTAAATGAAGGGATATTGAGACATACCTATCCATTATATAGACTATATTAGCATGTCTTACATACTGCATTCCATGGCTACCTACTCAGTAGTGGGGCATCTTGCATGTGACGGGCCTCCTGGATCCATTGGTTCAGTAGGTCCTGCTTTCATTTCTTCAGGTCTGCGTGGTGGTGATGGACCTGCTCACCAATCTGAGGGATGCCTGTGGCACTGGTGAGATCATGAGCTAACCGGTTCCAAGCCTCTGCTTTGTACTCTGTCCCTTGGAACTGGCCCTGCAGGAGTCTAGACTCATGACGGTGGACAAAGAGCCAAACCATGTATTTTGACTCCTCAATGCCCCAGCGTTGCACTCGAAAGCGAGTACCCTCTCCAGCACCAGACATTCTAACTGCAGATGGGAGCTACAATCAGTTATGGTGAGTATTCCTGCCTATGGAGCTTAAATATGCCGCATTTCCCACACTTTTTTGTGATTGGCCGTTTTTGAAAATTCTCGACTGACTGCAGACCTGCTTAACATTGGTTAATCTACCATTTATAAGTATATGTATGTTAACAGTGGATGTTTATCCTAAGCTGTCATGGCTTAGTGGTTCAGTACTTTGATTATGGGGCACAGTGTCCTGGGTTCGAACCTTGTCATTGCTTTTTATTTTACTACTGTCCAGACAGGCTAAGGGGTGTGGCTGTGTTTAGGCAACTTTGCTCTATGTTGCTCCACGTTGCCCTACATTGTGCAGCTCTGCGCAAACTTATTGCGCTGGGTAAAGCGCTGCTTAGCTATGGGCAACTATATTGCACTGGGTAAAACGCTGCTTAGCTATGGGCAACTATATTGCGCTGGGTAAAGCACTGCTTAACTACTGGCAACTAGATTGCACTGGGTAAAGCGCTGCTTAGCTACGGGCATTTATATGTCAAGATCCTTCTTACATTTCTATATATACATTTTCTTCACTGATACATAGGCCATTTCAATGCTTTTTAGTAAAATTTTATTCATATATGTCAGGATTTATTTCATATACTAATTTTAAACATAAAATAGAAAGGGGAGTGGTGGAACTCGAACCGTGAATGCCTCTGCTTTGTGCGAAGGCTCTACCACTACGCTATTGCTATTTGGATTGATTTGCATAAACATTTCTTATTATGCTCTTCAATGTCGACATTGCTAACTGCAGCTAAGCTATGGGCACACCCGCGCAAACACGTGCAAATACGGGCAGCTATATCGGGAATTATAAAAAAAATAAATAAAAGTTTTACATTTTATAACTCTACTGGGGGTTTACAATGTGAGGTAGTGTAGTGTTGGGTATGTAGACATTTGAGCGGACTCGCTCATGTGTGTTGACATTTCACAATTCAGACACTTGCAGGGGCGTGGACCTTTGGACTGCTCGTCAGTCAGACACGCACCCTGCCTTCCTGCACGGTCCGTGTTAGACTTGGAGTGGAGTCAGAGTGCCCTCATGAATATGCATAGCACGCTGATGTCATACCGTTCAACTGCAGTTTCCGAGTAAGACTTATTTAGTCTTACACGGAGGATTCGTGAATCCGGGGGATACTCATTTCCCAGGTTTCTACTTTTGTGATGCATTTATTTTGCATTTTTAATGGAACTTGAACTAATATATTTAACAGAATTCATTCAATCTTGGTGAGTCACTTCTCATCCTTTCTATACCTCCTCATGTATCAACATTATTGCATAAATATCAGTAAACCTTGTGCAATCTAATTTTAAAGACACAGAAAGGACCAGTTGCAGTACTGTGGTACGTACTTCTCAATCTCTTAGCTCAAGAAATCTGGACAAAGCCAATAATAATGGGAGGACAACAGACTAAAAATGGGGACAAATCTTAAATATCGCTCTTATAAACTTAAACTTAAAAAGTTGCTAGATTAAATGATGTCATGTTTGCATACAATTTCTAATGGATATGAAGTCTAAACCAAAATGCTTGTCATTGTGTTATTTAATCACTTCAATCTGCAGTGATTTGTTAGGAAAAAATGCAAATTTTATGAAGAGCATATCAAAAATATAAGGCAGCAGTGTGGGCACTCTGTGAAAATATGGACAGTTGAGAGGTTTACTGGGGTACCCTATTTGTCAGCACACTTTCCAGTGACAGAAATCTTTTCAACTAAAACCTGCCTACCTAAAGTTACTACCAACCTAGAATTCATGCTCAGTCATTCTAAGTTGTTTCTAATTTTTTGTATGGCATTTGTCTGGTATTTTGCTAACATCTAAAAGGCTGTTCATCTCCCTGTTTTCTTTCCAGAACCTAAAAATAAGGGAGAAATGATTCTTCATACTTTGGATGTCCACAGTCAACTCAGATACTATATTGAAAGAGCTAAAAGATTCAGAACATCTGATTAGTTATTCATTTCTTATGAATGTAAGAAAAAAAGACAAGTATCAAAGCAGACAATTTCCAGATGGCTGTCCCATGCGATTTCCTTTGGTTATTCCCCACCATAACAAGTCAATTCCAGGTAGGGTCCAGGCATACTGTACTTGGTCCTTGACTTGTTCATTGGCTTTTTGGAGAGAGTTGGACTATAGAAGTATTCTAGAGGCAGTATCTTGGTCCTCTGTACACACTTTCACAAAGCACTACAAACTAGACTCCTTTTCTAGATCTAGGCTTTGCTGGGACCATTCTCAAGGGGATAACGAACCTTCATCCTTCTACTTCCAGAACAGTCTAAGCTATAGTATTCTACCCATATAGCTTAGGCTACTGCAGCAGTGATTTGATGATGAACATGACAGTTGTGTAAGTAAACTTACCGTAACAGTAGATGTTTCAATGATTTCTGCTACAGTTTCCGCTCCCTCTCTCCCTCAATCGCTCTTATTTTTTGTATGATTTTCAATGCCAGCACGAGGGCATTGGGTGAGGACATTGTTTTTATATACATCTAGCAATGGCCTGTTTCACGGCTCTCACCTTTTTTCTCCAGTTGCCATGGAGGCTCTGAAGTGCTTAGCACCCCATCTACTGTTTTTCTTCCTGCTGTGCTTGGGTTTACAATGATCTGGGAGTGTAGAAGGTGCCCTTTGGAAGCTCAACAGGTGTTAGGATATAACCCATATAGCTGAGGCTATTGTAGCAGTGATCTAGTTAAACATCTACAGTGTGTTAATTTACACAAAACTGTACACACTATCAATCAGATACAAGGGCACCACAAAGTTTGATTCTTGGACCAGTTTTGATAAATGGACTGCATTAGTAGATAGAAGCCTTCACCTTTATCTGGTACAGTATGCAGATGGTACTAATTTTCACAGAGCAGATAACACTGTTTTTCTTATAAAAGACCGTCAGAATGGCTTTATTATTCTTATTATGCAGTAGAAGATGTTTGTATATACTGTGGCTACAGTACCAGAATTTCACTGCTCACTGTTTGAATTTAATATGTTATTGAGTTCATTTAAACCATATGTAAAGATTATAACTAATGCATCTTGCCTCTTTCACCAACTGTAAGAATTAAATACTATTGGGTTTTTGAGACATGGTTCATACTGCACACCTAAATATCTGCGTTTGTATAGTCCACTGGCAAACATATGCATGATTCAAAGGCATGTTCTGAGTAGAACTGGACAAGAAATAGACTTTTCTGAATCATGCATTTTGATATGAAAAAAAAAAACAGATGTACTTCCCTAAAACACACACACACACACACACAAGCAAGCCCTACAATTCATTCATTCTAGCCTAGGAGTCCTGATGTGCTCTCCGATGTTCATCATGTTGATCGCTGCTGCAGAAGCCTTAGTTATATGGATTATATCCTGCCAAGGATATAACAGCCAGCAAGTTTCCAAACCTTCGGTGCACCTTCCATGCACCCAAACTGTCAAGCACCTGAGCTGACTAAAATATAAATTTGGGTGCCATGCCCTTCAGAACAGTCATTAAGTAGAAGAGTAGAGTATGCTCCTCTGAGGCTTCTGAAGATTGACTATTGGCTTGTACTGTTACTTTGCTGAGTAGATAAGTTCCTTTTGGGGAAAAAAACTTTCATTTAATAATTTTGCTTATTATTTATACTTTGCTCTTTAGGAAAGTTATTTTAAAGCTAAAAGTTTGTGTTTTAATGGACCATCATGAGACAGTACTGTACTTCTAAACAGAAGTGTTCTTTTTTCTGTCAGTGTAAAGTTGTTTAAACTAATTTAAAACCATTTTTCTGTGGATAAATTGTGTTTATTTTACCTTGTGAGGCTGGCAAAGTTTTCTAAAGAGCTTTTTGTTGTGTTTGTCATGGAAAACAAGTGACTTTTAAAGACTTTTAGTTTTACTAGCATTTGTGCTTGTTTTCTCATGGGAAAGAGGCACCATTTTTCAGCTTGACCTTTGTGCAAACTGTTGGCCCAATGGTTAGTCTTTCTTCCACTCACAAAAAGAAAAATGTTAAACAAATAGCTTTTGCCAGTATAGCAGGCTAGCAATTTGCCTCACCTGCAGGTGGGTGACTCTGCTGTCACCATTTGTTGTGCCTCAAACCCCTCATATTTTGCCCTGAAACTCTCTGGTGTAGCAGTTACAGTTATTATGGACTGAGGAATAGCCACATCCTCTATGGCTGTTGGGGTCCCATCAGAGGGCAAGGGGGGAGCCAGTCTTGCAAGTCCTGGGAGAGGGAAGAGGGAAGGCTTCCCTGTTTTGTCAGAATGTTGTTCTCATCCCTAGGGGAGCTCCTGCTGCCACTAAATAAAACTGTTGGCTCCATTTTTCCTGTAAAAAAAAAAAGAAGTAGAAAACTAAGCAGCTATCTACTCCTCTTCAAATTTCCTTAGACAGAAGTAGTTTGCATGGTCTATCTCAGGGTTTAATTTAGGCTATTTTTCCTTCTGATAAGGTAGTTTCTAGTAAAAGAAGAAAGATAGTTCCTTTCCTGTAGAAATTCAAGATTCTGAATCTGGACTGGAGGATGAAGGGAGAGATATTCTTCGTGTTTCACTGTTGCAGTCATCACACTTGGGTTATCTGCCTGCAGGTAGCCCTCAGTTGGCCCGAATACCAGAGACTTAGTATTTCTGCATCGGATGCTGTCGCTCCAGGACTGACGTCAGGTCGTCAAGGGTATAAAAACAGGCAGCTGATGCCATTACATCAGTCTTTCTTGCCGAGGAGCCCAAAGAAGAAGCAGTTTGCAAGTGCCGGTCGGCCGCTACCAGAATGTTCGTTTACAAATTGAATAATCCTGATGTCTTCTAAAGCTAAGTACCCCATTGGGGATCTTTTTTCCTTGCTCTAACCGATGTCAGAAAAAAATTAACAATTGTCTTGCATGTGGAAAGCAAATACCTCACAGAGATTTTCATTCTTACTACATCACCTGTTTAGGCCCAGACCACGACGTACCTCGCTGTTGGTTTTGTGCCTTGTTTAACACCTGAACCATTCATCATTGGGCTCTCTTTGTCACTAAATCTTTTCGCTCTCAATCTCCATATTCTGAAATGGCTTCGGTAAGCCATCCGACTACCGATATTCTGAAAAAACTTAAGGACAGAGACAGACCGCATAGGCCCAAAGCTGCTGACGACACTGCCGTTAAGCTAGTCACCAGTCCGCCCGTACTCAGTGAGGCACTTTCGCAGCCCCTGATGCCCTCTTCAATGGATTCACAGGCCTCTACCGAGACCCATTCGAAGTCTGGTATGCTGCAAGACTTTTCTTCGACTATGGAACCTGCAGATGTCTCTACCTTGGATGGGTCTGGAGCCGCTGTGCAGACACTGGCTTCTGAGGCAGTTCTTTGCTGAAACGATGTTCGACTCAAACCGACGACTTTTTTTTTAGCCAAAACTACTGAGTTTCTTAGGCCCAGAGTATGCACTACACCTAGAAAACTGACTATCAAAGCGCATGCACCTGCATCCATGCCACAAAAACAAATGCTTAGAATAGCAGAAGACCTTATTACGTTGATTAGGGGAAGTCAGCCTTCCCCTGCTAAGAGAAAAAGAGACCAATCCCCTACAGCTTCTACAGACCAGGTGTCTGATGACTCTAAGATTTCTGATTATGAAGACATGCCCTTATCTGCTTATGAGGATTCAGATGCAGAGGAATCCATTCCCTCTGCCTCCCCTCCAGAGGATTTTTCTTTTGGTGAAACCTTGCATACCTTAAGAGAGCATTTCCACTGGCAATACCAAGACTATACTCAGTCCAAAAAGAGACCTAAAAGAAGCCTATCTACACATCCCCATAAGGGAGTCATGCAGGAAGTATCTACATTTCAGGGCAGGATCTATGCATTATTAGTTCCCTGCACTTCCCTTTGGCTTATGTACTGCGCCTAGAGTTTTCACAAAATACCTGGCACCAGCCTTTGCATACTGCAGGCAGAGAAATATCCAAATATCCCTATACTTGGATGACTGCCTGATTCAGGTGGACAGTCAGGAATTGCTGTTGCAGCACCTGGCATTTGTGAAATGCCTTCTCACTTCCTTGGGGTACACCATCAATGAAAAGAAATCAAAACTGGTACCCAGTCAGAAGATTGTATTCCTGGGAGCAAGCTTGGACACAACCTCCCAGATGGCATTCCTCACTTCAGAAAAACAAGTCTATCTAACAAATGGCCACCAGAACTCAGCTATCCACAAGAAAAATTACTGCAGGCCCTAAGGTTCATGGCCTCATGTATACTGCTAATTCCATATGCAAGACTGCATATGAGGAAACTTCAATGGTACTTAAAAAGTCTTTGGTGCCAACATTCTCAGGACCTGGAAACATCATTCCTATCATACCCTGTCTAAGGACAGAGTTCCTTTGGTGGGCAGAAGCATGCTACCACAACAAGGGACTGCCCTTTACTCAACCCCACGCCACCCAGACCTTAACCACAGATGCATCAGACTATGCCTGGGAAGCACACATGGATGGCAAATGCATTTAGGGCCACTAGAGTCCAAGTCAAATTCATCTGCACATAACCAAAAAGAGATGCTAGCTGTGCAGAATGCCCTGACAGCTTTCAGATCCATACTCTTTCCAGGACAACTGCTAATAAAAACAGACAATACCACAGTTATGTGGTACAACAACAAGCAGGGGGGGAACCCACTCCTACCTACTCTGCAGGTTAGCCATGGCCCTGTGGTACATGGCCTTGGACATGCAAGTCCATCTGCAAGCTCAATTCCTGCCAGGCAAACAAACCTCACTGGCAGATGACTTAAGCAGAAATTTCCTAGACCCACACAAGTGGCAATTGGAACCCAGCACCTTCAACCTTCTGATTCAGAAATGGGGGACCCCAGAAGTGGATCTCTTTGCCTCCCCATCCAACCACCTGCTCAGCAAATTGTACACCAGGATTCCACACACCAGGGCCTGGAAAATGGATGCCCTATCTTTTCAGTGGGTAAATCTCTCAATCTATGCTTTTCCCCCTCTGTCCCGTCTCTCAAGAGAATTACTCAAGATAGGACAGGACAGACCAAGGACAATTGTGACTATCCCGGACTGGCCACACCAGCACTGGTACCCACTCCTATGCAGTCTGTCACTGGTGCTACCCTGGCACCTACACCAGAACCCAACCCTGCTCTTTCAGCAGGAGGGACAGATTTTGCATCCACAACTGCAAACCCTAATTTTGCAGCCTGGCTTATTCCTTGAATTTTCCCCCAGCAACCCTAAGCAAGCAGGTGCTGGATGTCATTCTTGAAGCCAGACGACCCAGTACAAGAACATCCTATGCTGATAAGTGGAAAAGGTTCTGCTCCTGGATTCTATCTAAAGGAGAGGACACATCTCTGTCCTCCCTGCCCTCTAATCCTGGATTACTTAGCAGATCTACTCCACAAAGGCCTGTCCTTTTCCTCCATTAAGATACATGCCTCTGCCATTTCGGCTCATTACAACACTGAGCCACCTCTCTTCTCACACCCTCTTATCAAACAGTTCCTGAGAGGGGAAAACAACTTAAGGCCACCAAGGAGAGCACCCACCCCTGCTTTGGATCTTAACTTTGTACTGGAAAAGCTCACGCTTCCCCTCTTTGAATTTGCTGCGTCAGCAGACTTAAAATTCCTCTACTGGAAAACAGCCTTGCTTCTGGCCATCACTTCAGCTAGAAGAATGTCTGAGCTACAAGCACTTATGGCTGTGGAACCCTTCATTATTTTCCATGCTGACAGGGTTTCCCTCAGGACTAACCCTTCCTTCATGCCTAAAGTGGTGTCCAGTATGGCTCTCAACCAATCCATCCATTTGACAACTTTTTTCCCTAATCCTCAAAATAAAGGTGAAAGGATCCTGCACTCCTTGGATGTGCACAGACAGCTCAGATTCTGCCTTGATAGGACTAAGCCCTTCAGAAAATCTGACCAGTTACTAGTCAGCTTTGCAACAGGGGCAGAGGGCAAGGCCATTTCAAAACAAACAATTTCCAAATGGATAGCACACTGCAACCATTTGTGCTACAAGCACCATGGGAAACCAACCCCTCAGGGGGTCAGAACACATTCTACTAGGGCAACATCTACCTCTACAGCATTTCTCAGGGGAGTCCCTACCAGGGACACCCTGGAAGCTGCTACCTGGAGTTCAGTACACACCTTCACCAAGCATGACCACCTGCCTATCTTTTCCAAATCCAGGGCAGGTTTTGCAACAGCAGTCCTGCAAGGCATACTAGCCAACCCCAACTCTTCTTGACTGCCTCTACCCTTCTTCAGCTTTGGGAATCTACCCAAGTGTGATGACTGCAACAGTGAAACACGAAGAACATATTACAGTTGTATACACTTACCATAAATGTATATGTTCGAGTTTATTCACTGTTGCAGTCCTGGTTTCCCCTCCCTCTACCCCCCTGGTTTCTCGCTCTCCTCTCTATGGCTGTTACTCATCCCTTTCAGGGGTATTGGTATTTACTTTTTACTGGTGGTGTTTTCCCCACCATAACATAGCTCCCTATTTGGGGGGCTCCTGACATTTGGGGCAAAAAAGACTGATGTAATGGCGTCAGCTGCCTGTTTTTATACCCCTGATGACCTGATGTTAGTCCTGGAGTGACAGCAACTGATGCAGAAATACTAAGTCTCTGGTATTCGGACCGACTGAGGGCTACCTGCAGGCAGATAACCCAAGTGTGATGACTGCAAAAGTGAATACACTCGAACATCTACATTTATGGTAAGTGTACACAACTGTACTATGCAGGGACAGATACAGGATTTTCCCTCAGACTTCTGATTTAGACTCAGAGGAGAGCTCTGATTCTGATTTTCCCTGTGAGGGTTTCACTTTCTGTGAGACTGTTTCTAGAATGTACCAGTGTTTTCAGGGGCGATCACTGACTATGAGCTGCTACATAAGGAAATTCCAGAACCTGCACCCATTCCTCTAATTTTGTCTGCATTGTAGGATGTGTGTGTTACTGCCTGCAGTTTTCCTGACAGTCATCTGGCTGTTACTAAAAAGGCAGATAAGATGCAAAAAGTTATTCAGTCTTTTAAGTATTATACACTCTTCCACACTTCATCCAGCAGCTACAGCTTTTAGTTAATCCTTCTGTTACTAACCATTAGTTAATTGTAGTAATATTAGTTCTGATAAGGATGAAAAGATTATTGATAACTATGGGGAAAAAAGTGTTTGCTTCTGCAACTTTCATTTTCAGGATATTGAGTTGCCAGATTTGTATGTTAAAGTTTGCCCTGACAAATTGTGAAAGTATGAGGAATGTTTTGTCTGCAGTTTCTTCTTGAGATGAAAAATCTGCTTTAAATAATTTAATTTTTCCTATTGTTTAAGTCACTAATCATTGTATATACTGTGTGTATGATTATGTTGATACATCTTCAATGGCTATGGCCACTAGTACTGTTTTGAGGGGGGTTGCGTGGCTGCTTTCTCAGAATCTCCCAGATGATATTTAAAACAAGATTTTCAGTTCTCCTTTGGATAGAGATTTAGTTATCGACTGTTCTGCTGCAGAGGTAATCGAAAGTGTAAAGAAAGAGGTAAGCTGATTCAAGGAATCTCTGAGATTGTTCAGTCCTCCTTTTCCAAAAATTTTAAGGGATTCTCTAACTCCAGTCTCAACAAAATTGCAGGTAAACAGATGTTTGATAAAAATGGTAAGGGGGTTCCATGAAGAATTGTGGAAAATCCCACAACTAAGGACAGTTGAATAAATCACAATGACTGTTTAAGAGACTTTGCCCCCCCCTTCCTTTCCTGGTACCACCTTTTGTTTTCCAGAAAGTCTGAATCTCCACTTTTCTCTTTGGTAACAGTTTTAGACAAATGGATTCTGAAAATCATTCTTAAGGATTACAGGAGCAATGAGAGGAAATCCCTCCTTTCTAGGGGGTAATTCCTCATTCTCCAGACTAGACCAGACCAGATCACACTATTTTATTTCCACCTCTGTCATCCATAACATGTTGTGCCAGAGATTGATAAAACCAGTTCCCTTTCCCATTTGAGAAAGAGGTTTAATTCATGGATAATTTCAATGCCAAAGAAATAAAATACTTGCAGACCAGTTCTGGATCTTTCTTTCCTAAACCTGTTTGTGATGGTGCCCAAATTCAAACTGATGTCACTTCACAACCTGTTTCCTCTTCTTCCTCTTTCAAGTTTCCAGGTAACATTACATTTAAAAGATGCTTATTATCACATCCCTAGTCATCCAGATTTCAGGTGTTTCATAAGGTCTTGTGTTTCTGGTTCACATTATCATTTTTCTGCCCTACCCTTTGGACTATCTACTGCACCAAGAGTGGTCACGAAGTTTCTGCTCCAGTTATAGGTTCATAGGTTGGTACTGGGCTATCTGCCCGAAGGCATATATTAGCCCAGCCACGTTGTGCAGTATTCACCGCCCCTTTAGTAGTTCCCTAGACCCTTGTACTAGCAGCTAGTACCCTTGGCCCCTATCTAGTAGTGCTGTTGGTGTGATCCCCTGTGTGAACTTTCTGTTACCCATCCACTCATCAAGGTTCCTCTTGAAGAGTGATAGTGAGGGGCTCTGTCTTATGTAGATCGGGACCCTGTTCCATAGTAAGGGAAGTCTCTGCGAAGGGAATCTATCCCTCCAGCATGTTCTATTCATTGTTGTGTTGAGGTTTATATCCCTAGAGCATGTAGCTCGAGTAGATTTGGTTTTGCTAAGATGGAGCATGTTCAACAGTTCTGGGTTGGACATGGCTCTATACATTAGACAGAGATCGCCTCTGAGAAAGCGGTATGCAACAGAGAACAGTCTTAGCTTTTTCAGTCGTGCTGCATAGGGCAACTGTTTGAGGCCAGTAATCCTCTTGGTTAGGTACCTTTGTGGTCTCTCCAGCTGCTGGAGATGTCTAGCCAGGTACATTCCAATTGGTGCATTGTACTCAATAATGGGTCTGATGAGGGAAGAGTAGAGGGCCACCATTACATCCTTAGATCTTGATGCGAACCCTTTCATGATCAGATGGGTCACATAGAAGGATTTTCTAACCACTTTGGCAACATGGTTATCAAATGAAAGCTGACTATCTACATGGGTCCCTAGATCCCTTATTTCTTCTTCAGATTTCAGGGGATTACCTCCTATGTTGTAGTTTGTGGGTACTCTGTTTTTTCCAAAGGGGATTACTACGCATTTTTTTGCATTTAGCTTGAGACCATGGCTTTGACACCATGCATCAGTCTCATTTAGGCCCTTCTGGAGGATCTCCATGTCAGCTGGAGACTCTATTATAGCACCCAGTTTGCAGTCGTCTGCAAACTTAGTCAGCCACAGCCCTTCCGTGCTTGCCTGTACTTCTGAGAAGTATATGCCAATGTACATGATATATGTATATGAGTTCTAGCTCATTTCAGGCTTCAGGATATCCACATTTTTCCATATTTAGATGACTTGCTTATCTTTGCAGAGTCCTTTTCTCTCTGTCTTGGGTGAGAGCTCTCTTACACAAGCTGGTTTTCCAAGACAACATTCCTTCTCACAATATTGTGTTTCTGGGGTGTCAACTAGATGCCACAATTCAAAGAACTTTTCTTCCACAGGAAAAATAGATCTATATCTATATCTTTTTCTAGGGTTTTCCACTCAGACTTTGGTCACTGCAAGGGAATACCTCAGGATTTTGGGTCTCATGGCATCTATGATTCTCATGATTCTCCTGGCAAGACTCCACATGAAAAAGATACAGTGGTATCTGAAGTCTCTCTGGTCCCAGCACCAACACCCTTTGTCTTTTCAAATCCCAGGGCTGGAGTTTGTCAGAAGATAAGTCACTTGGTAGTGGTGGAGACAACTGATATCCCTAAATCCAGCTCTCTCCTTCTCCTTTCCATTTCCAAAGCAGTGAGACACCCCCGACACTTTGGACTTTGCTAGGGAAGCAGTTTCAGGAGGGATAAAAATGCAATTGTGTGTGGGACACCAAGGAGAAATGCAAGGAAATGAATATACATGATATTCTTGCCCTGATCAAGGTACTCTACTTTCTGAATCATCTTTGCTACCCAGGACCTCTTCAAGTTGCTACAGACAAAAACACAGTCATGTGGTACATCAACAAGCAAGGAGGAACCAGCTTGTATCCCCTCTGCAGGCTAGCATGTTAGCTTGGTATATAGCTTCACATAATAATCTCACTCTATAGGCATCCTACATTCTGTCAGAGCAAAGCTGTGTTACAGACAAGCTGAACAGGATCAAGAAAAACCCTCACAAATGGAAAGTAGATCAAGGGGTCTTCCAAGAATTGATCCATCTGTGGGGAGTTCCTCAATTAAACATCTTTGCCTCCTCTCTGAACAAGCAACTAGCAACATTCTGTTCCAGGACTCCATGCAGCCTGGAAGACAGATGCCTTTGCCTTTCTTTGGACAGCAATATTCCTGTATGCCTTTCTGCCCTTTCCACATTTGGCTTTGGTAGACTTTATTTGTCCTCTGAGTTGTTTGTTTAGTTTAATGAAAGTGCTTTTATCCTGCTGGGTGCTGCACCTCCTAATTTTTGCCATAATTTTCTTCCTCCTGTTATACATCCGATTGATTTTGTGATTCCACCAGGGTGGCTTGTTTTTTGTGTTAGTTCTGCACTTCTTCCTGGTGGGTACAGCTGCCTCTATGCAGCTATTAACATGCATGTATAGGGTTTCTGTGAACAGTTCTGCATAGGCTTGAACCTATGAAGGATTTTAAAAGAACAAGAAAGAGGGAGTGTCACATAAGGGAAGAAAATACTTGAACAGGTAAGATCTAGGGCAATAAATCCAGACACCTGAGTGGCTGATGTTATGAAGCAGCTGCTGCAAAGGTGGCCTGATGGTGGAGCCTGTCAGTCACGTGACTTCACTCGCCATGCCAGTAGGTGCTACACACTGGGAAGGGAGGAATCCAGTTACTGGCACATATCAGCAGCTACTAGTCTACACCACTAACAGTAGGAGACCACTGGAGACCTCCTTCTGGTCAACTTTCTGAAGAATGGTCTTTATCCCTATCCTGAGAAGCAGACAAAGAGTGAACCAGTAACCCTTTCAATTCACCTGTAGCAGACAGACCATCAGCCTCTACTGACAAGCAGACCTGGGGCCATTTGTGACCTTCAACAAGAGCCATCGGCTCATGCAGCAACTGAAGGCACTTCGGCCTCATTTTGTGTCTTCTACAACTGGACCTGCAGAAGGACAGGACAATGGAAAGAAGTGTCACACACAGAGACACATGCTACAAGCATAGCTGAAGTTGTGCAGTGGACTGTATAGAGATTATACTTCTCCTAATGCTAGGAGAAGTGCTCCCACCTTTTGCAACATTCAGCCATGTTCAGCTGTCAATCCTCCATCACTGGAAAACAAAGTATGCACTCAAGTATAAATGTATAACAGTTAATATAATAGAATGCAGTGGTACTGGAAAAATGCTCACAGTATATTTAAGGCACCCTCTCCTGAACCTTGGCACTCACTGATGATGAAGTCTGGGATGGTGCCACTTGAAGTCATTGTTTTGTATGCTGGTACTGCTAACTACCATGGGAGACGTAGTGGCATCTCTAACCATACGAGCAAGCTCATACCAGGCATTTTTCTTCCACAGTTAGCAATTATAATTGCCCAAGAGGTGCTCTGTACAGTTGGTGTGGAGGAAGACGAAGAAAATCCTTCTGTCTCTCTGGCATGGCTACACACCAACCCTTTGCACACAGATGGACATTTATGAGTCATATGTTGCGCTGGAATATAATGCTGCACTATAGTACTAAGATATGGCCATAGAGGCATGCACATGCTGTATGCACACCCATACTGGTTACATTTTTCTTGGTCACCATGATGTGCAGAGCTAGTACTGACATGTTTTGGTAGTGCATTTTATACCAGCAGTGAATCACAGAAAGTAGTGCTAAATGGTTTCATTAGCACAATTGCAATGTTAAGTGTTTCCTGCTGATGAGACATAAAGCACTGGTGCCATTTTGCACAAAAGTGCTTACACCTGTACAGCCATGAAATAAGAGAAATTTTGTACAGATTCTGTATACTTGGAGTTTACAGAGCTAAGGAAGGAGTTCTGTCTGGAAAAATGAAAACAAGAACAATAAACTCTTTGGTTGGCATCAGTGACAGTGAGGTGTCATGCTGTATATGTAACTGAGGGCCCATGACAGCAACATGGCACAGTATCATTTGCCTGTGGTTGGTGGGATGCATACCATGGACATCAGAAAACTTGGGAAGTATATGCCATAAGGGGAGTGCCTGTAGTATGTAAATGGGGAGGAAGTGGAGGAGGAGACTGTAAGTAACACCAACTGCAGCTGTTAACCAGGTACATACATGGGGAAGGCTGTAGCCATGGCTATACTACATTAATGGGGGATGGATTGTATTGATTACCAAGAGAATAAGTGGGACACTGGCTTTGAAAGGGTCTCCTAACACAATCATATATAACAGGATGAATAGGATCAAAAGTCATAAAGAGCAAACCATGCATTCTCTTCCTGCCTGTTGGACACTCCCTTTTAAGGAACATGGTTATCAGAAGCAACATGAAAAAACCAAGATGAACTGACAGCCCTATTCATCACTTATGACGATGCCTGCAGTCTTTATTCTTGAAACCACTTCTTAAAGGAGAACTTTCTTCTTTCTATATATGCTGTCTAATCCTAAATTTGAATAAATTAAAATATGAGCAGATGCATATTTAGAAAGTTATGTCACCAACAGCACAGATCAAGATTTTAAATGATAGCTCAGTTATGAACTATCAAAAGAACTATCTAATAATGATACATTGCTGAGGAAATACATACAAATAAAAAATAATGCCACAATACAAACCAATGTGTAAATGGCTGTAGACTCAAAATAAAAGTGATTTTTAAACAGACTGCTACTATTCAGTGTTTCTGAATTCTAGAATATGGTGGAGAACTGGAGATAATTTACAAAGAAACTGCCATAGAAATGTAAGGCTAGACATCTTATGATTGTCCTAGATCAATAGCTTAGTAAGTTATCTGTGAATCTATGAACAACAAGAAGCTTTTGTTAAATCTTAAACAGGAAAAACAAAACTTATGTGTCTCTGAATTTATGATAGAAGTGTTAAGATTACTAATTCTTAAAATACAGTACTTTACACAGCATGTCTTGATAGCAATTTCAGGATATTTTTAGCTCTAACGCCATGTGCTAATTAAACAGTTGCACAGATCACAGGGGTTAACACTGCACTAATAATATGGGTGTTTGCTTGCAGTTCTGCTGACTACTAATTAAAACGCAAATATTTTACAGTGGGTTAGCAATGATTCTGTAGGAAATTATCTTAAAAATAATGTGTCCTAGATGTTACATAGCTTATTAAAATGTGAGGTGGGGAATATTTTACAATACAAAGACAAGTAGATAACTCCTACCTTGTCAGGTGTTACTAACTGCTGACTGAAGAATGGCAGTCCCCTGTAACTTGCACACCCTGCTCTGTTTGTGCTTATATTTAGGTAATGTTTGTTCTGCAAATGTAATACAATATATCTGAGCTATCACAGTAGCAGATGAAGACTGTACATACATGTATACCACCAGCATCCTGGATTGGATACTACTTCTTCCTCTCAGGCCGATGTTAGAGCCATTCTGGTTTCCTGCATGAGATGTCTGAGCAATAATTGATGCACCCCCCCTATTTTCCACAACTATACAAAACATCTTTGCCATAAATGAGATTGAGATAGGTAGAGACACATCTTCCCATAAGGAGATAAGTTTTTATTTACCCCATGCGGGCATCACCCTTATTTTTGGCATATTGTAGGCATCAACAGTCAAGTTCACGTTTATTTGCTTATTTTCTAAGCATTATTATAAAAGTGAATGAAATGCAGAATGAAAACCAAAATAAATGCCAACAGTGAAGGGCTTTCAAAGTAATTGGCCAAGATAATGGAGAATAAACTATATAAGCAAACTGCACATATGGACAAGCAACAGGCAGCTGGCACATAAATAGCATACAATTCAAATCTAACACAGCATGTCAATCTGATAAACAGAAGTAAAGTAAGATGAAACACTTTGAACAGTTGATTTGGCTATATAGTGAAAGGACAAAATCCATTTATCTGAAGTTGCTCAGAAAAATAAGGGAAACCACTCTCAGAGACCAAACTATCTGTATATGTAAAAAAAAAAATACTGTAAAATGAAAAGATAGGGCCAAGCAGGCTGTCGAGTAATCTAAAAGAATAGAAATAACAAGGATGCATCCTGGAATTTTCCACAAATAAACATATTGGTTAAATTGCTTGAAAACTTGCCAAACCATATCTGGCTGTTTTCATATGTGGCATACAATTCCTTTAAAACAAAATTCAGTGAAAACCAAGCTTACAAAACATTGTGGCTTCCAGGAGTCTGACCTCATCAACACATAATTCTGAAAAATAAAAGACAAAAATGGGCAAGAACTCAAAGGATGCCAAGGCAGTATATTTACCAAAAAAGAATACAAATGTACAATGCCATATCAGGTGGATCACTCACATAGTATATAGTCAACCTCTGGAACCCACCAACCTCACAGGAATGCACATTGCCCCCATAAAGGAACAATGAAAACATCAGCAAAAAGAGAATACTGAAGTTTTACTAAGAACAGACAAATCCAGAAAGGGCAAACTGACAACAAAAACAGCAAAAGCATGAATCCAGATTCCTGTCCCTAGGCAGACAGCTGCAACCGTATTCAGATTTGTTTAATTTATTCGCATTTTTCTTGTCAGGCTCAGAAGTTGAAAATGACAGTATAAGTGAGTAGCTATGTTTAACCTTTGTAGCTCATCCTGCATTTGATGTCACAGCTATTAGTCATGACTGTTATACCTGTAGAGTGTCCTTAATCTCACAGCTACCATTCTTGTGAGAGACTAATTCAGATACATGTTGTTGAACATTTATTTTCTTCTATCGCTATTGAATATCAATCTTTCTTCTGGTCAGTCTACTAATCTAGTTATTCCCCCATACGTAAGCATACTATAACCCATTCAATTCCTTGGAAAGAGGGTCAAGCACACTTGAGAAGTGTCATCATCTGCACAGGAGACTGAGTTCTTTCCTTATATCCCACTGTTTTCCCTGTGGTCAAGCTCACTGGGAGACATGCTGTTAACTGCACAGGGGATTTTAATATATATATGGGTCTACTTTTTTTGTTCGAAATTACATTATTTTGACCAAGAAAAGTATGGACCCCATGTCTGCGAAAGTGCACTTTTGCGAAAGGCGATTCACCAAAGCACGGTACAGTGGGGATAAGGAAATCTATCCTTTTCCTCACTGTAGTGCGATCTCAGAGTTGGTATATTTAAGTAGCGGGGTGTGGGGGATGCAGGGGGGGGAGGCTTGACCCCCTGCAAAACAACGTATTTTGTTTACTTTGTATTTATTAAGCTGATTCACCGAATTGGTAAAATAAATATAAAATAAACAAAAAAACATTGTTTTGCAGGGGAGAAAACCCCCTTGCACTCCCCATGTGGGGGTCTGTGCTCCCCACACTCCCGCTTCTTAAACATATCAACCCTGAGATCACTCTACAGTGGGGAAAAGGATATATTTCCTTATCCCCACTGTACTGTGCTTCAGTGAATCGGTTTTCGTGAAAGTGCACTTTTGCTGAAGTGCACTTTCGCAGAAGTCGGGTCGTACTTTTGTTAGTCAGAGTAATGTAACTTCAACTAATAAATGTAGACACACACACACACACACACACACACACACATATATATATATATATATTTTGTTTTTTGTTTTTTTCTTATATCCTGCTGTGCTACTATTTTAACAATTCATGCTCAGTAGATTATTTGTGATTGAACATACAGTGGGCATTGCACTGGGCTGTTATGCACTTCTGTGAATGATAGAAGCCCAAGGAACGAGTCCCACCTTGGGACAAATACCACTGTTGTCTCCTCTTAACAAATATCTAGGCCATATGAAGTTCATATGGGTAAGATCTCAAATGGAAAATGCATTTCCGTACACACATCCCTGTTCTTCCTGCCTAAGAGGTACAAGTCAGCTCGTTCCTTCTTTCCTCTCCCACTCACAGATGGCTCTTCCAGTACTGGGATACTTAATCCATCCTGGTATGTTATTTTAAAAAGGTACTTATTGTTGTATGCAGTGTGTGCAGTCAACACATGCATGCAATCATGTACTGCAATGATAACAGCAATGCAGTCTATGATTTGTAGGTATTCTTTGGTATAATACCTTCCCGACACAAAAATATCCACCAGACATTAATGGAGGTTGCCTGTATTTTGAATGATTAGCAATGTGTCCATGGTAGTCCTGTATCTGTTGACATGATATTTCATATAGTAATAGGTTCATAGGTTCATAGGTTCATACTAGGCTATCTGCCCTAGGGCATTTATAAGCCTAGCCAGAGTGTGTTTGGCTTTCGCCACCCATTTTAAATTAATTTTCCTATGCCCTTTTTCGAGGTTAGTATACTGTGCCTCTGTCTAACAGTGACACAGAAGTGATACCCGGGGTAAACCTATGATCTCCCATCCACTCATCAAGATTCCTCTTGAAGAGAGTCAATGTGGGACTCTGCCTAACCTGGACTGGGATTTTATTCCAGAGTGAAGGGAGCCTCTGGGGTATGAATCTGTCCCTCCAGCATGTCCTATTTATTTCAGTGCTGAGGTTCAAGTCTCTTGAGCGCGTAGCTCGATGGGATTTGGATTTTCTGAGGTGCAGCATGTCCATTAATTCCGGGTTGGACATGGCTTTATACGTCAGGCATAGATCGCCTCTGAACAGGCGGTATGCCACTGAGTAGAGCTGGAGTTTCTTTAACCGGGTAGCATATGGCATCTGTTTGAGCCCTTTGATCCTCTTGGTGAGGTACTTTTGGGGTCTTTCCAGTTGCTGCAGGTGTCTGGTAAGGTACATCCCAAAAGGGGCATTGTACTCAATTATGGGCCTGATGAGGGATGAGTAAAGAGGCATGATGACCTCCCCTGATCTAGATGTGAATCCCTTCATGATTAGGTGGGCTATATAAAATGTTTTTCTAACCACTTTGACCACGTGGTTGTCAAATGAGAAATTGCTATCAACTTGGGTCCCCAGGTCCCTAATTACTTCTTCTGTACTTAATGGATTACCACCTATGTGGTAATTTGTGGGCACTTTGTTTTTGCCAAAGGGGATGACTATACACTTTTTGGCATTTAGCTTGAGGCCATGGCTCTGGCACCAGTTGTCTGTTTCTATGAGGCCCTTTTGGAGGATGCTTGTGTCGGCTGGAGAGTCTATTATGGCGCCCAGTTTGCAGTCATCTGCGAACTTGGTCAGCCACAGTCCTTCCGTGTTGGCCTGTAACTCCGAGAAATATATACCGAACAAGAGAGGTCCCAGGACTGAGCCTTGTGGGACACCACTTGTAACTGGTTTGGAGTCCGACATGGCTCCAGCAATTCTGACCATTTGGGTGCTGTCCTTGAGCCAGTTTGCAATCCATCTAGTGACATAGGGGTTTATATTTAAGCTGGTGAGCTTATCTATAATGCCCGAGTGGGGTATTGTATCGAAGGCTTTTGCGAGGTCCAGGTAGGCTGTGTGGACCACCTTCCCCTTGTCAATGGCCTTGGTGACTGTTTCAAAGAAATCAACCAGGTTTAAGAGGCAGGATCTGCCCTTAACAAAGCCGAACTGGGTAGGATCCAGTGTCTGTAGGTCCCCAATATCTTTATTTATGAGGTCCATGATGATCCTTTCCATAGCTTTGCAGATCAAGCTAGTCAGGCTTATGGCCGATAGTTTCCAGGATCCGTTGAGGCACCACCTTTATGGAGAGGGACCACTGTTGCTGTACGCCACTCTTTGGGCACATATCCTGTAGTAAGGCTGAGATTGAACAGTAGTTTTATGTTTGGGTTTAGCTCTTCTTGGAGTTCATGTAGGACGCAGCCCGGGACACCGTCTGGTCCCATTGATGCTGTGTTTTTTGCTTTGGAGAGGGCGGCTCTTACCTGAGCATCTGAGATGTCAGGGGGGCAGCACTCTGCTGGGATAGATATTTGCTCTTTTGGTGGTGGGGGGGGGGGAGAAGTTTGTGCTGAACCTGTCAGCTAGGATGTTGGCAATGTCTGTGGATTCAGTGTATTTTTTGTCATTTTGGACTAATTCTGAGCATATCTGAGAATTACCACCCAGGTTCATAACATAACTAAAGAAAGCCTTGTGATTATCCTTAGTGTCCTGTGCAATTTTTCTCTCGAAGCTGGCCTTAGACAATTTTATGAGTGCCCGTAGTTTTTTGCTAATACTGATCAGTGATGCCTTCCCTTTTTTGGATTTTGCTCTATCATTTAGTAGCTTCCTCCTTCTATTGTATAGTTTGTTTATGGCTGGGGTCCACCAGACAGAACGTCTGCCTTTGGAGGATTGGGTCTTGGTTTTATTTGGGATCGCATGATCCATGCATTCCTGAAGGTGTTTATAGAATGCATTTATAAAGGATTCTGCGGTCTGGGCCATATTTTCCACAGGCCCGGGGGCTTTGAAGGATTCCACCTCGGTTTTGAGGAGTGTGAAATTTGCTTTACAGAAGTTTTTCACTGTGGTTTTCTGGGCAGGGGGTGGGGTTGGGATGTGAATATCCAGTGAGATTAGTTTATGGTCTGATCTTACCAGTGAGGGATACACTTCAGGTCTGGAGCATACAGTCCCTATGTTAATGATGATCAGGTCCAGTATGTTTTCCCCTCTTGTGGGAGTGGTAACAAGTTGTTCCATAGCATTTGAGTTTATAAATTCTAGGAACCTTTGGGCTAGGGTGTTGGAGCTAGAGTAATGCTCCCAGTCTATGTTTGGGTAGTTGAAGTCGCCCAATATAATGGTGTTTGGAGAGACCTTCATATTTTCCAGTGTTCTCAGGAAGGCTGAGTGGGGTTCCTGGGTTTGGAAGGGTGGTCTGTAGCAGGCTATAAACTGTGAGACAGTTTTACCCACTGTTAGTTGCACATGGATAGTCTCTGATGCTTCGTGCTTTGCCACCAACCTGGAGGTGTGGGTATCTTTGATGAATATCGATACTCCCCCTCCTTTTGTGGTTCGGTCCAAGTTTTGGGGCCGAAAAGCATGGTATGAGGTATAACCTAGTAGTGCTGGTGTGCTCTCGGGAGCCCTGAACCAGGTTTCTGTTACTGCACAGACATCGATGTTCTCCATGCTAAGGAGAGTTTTGAGTGCATGCATCTTGAGGTTTAGACTTCTGGCGTTGAGTAGCATTACTCTTAGTTTCTTATCCCTTGTGATACCTATGGAGGTGGGTTTGTCTTTTGAGCCTTGCCTAAAAAAGGCACTATGGGGGTAGCAAGAGCCTTTGCCAATATCCAAAAGCCCAGAGGTGACAGGTGCAAGCCGTCCCTAGCGAAGCATCGTGGCTTGTCGAGCATATCATCCCAAGCTGACAGGCATTGGATCCCCCTTTGAATGACACCAGTACTTAAGCCAATTGCTGAAATTGATCATCTTGTCTTCATATTGTGGCATCATTCTTGGTGAGGGTAAGATGCTACTCAAGGTCAGGGTCATACCGGCCTGGGCTACATGCTCAGAGAGCTCCTTTATGTCTCTTTTCATGTAGTCCAGGGAGGTACGTCTCAGGTCATTCACACCAGCATTGACAATGACTGAGTCATATTTGTACTTGCCTTGGAGTGACCTGAGTGCTTGTGTTATGTGGCAGATCCTAGCACCCGACAGGCTGCTCACCGTGACCCTCTCCTTGTTCAGCCTGGTGAGCGGGACGTCAGTGTGCCTGACGATAGAGTCACCTGTTACAAGTGTATCAGGTGTGTCGTTTAGTCTTAAGGGCTGTGACTTTTCGGCACACTGGCTTTGTGAGATATGTGTTGCATGTGTTTTGTTTTGGGGTAGCGGTTGCTTGGGTGTCTGCTTTGGAGGTCTCTGCTGCTTAGGCAGATCTTTATTTAGAGCCTCCGAGTATGTTTTTGTGTGATTATGTGTTTGGTTTGCTGTCGTGGTAGGTCTATGTGAGACTGGAATTGTAGTGAGTGTGGTTTCCTTCTCCTCCTGACTGGTTATGCCAGTACTGATTTGAGAGAGCTTAGCCTCCAGTTTGGCTATATGGTTGCATCTCTCACATGTGTTGGAATTTGTTGGGAGGAGGAGAGGGTTGTCTGTGTATATGAGGCAGTTGTAACATTGCCTCAAGATTCCCAGATTCACCAGCTGGACCGGAGAGGAGATTGATGTTTAGAATATACACAGTGTGATATTATGTTATACTATGCAGTTGTTAAAATACTTTCTTTCATTCGTACACATAACTACTCTGTTGTGTTTATTGTTCAGGCACAGACTTTAGTATCCACTCAGATATTTGGTGCTTATTCTAAAATGTCTGCAGTGTTCTCTGAAGAGAATTAGCTATGTACTCTGGAGTGCAGTCTAAAAGGTGTTTGTTGCGATTATATCTTATTGTGTGTGTATGTCTGCTGACTAAAGCTCGTTCAAATCTCAATATCTCCATGGTATTACACATTCATGATCATTCATACAGATACTAGTATGCTGAACAAAAGCACTGAATAGGCATTATAAAGAGATGTTACACCGATTTGGGATTTCTATGGAAAAATATTTTGTTGCATATAATTTGTACTGTGACAGCCCTGTGAATACTATAAGGCCCATATAAGGTACTAATTATGTTATGTTTTTTTTTGCAATAGGGTGCTTGTGTGCAAATAGAAGCAAAATGTAAACTTTACTGAGGAGGAGAATGTGCTTTTTCTTAACATCATGATAACTAAAGAGCCTCTCCACCTGGGTCACTGCGAGGTGAGAGGGATATGAGATTTGCCAAGGTTGTCATGTGTGCTAATTCTGTCAGACATTACCGGAGTGTGAAAGCAGAGTGTCAGAGATATGTGACCTACATGTGTGACAAAGCAAGAGAACAAGGGAAATTCAGCTCTTGGTACTAAGTGGCTGTGTGAGATATGAGTTGGTGTACAGTATAAGCTGGATTCATTAATGCTTTACTGCAGTCTTTGGGCACGTAATTATGAATAACTGAAAATTAATGTGTGCTATATTACTAATCATACTTATTTTTACATACATTTTAAAATGAAGATACCCAGTTACAGCATATGTCAGGAGGGTCACAGGTCAGCAGCAGACAGGAATAGGATGAGCCATTGTTAGGGAACAGCAGACACAGACAGCGCAAGGAGAGTGCAAGTAAGGAGTGTCAGCATGTTAAGTAGTAGCATGTTTGTTTTAGTTGAACAGTTAGATAGGAAGTGGGTGGGGTGTTGTGGATGCTAGAGGATATAAGTTCCCAGTTCTGTTCTGATTAGTTTCTCAATTATTGTGAGGGATTAGTGAGTAGAATAAATGCAGATGCAGAGGAGGGGTGGGTCGGAATGGGGGACAGGGTAGGGACACGAAGTGAACCCATGCGTAGCATGGGCAAATGGAGCAGGGCCTAAACCCCTCCGATCTCAAAGGTAAGTGGCACCAAATACTGTAATAATTACCCTGCCTGCACTGTGCGTTTATAGCAAGGGACTGCTGAATAGTAGGGCAAGAAGTGTGGAAGGGTGGAGTGTTTAAGGGGAGAAGGTTATATCAGCGATAGCTCGATCGTGTGCACTCTACTGTAAGAGGGACTGTTAGCAGTTAAAAAATTAACAAGTGGAACATACACTTTACTTTAAAGAAGTTTTGCTCAGGACGCACTGTTTTTGATTGTCCATGGATCAGATTAGCAGCACGTCTTGATCGGGAGGGTGGATGGGGTCAAAGAAACCAAAACTGTTAGGAAGAGAAGTAGGGAGAGATCATGAGAGTAAGTTCTATAGGCAGTTCTAGGAGCAGATAAGTACAGTAATATTTATACTAACATTTGTACAGTACAACTGAGACTGGAACTAGTTGCCACTAGATTTATGACTATTCAATATAGCTAGAACAACCACTATCACGGCTTGTGCTACAGTACCATACTGAGCCATACATTATCTTACAGAGTCAAAGAACACTTTAGTTTTTCCCAACAGAAACAGCAAGTCTCATGTATATTTAGAAATGGCTGTTGCTATGTGCTATGGAGTTATTTAGCTAAATCAACATACAAGGCTCAGAATACAGATTCTAATAGCATTTAGTGAGACAACATAGAGGCATAACACATGCATACACCTATGACCAGCTTTAGTAAGTTTTACAACAAATTAGGTGAATTAGTGAAACTAGTAAGATTTAAATTACATTTCACCACTCTGCATAGGTGCCTCGTTCTAGTGACAGCAAAATACCATTATACACACCAGTAGTGTCAATTGCTGTCAATTCTTTGCAGTTTGATCAAGTACATTGCATTGTAATGAATAAGCAAACAATTGTTTAACAAGGAAACACAGCTTATCTAGTAGGTACACTCAATCAAGACGCCGATTTAAAATGGCACCTTGGTTGGGGAATATTTCTAAGCTTGGTTGGGGAGGGGCTACAGTAATGACGTTGTTTAGGGAGGTAAACCTCTCCAAGCTGTGGATCCCAAAGGTAAGTGACACCAAATACTGTATTAATTACCCTGGGTTAAGAAGAGAACCAGGGATGGAGACTTGAATACCAGTGTGTACAAGAAGGTATGGCAGAGTTGCTAAGAGCCATATAACTAACCAATATCATTCTGACAGGTAACTAGAAAAACAGATAACAGCAGTGACACACACTAATTCTCTTAGAAAGTTAATAGAACAACAGCTTTTGCATCAACAAAACATGCATTTTCAGAAGAATAAGAAGTATAAACTCTGTCTGACATTATTGACTGCCTGTAATCCTAACTGATTTACCAGAAAATCAAAACTTTTACAAGGGAGAGGGCAAAAAATATGAGGAAAAATTAGGGCCATTCTGCAAGATCAGGGAAAGTTGAGTCATGCAGGCAGGCATGAAGGGCAGATGTTATAGCAGCAGTGTATGTCATGAATGTTATACCAAGGGGAGAACATGCATAATCTTCAGTACATTTGGCACAGGGCTCTGACTCTGAGTAAAGAAGGCCTGCCATGGCATGTAATTCTCAGCATTTAAAGGTTATTTTGTCACAGTTTGGGAGAGTGTGTTGGTAGAACAGGCAGCTCATGCTTTAGAGCACGTGTGAAATTTATAGACAAGTTCCCCAGCATGTGAAGCTGCTCAAGTTGCTTGGTGTACTATGCAAGACTTTCCCAATTCAAGTACCCCTCACTGCTCAGTAGCACAGGTCAGCCTTACTAAGCAGTGAAAGGTTTGGTGCCACATGTATATGCAATAGCCAAGGGCAAGGCCTGTGATAAGGAGGTCCATTGCCAAGCTAGTGCACTACCATGAAGGGTAAATTGCTTAGTGCTGGGATTCACAGGGTACATACAAGACAACTTTCATGCAGAGCACTGTACAAAATGTGTAAGTGAAGAAAGCATGAGAACTGCATGTAGTTATGCTTTCAATGTGACATAATATGTTTAGGATGAAGTACAATCAGCTTCACCCTGCCACAGTGCCAGTCCAGGTAAGACATACAATAAGGATGGGTTTATGAGAGACTGTGTGACTGAATGCCCATTTGTGTGTGTGTGTGTGCGCGCGCGCACGCACATGTGTGTGTGTATGTGTGTGTGTGTGTGTGTGTGTGTGTGTGTGTGTGTGTGTGTGTGTGTGTACATGTGTGTGTGCCTGTGCGTTTGTAAGTTATATGGACAGT
Organism: Protopterus annectens; assembly: GCF_019279795.1. Classification (NCBI taxonomy): domain Eukaryota; kingdom Metazoa; phylum Chordata; order Ceratodontiformes; family Protopteridae; genus Protopterus; species Protopterus annectens. The sequence continues at coordinate 1,035,424,238 of NC_056725.1, forward strand.
GAATGTGTGGGTTCTGTGAGCATATGCATTCGATCTCCTGTTATGCCACTGATTCCATTTACTATAATTTTGTACTGCAATCAGCATTACTCATTACTTATGTATATATAGAACATTCTCTGTATTTGTTTATTCACTCAGATTATTTTATGCATACTTCTTAATTACTATCAATGGTTCTTTTGCTACCTTTCTGAAGAATGTCACTGTCACAAATGTATTTGATTACATATCTTGGTAGCTTTTCTCACAAATCTTAGAAATGAGTACTACCCAGGCAAGTTGTTTGAAAAGTCTGACATATTTGTGTAACTGGTATGTTTCAGTTGCCCCTTCTGTACCCTATCTCTTAGCACACCACCCATTCTAGGCCTTCTTAAAGACACTACGATTCAATAGTCTTCCATCTGCTCAGGTGACCTGTTTCATTCACTCATTACTGTTTTTATGCAAAGCTTTAGCTAGGCTGGGGACAAAGGGGGCAGTGGCCCCTGGTGCAAGCTCTTAGGGGCTGCGCGATTAGCATCGTACAAGTGGTCCTGATTATTTTTGTAGTCAGTAATGTGATCGCTTTTGTTGGGCAGCTGCCTGGCTGAGTGCATTATCTGAATTCATTTAATCAGACACAGTTTGGTTATGGCTCCTTACATGATTGTTTGTGGTGTGTATTTATTAGGGACTGTAGCAGGAAACTATTACAGCTGTCTGCTAGAGTTTCTGAAGGATTTTATTCAGTGAAAGCTCTATAATGTATAAACATAATTAAACATCATAGCTCTTTGCCTGCAGGAGGTTGTATGAATTTTTTTATCTTGATGCTAGTTGGGGAATTCCTAGAGGACCAGATGACCTAGCTACAGCTCTACGATTTCATATAAAAATAAGCTTGAATGCCTAAGACTGAACTTTGTCCATGCAGTTTGGTAGGCATACCTACTCCCTACTCTCTGATCTGTCTTATTGAGCTGTCTGTTCTATTACACTGTCTTTTAATTGACATAGGCACCACTGTAATGTATCATACTTCTAACCTATTCTCAGGAAGGAATTGATTTAGGCCCCAAAACCAATTTCATGCCCTCTTTTCTCCATTTCCTTTATTGCCAGATAGCCTTTCCTTTCCTTATACCTTCTTGGTTATAGTGATATTGGTTTCCCAGTGTGGCCAGCAGAACTGAGTGCAGTCATCCACTTGTAGCCAAATAATAGAGAAATAGAAGTAAGAAATGCTTTTTGTTAGAGATTAGTCTCTTTATGGACACAATCAGCATCCTGCTGACTCTGCCTATCACGTACTTGCTTGCTTTACATTCGGTGATTCATTTCTTCAGTTATCATCACATCGAGGTCTTTGTCCTTATCTTGGCTTTTATGGTCACGTCTCCCCAATTGATATTTTTCTTTATGATTATGAGAAGTCATACAAGGTCCTTTACATTTCCCAGCTTACTCTGGCAGTCTCCTCAGGTCCTTTGACGTCATGCTTTACCATTTTCTACTGTCCCTTCTGTCTCAGTGTCATCTGCAGATAGATTAATTCTGTTCTCAATGGCCTTAATGTTTGACACAAAACGTTCAAACTCCACTGATTGCAGAACTCACCCTTGATAAATCACACTGACTCCTTTTTTCTTTGATAAGGTTTCTGCTAATTATTGCTTTTTACCTCCAGATCCCTCAACTGTGCCATATTTCTGCCGTTATAGCTGAGCTTCTATTCCACTGCCAAATCCCTTCCATTTGTCTTTCTATCAACTGTGTGTGACTGATTTAAAAGTTTTTCAGAGGTCAATGTATACAACACTGACCACATCATCCTTTATGAATTTCCAGATTTACCCATATAAAGCTGAACTGGCTGGCCTACATGACTTGTTTTCCACAAATCCTATTACACCTTATTATCCCGCAGATTGTTTTATTCCAGGAAACGAACTTCCCTTTTGCTCAGTATCTTCTTTATGAATTTTCTTACTTCCTGCTAAGGTCATACTTATGGGTCTGTAGTTTCCTAGCCTGGTTGTAGCTCTTCCCTCGTGGCATGACTCCTCCTGACCCCCTCCATGCTGTCCTTTCAGGGAGGACAGCCAGGTAAGTGGACTTACCTAAAGAGGTGGTGTTCATTCATAACCTAAGACACAGGCTAAAATACACTGTTAGAATTAAAAAGAAAAATATGCTAATAACAGATATTAGTAAGATATGAGTAATCACACCCTGTTGTGTTGTGAGCAGCACACTTATCCTGGGCACTTTTTCTGGCCGGATATGGTGATATCTGATGAGCGTAAGCATTCACTAAGTAGGCATTCTTATCAGAATAATACCAGTCCATTTTATTTAGTGTCAATATTTCAGCAGTTGTCTCTCTTTGCCCTCTTGACCGAAATGGCTATCCTTTCCTCAGTTTGGGCTTTGCCTCCCTGACTACATTTCCTGCTTCCATACTCCTTAGTTGGAATTATTCCTGTTCTTATCCTCTACTTTTGTTATGTTTTTAAGTGCTACTCTGCCCCTAATGATTAATGTAGGTCATTTCAGAACTGTTTTCATTCTCTTTGCTCTGTATATTTGTCATGCAGAAATACTTGCTGCACCTATTTACTAATATTATTCTCCCAAAAACATTGTTATGCCTTTTTGCTAGAGGTTTTGGAAAGCAGTGTCCAGGTTAGTCAGAGTTTGCCCACCTGAAATTCAAACTTTCACTTTTCATTGATTCCATGTGGTTGTTAAGTTGGTAATGAACTGCATTGTTTACTGATCACTTGTTCCCAAATATCTGTCCACTTCCATATCTCAGATAGTCTCTCCTCGTACATTTTGAACATCTACTCTAAGACTGCTCTTCAAGTAAATTCTAGAACCATCTGTCTGTGGCCTGCGCTCTGCAAGTTATCAATATGTTCCTGCTTTATATGTCTGTATCATAATTCTTTCACTTAATATCTGGTATATAAAAATCTTCCACCAGAAGTACGCACCCAGCATCCTAATATTATAGGATCATAGGATCATATGAGGTTACTGGGCTAATGGCCCTGGGGACCTTCCAAGCCTAGCCAAGAGTTTATCCCCAAAAGGAAACCTCAGTCAGCACCTGTCACCCCTGTCAGTGAGGGACACAGGTGGAATCCCTGGGACAAATTTGTGGTTTCTTATCCACTCCTCAAGGTTCCACTTGAAGAGGGTCAGCGAGGTACTCTGTTTGATGTGTATGGGAAGTCTATTCCAGGGATAGGGCAGCCTCTGGGAGACAAACCTGTCTCTCCAGCAGGTTTTGTTGCATATTAGATTCCAGCCTTTTCAGAGGGTAGAGCATGAGGAATTAGACTTATGGATATGGAGCATCTCTAGTAGGGCAGGGTCCGAGATTGCCTTGTAGGTGAGACACAGATCACCCCTGCGCCATCTGTACAATAATGAGTAGAGTGATACTGATTTGAGCCTGTCAGTATTATTGTGTTTTTTCTTACTTTTTCATCTTTGTGTGAAGGAAAATCTATCTACAAAACCTCATTTATTGTACTTAACTGCTCTTAATCACCAGTTATATGCTCAGTAGTTTCTCACATCCAGGCTTGTACATTTCTTCTGGAAGTTTTATCTCTTTCCTTACATAGAGAAATGCACCTCCAATTGTATCTTGCCTGAATATCCTGTAAAATGTTTACACTTTTATGTGGATACCTCAGTCTTGGTTCTTTATGAATTGTGTTTCTGTCTATGTCTAATGTGCCAAGACATTGTTCTTACTATCAACATAACAAATGAAGCAGCATTTTGCCTAGTCTGGGGGCACTGGTAATTAATGTTTCTGCTGTCTGGTCTTGACATTTATTTTTGTTTTCTCAACCTTGATTACCATTTACCAATAATCTTATGTCAGTTTTGTTTTTTTTCTGGTTTATTATGTGCTGCTCTAGTACTCGGAGGGGACAGGCTGGGATTTCTCTTTTTCCTTACTCCTTTGTTAGTTTAATATTTGCTAAAAAGCATTTAATTCTGTCATCTAGGATCCTGAATGACCTCATAGTCAGATATTCCCTTTAATTTTGGTATAGGCCAACATCCTTTTCATGGAATCCCCAATTCATAAAGAAGCAAAAGCCCTACAGTTTTCAGCACCGATTCAACCGTTTTTTTTGACCCGCATCACACAAAACAGCTTTTTGTCACCCCTGTAAATGACATGCAATGCATGTAAGAATGTTACAATGTGCGGTGATTATTTTTAGTACTTTCCAAGCTCTTCACACTTAACCTCATGCTGATCTGATTCCTTTATAGTCTAGATATTTTGAATCTGTATGGATACTAACGCCAGGTTCTCTACCTTGCCAACTGCCTCAGTGATTATCAACATTTTCTGCCTGTCCTCCGTATAATGATAAAGGACATTACTAATGACACAATGTCTTACAGTCATGGTTTTACCATCCTAATGATCAAATACCCAAAGAGAAGATGACGTCTTTTCTGGGCTCTACTGTTGCTCTACTGTGATTCTCTCTTTAGATGGAGCTTATTAACCTACTTTGACTTTCCCAGTGATGCTTTTTCAGAAGGTGCCATATTTATTACCAGGGCAGCATTACAGTTGGAGAAGTACAGTTGCAGGGATGTGCTTTTGCCAAGGATATAGCTAGGCATACTCTGTGTACTTAAATGAGTATTTTTTTTCTGATCATTTCCCAGAAACATTATGGCTTAAACAGCAGAGAATGTTTAGAACTGTCTAAACCAGACCCTGTTGTACAGATATATACAAACTCTGTTTAGGTCGCTAGGAATGTACCTCTAAAAGCAGGCTATTTAGCCATTGGTGTGGTGTACAGGGATAAAGCTTTGACTACGGCCCAGGCGATCTGGGTTTGATTAGTGGCTCAGGTGTCTGAAGCACTGGCAGGGGAGGATGGAAGCGACCATCCTGTGGGTGAGGAGTATGACTCCAGGAGCATACAATGTGGTAAGATTTACCTGGTGGAGAGCATGGAAACTACCATACAGTACTCCTTTAGATGGGTGGGGTGACTTGCTGATGTCATCCCTTTGCAGAAGTGAGGGGTAGTTCAGTGTGGATCAGCCTTTGCTCGCCCCATCCTGGAGCATTGCTGAGCATGCACAAGGGATATGATAAAGTAGAAATCCCCACAGCAGCACTATGAAACTGTCCCAGGATGCTTCTGTCTCCTCACTGCCCCAAACTGTATTGGAGAAAGTTTTGTGGAGTAAAGAGAGGTATGGTTATACGTGGAAACAGATGCAAACAAAATGTCCCTTTCTGATGTATATTGCAGCATCATTTTGAGGGCTGAGTACATTTGTTTTAAAAGTTAAGTTGGGGGGGGCAGAAGCATGCAATTTGAGTACACTATAGCTACACCTAGCTACCTCCTAGCTACACCACAGGCTTCTACTCTGCCTCTTCTTTGTACTGAGGTAGGTGAGGTAGCGGTAATGGCCTTACATTCCTTAGGCAAAGAAGCAATCTTTTGAATTTTGGCCACTTCAGACCTGAAATCTATTTTGTGTAAATCACAACAAAAGGTTTCAGATGTGATAGCATGCTGTCCTTCAGAAAGTCTTGCAGTAGTTTTCTGCTCTAGAACCAGTGTACCCTACCATTCTTCTACTTCTTGATTTAGGATGTTTTACAGGTTTTTTTACTGTGGATTTCATAACTTGTTTTTTCAACAACATTTTAAATTATTTTTTATATTCTTAAAGATTCTCCCATTCTCTACCCCTGGGATTTTTACCTAGAATTTCAGTTATTCCAAAACCAGATTTTCTATATTCTTTACATATTTCCACGTGTTTTGCAAAGGTCCTATTAGGATTCTTCCTACTAATATCACAATTGTGCTCATAAATTCTTTTTCTTAATGTCCTTTCTGTTTTCCAATATAAAAATATTGGCAAACTAATGTTGACAAACAAACATCGACACATTTTTGTGCATGCTCCGAGTCTATTCCTCAGGCCACGCAAATGCTAAAACAGAGTTTTTCCAAGGGAGCAAGCCCTCATGCACCTCCCCATACCCCCTCCTAATGATTTATTCCAATTCTGAGATCACAGAATCCCCAAGGAAAGGGTATATTCCCCAGTCATGGGACCTGTCTGATCTTGCACAACTGTTTCCATCTGTTTTATCAACCAAAGTGTGTGGACAAAACATTGGTCAATTTTAGCTGAAATTGATTATGAGAAGGTAAACTATAGATCTATCTATATCTATCTATATTTATATTTATATCTATACATATACACACAGACACACACACACACACACACACACACCCATCAGTCCAGACTGTTGGACCACTGTGAGCACATGGCCAGTGGTACCAATAGTGGCTCTGGACATCTGGTACTTCTGGAGGTTCCCTTGCCATTATGCTCTCTAAAGTAAGAAATTACAGTAGTACAATACAATAATATACAGTAAGAGAGCACATATGTTGGGTATGACTGTATTGCAGAGAACCATAACATATTTGTGTAAGTAATCCACTTTGTTAGGGGTCCCCACCTTAAACTCATCTAGGATACCTGCAAGAGACACCTCCTGGACTGAGGCCAGCAACATTGTCTTCTCATTGGTCAACAGCATATCTTTGGTAGGGTGTGGCAGGGTGTTACCTTTGTTCAATGTAGCCTGCTGCACAATTATTCTCTTCTTTTCCCGGTCTCTCATGTTTGTAACTTTACAGCTGTATTCTTTAATGATCCTCCCGTGGATGTCTAGTGTTACTAAGGGAATGATTCCTGTCAGAGAGAGATGATTTAAGCCATGTTTCCTTTATGTCCTCATGGCATGTATGTAAGATGCACATACCTTTTCTGTGCACCATTATATACTATCATTGTACGCCTTGGTGTACCCCAATGCTGTTTAGGTACGCAACCTGTATTGCAGATTGACATTGCACACCACTGGAACCTAGACATGTGCAGCATTGTGCACCACTGTATCATTTATGAGTTGTGTACAAATCATATCATGCACATATTTATATAGATTACCTACATCCAAGATGATGTACTACGTTAATGTATATCCCTCTCGCTGTAATTTGAATATGTTTGTGTCATAATTTGTATTAATATGTTATGGAGTTATAAACTGGTTATGGTACTTTCTATGTTTTGTTACCTATGTTATCCTAATTGTTTTTGTAATTGGAGCTTTTCTCCTCGGGTCTCCACTGAAAACGGGCTCCTGCCCAGCTGGACCAACCCGGTTAACAAATGTCAAATAAATAAATAAAAAATAAATAAATAAATAAATATCATGGCCATATTATTCAGGAGGCATCTATAGACTCCAGCAGTAACTGTTCAGTTTAATGCGATACCTGCATTCTAGCACAGTACATGCAAGCTGATGGAAAATACATAAGACATGTCTAATGACCATTTTCTTTATTTCATCACAGTACTTACAAAAGAACTGCATTCGTGAGTAACCATTCACATTACTGCAAAAACAGTTCATGCCTGGCTAATCATGACAATCCAAGTGTTGGCTTTTCATTCCTTCTTCACTAATGAGGCCAAACATAATATTTTGAGCGCAAGCCTAGCATTAAAGAATTAAATATTTAATGCATTGTTGTTTTTGCCAACAGAATTCTGGGGGCACAACCAGCTATACAGTATGAAGCAGTCTGACTTTATTAATAATAGTCAGGATGTACCTGTAACAGAAGGGAGTTTTGGTATTTGCAGGTGATCACCAGCTATAGAAACAGGCATCACTAATTATAGCACTGGCTGAGAAAGCTGCTTTGTGTCACGAGTAAGTACCACACCATCTCTCCAAAACGATAACTGCAGACTCTCTGTTCTTGTCCTCCTCACCTTTTATTTGGCTTACTATATTAAAAAATTAGAGCAAATAATTACAGGTAGAAAACGGATAGTGTTGATCTATTCCTTATCACTTTGATGGAGACTTTCAGCAATACACATGAAGGCAGACAACAACTACTGAGGAAAGACTGTACCCAGCACTATGTAGGGCATTTTAGCAAATCATGAAACCAGTAAGCTAACTGCCTTTGTTCCTTGCACTGTTTCTATAGCAACCACTTCACCTAAAACAAGATTTTGTACTTTAGTTTCTCATTCTTCACTGTAAGGAATGGAGGGTTGAGGAGCCACAAATTTAGTCGTGTTACATGGAAAGCCCTAGATAGGGAAGACTCCACTGTAAACAAGATTTTTATTTGCTTATTTATTTATTTTGTTGTTGCAACTGCTCCATTTTTCGGATGTTTTGATACCCATATTCTCCATTTCCTTGAAGGCACGTATGAAGGACTGAAAAAAGCTGATCCTGAAACAAACAGATATAAGCTTTATGAAAGTTTGCCCAAAGCTGATTCCTATCAGCTGTACCTAAAACTTTTTTGTATTATCATGTTGTGAGATCTTTAAATCCCTTCACCCTCCCCCAAGATAAAAGAGGTCTATAATGATAGAAAATGGCTTCTAAATATTAAGGACAGAATGATTCATTCATACAATAGCAAGGCACAGCCTTCTATGGAGAAAATAAGGAATGTAGACAGCACGGTTCAGATTTTCAGTTGTTCATCCACCCCTGGTTAATCTTCCTAGTAAATCAGATTTTATATCAGGTAAGGATAAATAACATCCTTTTATTTCTTATCACCTTGTCCTTCTTGGTTTAGCCAAGACCATTTTTGCCATATTCCATGCTTTTCCTTTTTGTCTCCCCTTTGTGTGCCCTCCAGTTGATCATCAGCTGCTGTACAGAGGGTGGTCCTGTAGTTCTGATCCATTTATACCTTACTTGGATTTGGGGGGATTGGGAAGGAGAAGTGGCTCAGGGCACAGCAGCTGCTAGTATCATATATGCTGCCCTGCATGCCAGGAGACTTTTTTGTAGCTGGATGTCACAGCTGGCATCACACACTTCATTACATGTGGTATTGATAAGTTCCAGTCCCCCCATGCCAAACTTTAATGGCAATCTGCTGTGTGATTACAGTGCTACCCCCATCAGCAGGGATTTATTAATTTATTTATTTGCATTTGTTTTCAGGGAATGTCTGACTGGATCATGCAAGAACCTTTTTCAGTTGAAGCCAGGGATGAAAAGCTCCAAAAATATTTAGTATGAAAAAAAATGCACATAAAGAATATTGCAGGCACTTTAAGAGTATAGGAAATATTTGAAGTATATTGATTACAGATTCAGCAAGGACTATTCACGTGTGTGTGTGCGTGTGTGTGCGTGTGCGCATGTGTGCGTGTGTGCGTGTGTGTGTGTGTGTGTGTGTGTGTGTGTGTGCGTGTGCGTGTGTGTGTGTGTGTGTGTGTGTGTGTGTGTGTGTGTGTGTGTGTGTGTGTGTGTGTGCGTGTGTGCGTGTGTGTGTGTGTGTGTGTGTGTGTGTGTGTGTGTGTGTGCGTAAGAGACATGTCAAAGAAGGAAAGTCAAAAAAGGGAGATTGCAATAAAGAAGGAAATAGTTATGGCAATCCAGTTGTAAAAGAGTGGGAGCAGGGATACAAGAAAAGGAAGAGGTCAAGAGTTAAATGTTGACAGAAATCCAAAATACTAAAAATTATAAAGATCTGGAGAACTAAATGTAAAGCTGGGTGGTTGGGATCTGCATTTTTATTCTGCATGCTCAAGGTTATAGAAAAGAAGAGGTTAATGGTTCATGTCAACAGTTATGAAAAGATCAAAATTGTAGAGTTAATGATGAGAGGAGAAACTCTGTGATTCTAGACATGGAATAGTAGGATTGTCAAATCACCAGCAGAACCCCCACCCTCCCTCTGCCTACTCTGCTTTACATGCCACGCTTACTGGTGTTCTCTTTGCCTCCTCTCTTCAGTTTCCTCCCAGTCAATGAACACATACATTCTACATTACCATGACAGGGTTGACCAGGATAGGCCATCATTTTGACAGCTACTGGTGTGATTCCAGACTTTTTACTTTTTGCAACCCTACTTCTTGCATGCAAATTGTAAAATGCCAAGAAGGGGTTGTTGAATGGGCCTACTTCATTTCTACAAGGGTATTCCTCCAAACAGCCCTGTGGCTCCCCCAAAGTGAGAGTAATGGCTTCCCCAGTCTCCACAAATGAAATATACCATCCTTTGTGCCTCAGAATCGAGACACCCCTAACTAACCCCCCAGAAGAGGTGAGTGGATCATGTCCTTTCACTCCTCTCCCTTCCTTCCTGACTCCCCCCGTACTGGCGCTGAAAATTGAACCCCAGTTGCTTGGGTCTCAGAAAGAACTCCATCCCACAGTACCATGCAGTCAGGCAAGCTCACCATGGAAAAGGCTGACATAACAGTTCTTACTCAATATAAGCAATATTTCACTCCTGATACATTAATTATTTCAGTTATTACAGGAATGGCAACCACCTTCCCCAGTGACTAGTGCCAGTGTTTATAAGTGTTGTAAATCTAGTTAGGCCATTGCAATTTAAAAATCTGTTTATACAGATTTTGCTTAGATGTTCACAGAAGTCCTCCTTCTTCATGAAAATCGATTTGTTGACATTCCCCAGCTGTGATTCTCTTAACGTAATAGCATAAGCACAAAACTGTTTGATTCCTGTTAACTTACTGGACATTTCTATCTGTTATTTATTTCTTTATTTGAATGATTGCTACTTATGGAAAATAGAGAAATAATCAGAAAAGGACTCTGGTTAATCGCAAGTAGGAAAAAATGTAGTATTTTTCACAGGCAAGTAAAAAATCAGTTAAGAAAATCTTTAAATGCTTGATGTTGAGTTGAACTTCATGCCCATCTTTCAACAGACAATTTAAAATAAATCAGTTTTATATCATAGCTTACATATACCTGTTTGAGTGCAGACTTGATGGGGTTCCAGCTGGTAAAGTTCAACTTGCCACTGAAATCCTTGATGATTGTTTTTCTTAAGAAATTGCTGCTGGTGTGGATTCCATGTGCCTGAAGCGATCCAATTGTTTTCACTGATTTCCCTTTTCTTTGTTTTGGTGTGGCAAAGGATTTGGTATAGATAAATTCAGGATGGGGAGCTAACCCTTGATGGTGGGGCAGGGGGCCAGGGGGTCCACCCCCCACAAAACTAAAAGTAACCCACTGTTTTTTTTTTGTCAGGATGAATTCATGAACAGGTTTTTGTTGGGGAGTTGCTTCCTCACCTAGATGTGACTGGCTGAGTCATAGTGGAAGCTAAAATCACATACCAAATGCAGGTGTAATCCTCTTTGTGACTGGCTGGCTTAGCTTAATCCAGTAGCCAATTAGCCAAGATCAGATCAGCAGGTGGGGCTAGTAAGATCTCTGAATTATGACTAGCATGCTAGCCAGCTCTTTATTGTTTTTTTCCTGTCTGCAATACCTCACAGGCCAACCAGCTCCCATAAGAATGGTGCTCTTTCACAGAACTAATTATGATAGGGGAAATACAAATAGGTAACAGCCTGTATATTAATAGGGGGATAGTTGTATTTGCTGACCTACTAAAAAAAAAAAAAAAAAAGTCTAGCAGCCAGTAATCCTAAACGTATTCATTTTCATAGTTCGAGCAAATGGATGTTCAGAGTATAACTGGCTGTGTTTAACGACTGGACAGCACAAGCTGTGTGACTAACAGGTAGACTTTGAACTACATAAGTAAATCATAGTGATCTAGCAGGACACTAGAGGGGCTGCAGGCAAGCAGCACAGTAAGAGTGGTAGAGCGATGTCATCTCATAAAACCACATTCAAAGAAACCACTTCCAGCAAAAAAAAATAATAGTAAAATTCAATTTAAAAGAAACACTGATAAGAAAAACTGTCTTTATAGGGGATTGTAAGCCCCTAACATCCCCATGTGGGAGGCTTTACCCCCTCACAACTTACTCAAATATGTTATTGCCATGGTCACAAAAGCATGGGGAAAGGGTAACCACCTCCACTAGTCGAAAGCTCTCTCCCCATTGTACTTGCAGCACTATAATGAAAGAAAAACAATGTATGACCTCGGCACCATAACGCCCATTTTTCTTTTTTGTACATGGGGTTGGGGTATCACACTAGAGCTTTAAATTTTATACACACACACACACACACACACACACACACACACACACACACACACACACACACACACACACACACACACACACACTTCAACACAAATGGGATCGAATCACAATAAATTCCAAAGTACTCCGAACCATTTCTATTGCAACACAGCCCTCATAAATCCAATACGTAAAAACTGCAAACATCTACTTTTGTTAAAATGGGAGTTTTAGAACTTGTGCTACTAAAGTGAGATTCTCTTAAAGCAGATTTAGTGCCACACTAACTAGCCATCATAACTGGCTTGTGAATAATGTAAGATCCTTAGAAGCTGATTGATGTTTCTGACAAAACTTACTATTCTGATGGCCTAATTCAATAAAGCACTTTGATGCCTCAGTACATGACTTACACCTTTATACTAGATGCCTCCGTGGATGAAAATTAAAAAAAAACACGCCTTGGGTCATACTGAAGAAAACTAAATTCAAAGAGTGAAAAGTGCAGCTTCAGTAATTAGTTATATTAAACATGCCAAAATACTCAAATATACCTTTCAGAGATGTTGCTAAAACACCTTTGAGTATCAAGTGGTATAGATATAGTTCATCTGTGTCTACAATGTTTGTAAAACTTGAGTTATGAATGCACAATGTATTGTACCAATGCTGAAAATATGAAAGATAAGTCTGTAACTAACATCACAAATATAAGGACTGAGCTAAAATGGCAAATCAGGGATACTTGTGAGTTATTATTAGTTAATGAAGGACGTCAGAATAATGACTGTATTTGTGCTTCTTCTCATAAATCAGGGATTGTCCCTGCCTATGCTGTTAAGGTCTGGAACCACTAACTGAACTCGGGTCATGGAGCTGTTGTAGGGGTTTATACCTCTGTGCCACCAGTGTAGTCTAAAGAGTCTGTATATATTGTGAGTGCACACAGCAACACAGAGTGTATACATCTGTATCACAGGATATGCATCTATATCTGTTTTTCAAAACAACAACAACAGCAAAAAAAGATACTGCAGACAAACCACTTAGTAAAAACTACAAAAAAGATCCAATAAAGCTAGCTGTGTAATACCTTAAACCTTCTCCAGTGGGGTGGGGCATGGGATATATGCAAATTACCCCTTCAAAACATTTCAGATTTTTCAGTTGCGTGGCTTCTGAATGCACATGGCTTTTTTACTTTTACTTTTAAAGCCTTTACTGATGCATTCAGGCCATAGGCCACGGTGGTGCAGCGGTTAGCATTGTTGCTTCACAGCAAGAGGTTCTCCCGTTCAATTCTCAGCTGGAGTGCCTTCTGTGTGGAGTCTGCATGTTCTCCCCACAGTCGAGTGATGTTAAAGACATGCAGGTAGGTGCGTGCATGAATGGGTGTGCCTTCTTTGAAGGTTGGGCATCGGGCTGGAAACTCGACACCATCAAAATCCACTGCCAATCATTAGCAGACCGGAGTTCCGCTGTGGCGACCCCTAACTGGGAAAAGCCGAAAGACATTACTTTACTGATGCATTCAGGCCAATAAACACAGTGAAGACTTGCTTTGCTGAGTCTTTCTTGCAGTTTTTACTAAATGGTTTGTGCGACCTTTTTATCCTTTTTGGATGTTATTTGGGATATTTTGCAGTTACTCTAATATCATGGACACCAGGCTTCATTTTTAGTGTCTGTGTTTCTAAATTATGGCCAAACAATCTTCTTATGTACTAATGACGAGCTTAGAAAAAGTGGAAAATGTGACTATTCTACACCTAGGGAGATATGGCTTCATTGGCCTGAATGCAGCAATAAAGAGTTAAAGCAGAAGTAAAAAATCATTGACATTCAGAACACTGGAATGTCCTTTAGGGATAATTTGCATATATCTCATGGCTTTCCACTATAGGAGGGTTAAGGTATTGAGAAGTGAAGACTAGCTTTGTTGAGTCTTTCTTGTAGTTTATATCAATTTTTCTACACTCACACTTATTTTGTTCTCATATTAATGTATTTACCTTCAGTGATTAAGGTACAGAGCTGTTTATGGGGGGTCTATATCATATGAGCGAATCGCACAAATTGCGAATGCTCATAATATCGAACGTACGGGACCTCGAAGTGCTTTTTTTGAGATTGCGTGAAGAATGAGATATTTGCCCTTTCCTCACTGTAGTGTGATCTTGGAGTTATAATATATATTTAGTGGGGGGCTGCACCCCCCCCCCCACAATAGGAAATTTGAGGTCCAGTACGTTCGATATTATGAGCATTCACAGTTTATTCGATTCGCTCATATGATATAGACCCATTTATGGTACCTTCGTGAAACAATGTTTTCAGCTGTTCTTATAATCATCATTTCAAGCAAGGACACAGTCATATACAGTGTAAAAATTAAGCATTAAGAATGCTTTGGTTTTACTTGGCATTGCCCTGAACAAATTATGAGTGGTCTTCTATTTCATAAACCTGCTATGGAACATAAATTTAATACAACGTACAGTCAGGAAGGTGTAAGATATGCTGATTGTAAATGCTGTAACACTTATCTATGGAGTTTACTTAGAAAGACGACTAAAACAATGGTTTACATTTTCACCCATGCCCATTGTCAACTTTTAATTAGATAACGTTTTAATTTTGTCATGAAGCAGGGCAAGGAGGGTTGTGAGTGGGCTGAGTATGAACCACTGCCAGTCTTACTTGTGTGGTATGCTAAAAGGCTATAGGATAAAAATACACACTACCAAAATTAAATTGGCAAATGAAGTTAAGTACATTGTCTAAAGGTGTCAAAAAGTGAGTTTGGTTTCCAGACGTTGTTGCTAAGTGGCAATCTTATAGCAGTTTTTCATCTTTTTTGTAATACAAGCCAAATTCAAAAAAAAATTATCCTATTTCTGACTGAAAGGTAAGAGTGGGCATGGATGCTTTGACTACAGACACAGTACAGGTGTAGAACAAAAAGGAAATGAATCAGATTGACGATGTATAAATATCCACTCATTCCCTAACAGAAACAGATAACCTTTAATACAGTCACAAGCTATGAATACACAAAAGGGCAATTATAACACAGCCAAATAAGTTCACTTTGTTCTGCAGGTAGCATCTGTGTAGCAGTTACCAGATTCATTTAAGCCAGGGAGATACCAGCATTTTGGAATGCTTTAGAACTTTCTGCATTTCCTCAACCACACTGCTTTCTTCAGTCCTCTGGCTAAAAATGCACAGTGACTTTATGGGCAGTATTTCAACACTGGATCACTTTGAATCACTTTAGTAATGCTAGTGAGTTCTTCAGGCACTCTCAAATTATTAAGGTCAGGATTTCTGCTTATGTTGCTTAAGAAATGGAAGAGTTTCAGATCTTTTCCAGATCTGAAACCTCTAAGCCAGGCTATAACTTGTATGCTATTCCTCTGACCATTCTTAAGGCTATACAGTACATGTATAGGAAAACCTAGCATCCATAAACCTGTGCAGTGCCTGATTTCACATACCCCATTGTCACTATTTTTAAATGTATTTGAGACCCACGATTTAAAGACAGCTTTCAGTACACAGGGAACTTCTGCATGTTAGACTGGCAACAGAATCCAGGGTTCTCTTAAAATTGTTTATTGTACTCATGATATTAACATAATTGCTGGTATTCAGAGTCAAATTGTAAAAAAAAAATCAAGTATGTGATGCTATGTGGCATTTCATAAAACCAGAGAACACTAAAATGTCCTTGAGCAAAATGGCCCGGAAATGTAGTATGCTAATGATTGTATAATGGCATATAAAGAAGATGTGTTGTCCAATCAGTGCATAATAATATACAAATGAGGGTCTGTGAAAACAGGCCATGATTCACAATTATTAGGAATAAGGGCACAACAGCATTTGCATCTAAGTCTAAAGGCAAGGAGTACAGCACATTTGTGAAGTTCTGACTCTGGAAAATGCTAGTATCCAACACTTAATAAGTGCAGCTAGCTTCCATTCTGTAGTGTGATGTGGTGGCAGGTGATGTGATCAAAAATTTTACATACAGAGGATGACATACCATCTGCTAACCGATCAGCAGCTGATGGACCGATTCCATTTGGGCAGAGATATTATTGCGGAAATAGCTGACATGTATGGTATATAAACTAAATCTGGGAGAGTGAGTGGACTTGCTATAACAATGGATAACAGGATTTATAGCTGCTATAATTCCAGATGCAAGGAACTTTCAGAGCCAAATAAGAGGCACAATGAGTATGTGACAAGCATCGGCTTGCAGAATACTGAAGATACTCCTCAATAATGACATCTATACATGGCTGATTATATCTGTTGCCCTGGGTAATGTTAAAGAAGCCATTCATGGTGATGGTAGAGGAGACAGCCATCAGCATGGATGGCTTCTCTGACATTACCTAGATCTCTCAAGTATTGGGAGCTATAGATTACACATATGAGACAATAGTGGCCCTGCCAGGTGTCCATAGAAATCAAAGTGTCAATAAAAATACCACTGCCTCAACTGCTGGAAGGTATGCAGTGCAGAGATGTTAATAACCAATGCGTCCCCACAGCACACTGGCATTATCCATGATTCTGATATATGGCATACAAGTCATCCATATGTCTGATTCTTGCACAGTGACATCTTACTGGGCCACATAGTAGATAAATGCAGATATACAGGTGGTGTCACATACCTGCAGACACAGATAGAAGTACCCATATATCATCCACCCGTATTTCCCTACTATGTTAGAAGTTGTGTAGGATGCCCCCTTGAGCCATGGCTGATGATGCCAGTAACAACCCCTACAGTATGGCTGAAATACACTACAACACATTTGTTGCGCAAACCAGAAACACTGTAGAGTGAGTGATCAGCCTGCTCAAATTCCAGTTATGCTGCAGACACATCTGAGGGGACACTACAGTACATCACAGCCACAGTCATCAAGCTATCTGTAGCATGCTGCACACTTCAAAACATAATTTCAAGGAAGCAGACATCCCATATCTCAGGAGTATGAGCCTCCAGACCTGCAAAATCAAGCCCTTTTATTGTAATCACACCAATATCCTCCAGCAGTAATGACAATGATACTGACTGACAGCAACAAACAGTTTCACTACAGCCCCTGCACATAATTATGTGCAGTACATGGCAGCACAGTTGGTGCAGCAGTTTCAGCTCTAGCTCTGTTATCCCTGTTATAAACACAGTAGCATTGTGGTATCACATAGAATAAAATGATGCAGGCAGTGTTGTTAAAAGCTGTGCAGAGCAGTGCATTGTCAAGTCACACTGTGCATCAGACATCTCCAATAAGACCATGAAAGACAAAGGTTAGTGTGGTTTACAACAATCATCATTTGCACAGGTGCCTGAGGAGAAACTGATGTGTGGAGAGCAATTCAAGTGGGAGCAGGATTACAGTTCAGCTGAGGCAGTAATGTGGGTTTCGTGGATGACGAAATATCCATGCTCTAGAAAATTTCCTTTGTGGACAGGGTAGGTTTGTCAGTACAGGACCATGCTGTGGGGCCACTGCTAAGCTGGATGTGGTGGGACTAGTAGCCATCATGACACTGATTTGGTGGTACTGGTAGAATGGCTCTGCACATGACATGGACTGATATAATCTGATACTTCTACCACTTCAGGTGAAGACCATGCTCCCCATGATAGCCTTTCTTGGTGGCCACCCTAAAGGTGTCTTCTTGTTATCCTTCTCATGGAGGTGGACATGCCACCACAAACTTCATGACCTATCATGGCATCTTTCTTGGATGTCTCTGTCCCAGGGGAGCCACATCGCACACCAATTATCTCGTGTTGATGTGGGTAGCTGTAGACTTTGCTCAGGTGACATCCATGCACCTATATTGATTAATGTCAAATATTTTCTGTATTTCAAAGAGCTAGAACTCCTTGGTAGTCTGCTCTACTGGGGGTGATGATGGTGGGGTACCCACATCAGATACAAAGCATTCATCTGTTGTTGAAGCCTTGGGGGAGCAGTGTTGGTGCTGCTGTCAGGCACAAGGGAATCCCCCTTGACAGGTATGGCATACACATAAGCTGTATAGCATATAGGTCAGATATAGGTGAAACTAGATTTTATCCTTGACAATGGATGTGGGGTCACTCATAAGGAACAGTGCCAATGTGTCTTGTGACTGTGATGGAAACTGTGTGCCAAAAGCATTGACAGACCCCAAGAAGGTGCTATCCTCAAGGTAGTGTTCTGGTATAGCATCTTACAGGGTAATTTAAAAAAATGAAGCAAAAACATTGTTTATTCCATTTGAAATAAAACAGTGTCATTCACTGGTTATAAAGCCATCTTGCTCTTTTGAGAATTGCATTATGAGGCACCTAGTTGCCCATATCATCTCCTAAAATACTACCTCACACTTCGTTACAAAGGGTAAGTAGAAAGACTGATGACAATAAGGAGCTGAGGAAGTGGGCAGTATCCCTCCAGCCCAGTGACTAACGGGCCAGGTGTAGCTAACAAAAAGGCTACTGGGTTTGTGAGGACCTACAACCCATTGTTATGAGCCCAAAACTTCTGATTTTGTGCAGGGTGTAGTTGAAACATGTTAGTTCTATGATTTTGGTAATACACCTTTAAAAATTTGTGTTGCATAATGGAATATGAGAGTATTCTCACAACAATTAGTCAAACCCTATATGTGATATAGATAACAAGGCGAAAACTGCTAACTGTGTTTATATAAAAACAAGTAACTTAAAGAGTTGAGGGTCAGGAAATTTATTCCTCAGCTGGAGGTTCATAGTTGACGAGCTGTTGGCTTCCTGTAGACTCAGGAAGTGTGATGTGTTACAACCAGTGGCGGCTGGTGACTTCAAATTAAAGGGGGAGGGCTGCAGGCGACAGCTGAATGGGTGGGGCCAATGGGAAGATGTGTGGCCAACCAGAAAGGGGTGGAGTTATGCTCAAAACCACAACAGCTGGAACTTTAATTAAATACGCTGCCCTGGGTGCCAGACCGTCATTACGACAGTCCAATCAAGACAAAATGAAGTGTAGAAGAAAAAAATATTTCAATGCATTGGCTACATGACTACTTAATATTTAGATGGAAACACAAAGGTTGTGAGGCATGAAAAAATAAATTGCTTTTTAAATACATTACTGGAATGCCAGTCAAAATCAAGTATGAAAAAAAACAAGCAGCACTCAGCTCAAACCACTTCTCCTTGCACTGCAGTTCTAATTACAATTTATATTCAGCTTTATAAAATTACCAAGTAACATGCTGAAAGTAGCAATCTCTGTGAAACCCCCACTTGTAAAAATGTTTCTTATCCAAAAAAGACCTGCTGCCTGACAACAACCATCTACTTGTTTCATGGAGTACACATGATCAAAGTAAAAAATGAACAGCAAACAAGAAACAAGCTCAAGATTAATTGCTTAACTGATTACTGCACAAGTTATGGACCACACATGATAGATTGGCATTCTGTTTAGTTTATGGGTAAAGCCTGCAAAGATAACTGTAAGTCTCCAACAAATGTAATGAGCTTCTGAAAATACTGCAATCCTGTCCTTTATTACAAATACTGTCATATGCATTTCAATACCTAAGGCTTATATGTTATGTAGTTATGTAAATATTCTGTGCATGGCAACAATGAACAGGCTTTCAATGTTGATAATTCTTTAACAGTATGCTTATTAAAGCTTACTTGCATCTTACAATCTCCAAGTTTACCTGATGGCCATTAAAGCATTGCTACTTTAATACAGAGCAACAGGGCACTGCAACAGCATGCATTTTCTGAATAATAAGAAGCATAAATCAACAGCATAAAAATATGACAGAAGACCAGAACATTTTGCAAAATCAAGGACAGATGAAAAGCCACGGTCATACTTGTGGTCTACCTTGGATGGGGGAATAGTCTGCACACTTACACTGCATAACTGCTCCTTGCCTTGCTTGGGCACATCCAGAGCCATTACAATGGGGAGTGGAGTGCAACAAGTATGTCACAGTTTGAAATGTCTCTGGCTGACGTTGATGACTCTGACACCCATACCTCTCAACCTTAGACCAAGAAATCTGGACAAAGCCATACATTGAAGTGGGACACAGGCCCAAAAATAAAGGCAATTTTTAAATATTGCTTTTATAAACTTAAAAAGATAATAGAATAGTAGGTCTTGCATTAGTATG
Organism: Protopterus annectens; assembly: GCF_019279795.1. Taxonomy (NCBI): domain Eukaryota; kingdom Metazoa; phylum Chordata; order Ceratodontiformes; family Protopteridae; genus Protopterus; species Protopterus annectens. The sequence continues at coordinate 1,035,444,506 of NC_056725.1, forward strand.
AATTTTTGAAGGGTATGAAATCTGAAACTCAAATGTCTGCCATTATTTTCTAACTTCAGTCTTTAATGATTTGCTACTAATTTGCCAGAAAACCACAATTTTATGAAAAACAGACCAAATATGTTCTACAAAAATATAAAATTGCCACACAATACAGCTGGGAACCTGTCAAAGAAGGGACACCTTTTTAAAATTAGTACTGTTAACTTGAGCAGCTGACAAAATAAGAGCATCTACATGCATTTCTGAAATAAAAGTAATCTATAACTCTGATCATTACAGTTATTTATAATTGTAAACACTCCACGTTTTCTTCCAAAATTGCCATTTTGCAGAGGGATTATTAGGGGGAGAGCAACATTTTGAGCCAAAATTGGAGACAGTTGAGAGGTTTGGATATTCCTAATTCTATAAAGCGATTTATTTGCACGTATATCACTACCTCTTAATGCAGGAAATCTGGACAAGGCCAAATATATAGGGGTAACATACAAACAGTACTAAAAAGACAATTGATAGAATAACAGGTTTTGCTTTAGCATGCATTTTTCTGAAGGTTATGATGTCTGAAATTCAATGTCTGTCATTATTTAGTGACTTGATTCCTAAATGATTTGGCAGAAAACCACAAATTTTATGAGGAACAAACCAAAAATAAGAAGCAAAAATTTATTCATTCTGCAAAATTCTGGACAGTTGAGCAGTATAGTTCAGCCAGGGCTGTCTGAGTTTGCTGCCCCCCCCCACCACCCACAAAATCAAGTGCTAATGGAGCATCCCCTGCAGCCATTCCAATGTCCCATTCCTTGGTTATTTCACCCCATTTACCATAAACACTGTAATGTGCATACTGCTTTACTTCTGCGATGGATTTCATTTGAAAGTTTTATTTAATAATTTACAGCATAAACCCTAATAGATATCTGCTAAACAAAGCAATGCAGTCAAACAATGAAAATAGACTTAGCATTAAAACTTCTCTGCCCTTGAAACTTACATTCATTGAAACAACATTGAAACCCACAAAGAAAATACATTTTGCTAGTGGCAGATAAAGATTAATTTTGGGCTGTTTTTCAAATCATAGGCCCCTTGAACATGAAACATACACGTGCTCTTTGATACACCTTCCTGACTGTATTCAATTATATTCCTTGTACAATACAGTACAGTTGTTAAAGGGCATTTTAAATTTATTGTTTTGAACATTTTTCCAGTAAACAATGAAACAAAATGTATGCACCAATAATGACAAAACTGCCCAGTTCAGAACGTTTACATCATAAAAGTCTACTCAGACTTCTACAGTCCACCAGTATCAGTAAATATGCACAATCTCTGAAGAAGTAAAAGTCATCTAAATAATTCCACATTAAAGAAATCTGTGAACTAATGAAGAGGTTACTGCTAGCAAACAACTTTATATGTCATTGTTTCATCTACAAATAAAGTGTCTGTTGCCCTTGAGGAATAAATTGCCTATGTTGCATTAAAAAAATTATAATGCTAATAATATCGCAATATGGAATGGATGGCAAACTGATAACAGGTTCATAGTTACTAGGTATCTTTGCCAAAGAGGACTGCAGCATCCATCCCCTTTACAAGTGAGTACAGTATCAGCAATGGATCTAGTGGGAGTAGAACCCACAGCCTTCTGCATCAAAAGCAAGTACATTACCTGTTGTGCTATTTAGGCAGACTTGGCATAAGCAGCACTAAACATTTGTTCCCCTGCAGCTCTCAGCTCCTTGTAAAATCTACTTGACACTCAGCTGTATCTCTGAACATTGCAGCACAAGAAATCTGGAAAAATCCAAAATTTATTTTGGGGGGGGGCAAAAGCCCAAAAAACAGGGACACGTTTTAAACATTACTTGTACAATGTTGGAAAGTTGCTAGAATAAAATGCTGTTACCACCATACATCACTGCCAAGTATTGAACTCAGGACCCTGTGCAAAACAGCCAGACCCACATACCACTATGCCAGATAATCTATTTTATAAAAGAAAGGAAGACTGAAACTTAAAAGGCTACCATTTAGTGAATTCAGTTCTCACCATAGCTGTCAACATCTTGGCACAAAACACCTGAACAAAGCCAATAATGGGGGAATACAGCCCCCAAACATATTCAGTGAGTTCAGTTATCACCATAGCTCTCAACCTTGGCACAAAAAACCTGGACAAAGCCAATAATTGGGGAATATAGTACAAAAAAATAGGGACAAATATCCACTGAGGACACCAGAGCAAACCCACACAAACACAGGGAGGACATGCAGACTCCACACAGAAGGCACCCCAGCCAAGAATCAAACCAGACAACCCGTAGCTGTCAGGCAACACTGCTGCCACTGCAGTGCTGGCTGTGTTAAGTAACAAAAATACAGAAACCACAGATTTTATGAGGAACAGAACAAATATGAGGCAAAAATTTGTAAATGTTTTACAAATTGTGATGGGTAGGGAATTCAGGCTCTTGTCACTTGGGCCCAAGGTACAGTGTTCAAGCCTTGTTCAAACCCACCACCATGAAGCAACTGGGGCATTTTACACTTACACACAAACACACACACACACACACACACACACACACACACACACACACACACACACACACACACACACACACACACACACACACACACACCAGATTCTCTGTCCTCCATGATCACCCTACCTGTCTCTGTACTCAGCTAAGTCCTCCACAGCAATCACCTGTCTCTGTCCTCCAGAATAGCCTGCCATGGGATCCTTTGCTCTACAGCAGCCCAGCTCCTCCGTAGCGATCCTGCAGCCCAATCGGTCTTCCATAATGGCCCATGCATGCTGTTGAGACTCCTGCGAGATGTGAGGAGGCTGGAGCCTTCTGCTGTTGGTCCAGCCTGCGGACGATGCAGTCCAATGACCTTCCGGTTTGTGCGGTCATCACCGCACAGACCTCTGGGCTGGAAGGGCAGATTTTCCTGCCTTCTCTATCTGGACTGCCTAACAGAGCAGCCTGGAGCTCAGGAATGCGCATGCGTGCTTGGAGTTCTGGTCTGCCTAACACAGCAGTCAGGAACTAAGCAGGCATGCGCGGAGTCCGAACATTTTTTTATTTGTATATGTTCTATGGTGGGGGGAATGGGGAATTTATTTTATCCATTTTACAGGTGGGGGGGCTGCAGTCCTACAGTCCTATAGCATGAGCCGTTCCTGGTTACAACCCAGTATGGATGGAATAGCTTGTAGTTTTGAGCTATGACTGGTGACTACTGTGTGGGACTTTTTTTTAAGACATTCTGCAATGTAAAATTTTAAGAGAAAGTATTACTGCATGATGGAAAAATAACAAAAGATACTGTTAGGTTTTTCTTTTGAGCTACATGGCTATTAAATTGTAATTTTATGTGGCTTTATGAAAAATAGCCATGTATATTATAGAGTTCTTGTCTTCATTGGATCATACATTATACATCCATGCATACATACACACACACACACACACACACACATATATATATATATATATATATATATATATATATATATATATATATCTATATATATATATAGATATATATATATATATATACAGGTATGGTTCTTATGGACAGTTGTGAGGGACCATTTACTCTTTTTATTATGTACCGCAGAGTTCTGAATAACAAAAGTCTGTCAACGTATATATATATATGTGTGTGTGTGCGTGTGTGTGTGTGTGTGTGAGTATATTTATACATGGATCCCTGATGACTGCTCAAAGTACTATGTAGCTGAATGCATTTTATTTGAAATAAAGTGATCAAATAAAATCCATGTTGAATAATGTGAGTGAAAATGTGATATTTGAGCAACATCACTGAATAGTGGGGAGAAGTGAATTTTCTGTTTTACCTGGTGTTATGCAATTTCAGAATTAGTATATTTAAGTTAGTGTAGGTGTGTGCCATTAGCTTGTTTTTTATTGTTTTTCTTTGATAAAATGGACTTTGGACAGAGTGAACTTCAGGGATTTAAAATAAACCCATATATATCTGCATACACTGATACAGACTCATTAATCAGCAGGTCAGCTGACTGTATAGCACTTGCCATCTTGTAGCAGAGGTGAGCAGTGCAGGGTGCTGGGTATTGGCAGAGTGCTAGCATTCTAACTTCACACTTATTTCACTTTCTGTCTCTGAGACCATCCACAATCTGTTACAATCAGTCCTTTATTTACTATGATAAGCCTTAGCTGTTTATGGCAGTAATTAAAATGTTTTAGTGGTACACTAGTCTAGACTATGAGAGTATATGTGGTCAGCTGTATCTGTATCTGTATTTTCTCTGGTAAGGAAAAGCAACCCAGCAAGCATGGTGACTATGTATGAAGCCAATGAAATCCAGATCAAAGGATCTTTTCAAAAAACACCTGTATGCGGCAGTATACCTATCAGGATAATACAAGGTTCAAGATGACCCTTGAGTAAGATGTAGATAAGTGGAATAAGTTAGCTTAATTACTCAAAAGCAGCACAGGCAGTAGTGGAAGAAAGACAGATTTCCTCAAGGTGGTAAGATCAATTCCTTAGCAAGCATGAAGCTGTATATGTAAACTTTCAGAACCAGCATATGATGTGGAAAATCAGAATGACTATGAACAGGTCTTCTCTTATTTTTGTTGACTTCAGAAAGTGAGTCAGATTTTCTCATTCTTACCTTCTTGTGTGGGATACCTGCAGAAGAAATGACTTTTAAACAAATGGCAGATGGGGGTATTTGTCACCTCAACATTTATTATGGGGGGATTTGTCACCTCAACATTCATTTGAAGTTAAGGACTCTCCCACTCTTTGGCCTACACTACTCCATGTATAGGTGGGGGAGGGTGAAGCTGCTTGCTGTGTTCCACAGAAGAAGTAGAACCATGAAAATGATCCTGGCCATAAGTAGAGACTCCCTCTCAGATGTCTCTGTATTCGAAAGTCTGAAGGAGTTGGCTAAAGATAAATGAAATGGTGTTGGCTGCAGGTTGGAATGTGAATATATTTAGCAGACTGATGTCATCTAATAGGTTTTGCAACATTTCTGAATTCCTTTTACTAATGGAGGATAAGAGTATGGAGAAAGGGAGGCAAAACATTCTTTACCAGATACTTCCCAAAAGGACATCCCTTTGGCAGTCTCTAAAATTCTCTGTAAAAATCTAATTGTAGTCTCAGGGTCAGATAACAGGTGGCTTGAAATGAACATTGTGGCCTTGATTATAGCAGCTTCTGCTGAACTTGGCGGTGCAAGAATGTTGTTATATCTTTTCTGGATATATTCCCAAGTTATAGGGCGATGATAATGTTGATTTTTGGTAGTAACTAATGGTATTGGTGCTTGAAGTGCTATATTTGGAGGTGTTGACATTTTCTTCTGTAGTTTGTTACTAGTGTTCCAGCTTAGTTTAAGTAGGGCATGTCAGCACACCTTTCCCATCCAGTGCACCACTACTTCGGCTGTGGGAGATTACAGCATGTTGAAAGAACCTTGCAGATGTTACAGCTACAGAATTTTTTGTGTAGATTGATTGGGTAAGTTGTATGTGAACTCTGCTGACAGTAACTGCCTTTAATATGAGGGAGGTGGATACACAAAGAGAAAGACGATTATGTTGTTCATAAGTTCATAGGTTCATAGGTTGGTACTAGGCTATTGGCCCTAAGGCCTATACAAGCCTAGCCATAACAATTCCCTGGAAATTTCTTCCCACAATATTTACTTCTCTGGGCCCCTGTCTAGCAGAGCGACTGACATGATCCTCGGGGTGAATTTCCTATCTCCCATCCAATCATCAAGGTTCCTTTTGAAGAGGGCCAATGAGGCGCTCTGCTTGACATGTATGGGCAGTCTATTCCAGAGTATGGGGAGTCTCTGGGTCAGGAACCTATCCCTCCAGCATGTTTTGTTCATTGTGATGATAAGGTTTAGATCCCTGGAGCGTGTGGCTCTGAGGGATTGGGATTTCTTTAAGTGGAGCATGTCCAACAGCTCAGGGTTTGACATGGCCTTGTATGTTAAGCAGAGATCACCTCTGAGTAGACGATATGCCACAGAGTATAGCTGGAGTTTTTTAGACAGTCAGCATATGGCATCTGCTTTAGGCCTGTGATTCTTTTAGTGAGGTATTTCTGTGGCCTTTCCAGCTGTTGCAGATGTCTTGTGAGGTACATACCAAATGGGGCATTATACTCTATAATGGGTCTAATGAGGGATGAGTACAGTGGGACAATGACCTCTTTTTTTCTGGATGAAAAGCCCTTAGTGATGATGTGTGCCACATAGAAGGATTTCCTGACTGTTGTGGCAATGTGGTTATCGAAAGTGAGACCACTGTCCACTTGTGTCCCTAAGTCTCTCATCACACTTTCGATGTTTAGTGTCCTGCCACCTATGTGGTAGTTCATGGGTACATGTTTTTTTTTCCAAAGGAAAAACTTTATTGTTATTTTCCAAAGCAAAACATGATGTTTTACCACACCTGGGAACTTTATTTAAAACTGAGGGAAGCCACAAAATTAAGCAGGAGATGAACTGAAAATGCGTACTATTTTTATGGGTTCCTTTAAGAGAGGATTCTCTGTTTTTGTGCATAGTAGCTGTTTCTAGCTAGTGGAATACTGTTATGAAGAAAAGGATGGAATATTACTGGTGTTGAGTTCAAAATGTTCTATTTCTTGACATTGTTAGCAATACCTTTTTATCCAGTAATGGCAAAGAAGGAGCATACATTATGTATTAAATGCAAGTGTCTGTTCAGAAATCCTAGTGTAAAGTTTCTGTGGTACATCTTGGACGGGCAGTTTTTAATTTTATGAAGAACCTGACACCTGGTCACTGGGAGAGCATATGAATCCCATGGAAGGATAAGACTAAAGCTGGCTAATACTGTGGCGTTATTTGGCTTAGCAGATATTTGCAAGAGCCAGTATCCTTGTCTTCATGGAGTTACTTATTATATTGCTTCTGGACAGTGATGTTGTAGGATGACTGTAATAGCTTAATTGGTGAAGCTGGGATTGTACTGCTCTGAAATAACGACTTAAGTTTTTACTTTGTTTGATCTTTAGATAGTGTCACAAATTTTGGAAATAGCCAGTAGAATGGGGTTTGATGTGAGCCATTCAAACTGCTGGGTTTAAGGAGGGGACAAAAACTTGGGTTCAACAGTTATATGAGGCAAAGTAGTGTGAGTCAAGTCTGCAAATTAAAGAGTTTTCAATGGAGGAGGAACAAGAGCAGAACATATAATAGAGAGTAAAATTCTGGTCTATGGGAGCCCACAGTGGCACCTTCTGGCCCAGAGTTTTCATTTAACCAGTGAGACAGTGAGGTGGTGGTAGATGAAGATGAGATCAATGGCATATTCAGGGAACATTTCCTGAAGCAGTTTGAGGGGATTAGGACAAACTGGGAAGAGAAAGCTAGGGGAAAAACTGCAATGGAGATAACTCTTTGGAGGAAGACATTAAACAGTTACATTGCCCCTTTAACATTGAAGAAGGTAGGAGGGTAATAGGGTGCTATACAGTGCAGGGTACCAAGCACGGGTATTCTTTGGGTAAGAGACTGGCACTGTGAAGAGACATGAGAGGTGTAGAATAAGTGGGAGGCCTCAGCTGCAGGTGAAATACTACTACTCATCATTTTTTCACTTATCTGATGAGGAGGGGAGACGAGCCTCACCGGGGGTCTCGCTTCTGGCTCAAAGCACCCGGGCATCTGAGTGCAACCCGCTCCGGGGACAGTGTCAGGTGGGGAGTTTGACTGGGGCTGTACACCTGTCAAAGTGTAATGCAGGTGTCATAAGACGAGTTCAGGGGGGACAGAAACTTCCTGTGGAGCAGAAGGGCAAAAGCTCGCTTGATCTTGATTTTCAGTATGAATGCAGACAATGAAAGTGGGGCCTCATGATTCTTCTGGCATTTTTGGGTTTTAAGCAGGAGGTGTCAAAAAAGGTACCACAGGGATAACTGGCTTGTGGCAGCCAAGCATTGCTGGAAGTAGAGATAACTCTACATTTGGTGGATTGGTATAACTGGATTACAGCTGAGGGCAGCTTGCTAGAAAGACTAAATGAAGCGCCTAATGAGTATCCATTACTGCCGGGTAATTACTGTTCAATGCACTATTAAAAAAGAGACCCAAAGGTGATGAGTGTTATGTTAGAAAAGAGGATAAAACCCTTGGTCTGAAACATCACTGATTTTGTGCTGCTGTGATTTGTTAAACATCGGAATGGGTGTCAGTGTGGGGGATATTATTACACTTTATGAAGCTGGGTAATCATGGAGGGAGAATGCTGGAACTGTTTTGTCAGATTTTGCTAGTATGACTAATGTGATTTCATCCATGTAGCATTTGTTGCTTTCGCTGTAGGAGTGTGGGGGCTTGGTTATCGGCACTATAATTTGGCAGAATTATCATGTAGGGTGCTGGTAAATAGGAATGTCTCTCTTTCTCTTGCTCTCGCTCTCTCTGTCAGTGACAGTTATGAAGGGTATGAGGTAAGATTTTTCCCTGTCCCAGACTGTTATTTTTGACTGTATTGAAATCATTTTGCAAATTGTCAGAGAATGGGGGCATGCAGCCCCTTAAATGGGGAAGGTACTAATTCTCTAAATCTTGAAATAGCCTGCAGGTAGTGCAGTTTATAGCACTGGATTTGGCAAGAAAAAGGGATACTCAGTCTCAGAACAGATCATTTCTAAACTGTTGTTTTCACACTATTGTTTTCTGTTATTTTTACCATGACTTACTGCAGCTTTGATCTATTTGAACACTTACTGTTATGGTAAATTAACTTTCCGATTGTATTTTCCTTCAACATGGAATTCAAAATGTGGTTCGGCCATGAGTTGCTACCAGCCCACATCTATTTTCACCATTTTTCTGTGCAATACAACTGCTCTACCTATGTTACTCATAACATGAAGAATTTCTGTGAGTAAATTTAAAGTAATCACAAAAATAAAATAATGTGCATCAGGAGAAGACCATGAAAAAGAATAATCATTTCTATAACTTCTCCAAGTTGCATGTCTATCTGAACTACAGAACCACTCAGCTAAATTAAAATCTTCAGATATCGCAAAGCTGAAGTCTCTGATGATTTACTGTTGCATGTTATTTTGACATAGTTTAAGTTCTAAAAATGATTATATAAAAAGTCATAAGTAATGTATCTGGCAAAACAGATATCTACTTTTTTATTGGATCAGGAAATGCATGTGTTGGTGTTCTGCCCAAAGCTGATCAAACAAAATAATGTGAGCTTCAGAGATTACACAGTAAATGACATTCAGGACATATTTCAGACTGCTGAATTTAGGAAATATACAAGACTTGTTCAGTCTCACTGGAGTAGACAGGAAGGATGAAACCTATTAATAAGATATTTTTTCCAAGCTCCCTGCTAAAAACTGATTGCTAAATATGTTTATGAATATAGTGAGGAAGATGGAGACAGAGAAAAAGCAGAAAGGAAAACAATTACTGTGTGTTGTATTTCAAACGCCTTGTTATTCAGTGCAGGGCAGCCAGTTGTAAAAACAGAGAATGCCTCCTTTGTTTTAATTGCAAGATGTGCACTTTTTGAGGTGCTGGGAATAAAGAAATCCCATGTTACTGTTGTTGTTATTATTAATATTAATATTATTATTCATTGCTTAAATTGGAGTATTTTCTTGACTAATAATAATATTAATATTAATAATAATCTGTTAAGTTATCCCTGAAGAAAAGAAAATACTTAGAACATCAATAGGAAACCTGAGAGAGGTAAATAGCAAATGTTTTCTTATTACTAGTTGCATGAAGATAAGAAGGTAGGTTGCATTTTAAGTACTGCAATAGTTACTTAGATAGATGAATGGATGTAGTTATTACAGCATCATTCTCTATATGCATTCTATTGTAGTCTTTTTATTTGATGTAATTTCTGTAATAATATATTTGAGTTTTTGAAAAGTCATATTAAGACACTTCTGGGGATCTAACAGCCAGGAGGCAACTGATCTTTCTTTAGGTATGTGACAGAGATGAAATATTATTACATTTGTTTAATAACACTTAATGGTTGTGATCGAAAAATGCTTGACACAAGTGTATAACGAAAATTAAAATCAGCACCCAAAAGCTGTCAGCTCACAAAATCCATCTTTTTCCTGTGATTGCCAACATCATGTGGAGGTGAGATTATGGAAAAGACAGGCCATTTGTGGGCCTGTGGCTGGAGTTATTGGAGAAAGCTGGATAGCAGCTCCATGATGCTGGGTCTATCTATATCACTTTGTCGAGTGGTTATTCACCGAATAGCCATTTGTTGAACACCTATCAGTCAAAGCTGCTCTTCATCAAACAGTGAATTTTAAGTAGGGCAAACAAAAGGTTGGCCAACCAAGCAACAGCATCGAACAGTGAATTTTAAGTAGGGCAAACAAGAGGTTGGCCCACACCCTCCAATGTGGAGGGGTTCCACCCCCCACTCCCCCTTAACTAAATATACCAACTCCAAGATAACACTACAGTGGGGAAAAGGGCAAATTCCAGATGCTGGCCAACCGCTGGTTTGCCCTAGTTAAATTTCACTGTTTGATGAAGAGCTGCTTCAGTAAATGGATGTTCGACGAGTGGCTATTCACTGAATAGCCATTCAACTAAATAATATAGACCCCATGATGCCATGGCTACAACTCAGTTGAAGTGGCAGAATCAATTGCTCAACTGAAGAAATGGTGTCTTCTTGTTCCACCATTTGAATGGAACATGTTAGTACCTCAAACAAGCTATAATTATTCTACTGAAAGTACAGTTTCATTGTGAGATTCTATATCAGAAATACAGGTTTACTTATGGGAGAGTTCAAAGAGCAGATAAACTGCCATTTGGTTTGGTGGTTAGAAAAATAAGAAAATTAGTGCAGTAGAAAGAATATGTGCACAGTAAGAGTACCTGCAAATTCAGAGGGTTCAGGTGTGATTAAGCTCCACCTGGACTGGGTCCTTAAGGAATTGCACATTTCTGAGCTCTTAGTGTTATAGACTGAAGGACCCCATTAAGAACTACAGCCCAAACTGACTATAGAAATTGCAGGACCTGTGGCTATAATATATAAAATGTTTGATGACTAAGATAAGCAAACTCTCATATGAGTTGACTGGGTGGCAGAGCAGGTATGATGGTTAGAGTATGTTATCTAATCTGAGGAAGACTTTTCTGCTGTTGTAGTGGAAATGAGGATGATTTGCCTGCCTTTGCTTAGGGCTGTAAAATCTAATGAGATAACTAGAGGAAAAACCTGAGGTAGTCCTGCACCTCTCTTTCCTTTCTTGTTTTACAGATGGTGTATGGAGAAAAGCTTTTTTTTTTTTTTTTCGTCTTGCCTGTGCTGTCTTTCAACCATTACACCCTCTCTCAGTGTATCAACTCATTTATTTCTTCACCTGGTGAAAGCCAAGAGGGCTCATTGTCCATTAGGGGTGGTTCACATATTTCACATTTTTTCCCAACCCTAATGTGCACACACTTGATGAGCCACTGGAGAGTGGATGAGCAATGGTCTGTCTACAGAGGATGCCCCTCACTTCTGCAGAGGGTGTTAACTCCCAGGATCTCTGATCCTACCCCTGCAGCACAATGATCTCTCTCTGGTCCCCACCATCAAGAAGATCACATTGCCCAGTATGCTGAAGAAAAGACCTTGGTCTTTTCTTTTGTATTCCTGTATTTATCCAGGGTCATTTTACCCGCTATGAGCTACCTGGTGTGGTGCTTGGAGTACTGCCAAGTGTGCTCTGAGAGCACACAAACACCATCTTCCCCCTGGGAGAGTCAAATGGGCCACATCCCTGTTTTCTTCCCCTTTTTTGCTCCTGGCTCCCCCACTGCCAAGGCTGCTAATCTTAACTCCAGTCACCTGGATCACAGTCAGGGCTCCATCACCCTGTACCAAAGGGCCAGGTATATGGAGAAATAGTCTATGGCTTTGATTCCTGTATCTGGGGTAATGGAGCATTCCTGCAATGTTGCAATTTTCTAGGATTAATTGCTTCTTGCTTTTTGTATAAAATCATATGTAGGAATGAGCATGCAGGAAGAAGGAAGAGATACATATGTCTAATCTTTGCTCTCTTTGTTGCTATACTCCCTACTGTGGCTAACTTGCTCACAGCTCAACTATATAAAGCAAAAAATGCAACCCCTAGTAACAATGTTCACATTATGTAATGCCTCAACCTAGAACTGTAAAAGATGTGTTCAGTCTATGTAAGGATGTTAAATCTTAAGCTTCAATGCTGTTACTAGTCAATGTTAAGTTTAGTACTATCTATGTAAATTTGCATTAAGCTTGAATGCTGTGTTGCAAGTCAATGTTAAGTTTAGTACTATCTATGTAAATTTGCATTAAGCTTGAATGCTATGTTACAAGTCAATGTTAAGTTTAGTACTATCTATGTGCATTGCTTGAATGCTGTGTTGCAAGTCAATGTTAAGTTTAGTACTATCTATGTAAATTTGCATTAAGCTTGAATGCTGTGTTGCAAGTCAATGTTAAGTTTAGTACTATCTATGTAAATTTGCATTAAGCTTGAATGCTGTGTTGCAAGTCAATGTTAAGTTTAGTACTATCTATGTAAATTTGCATTAAGCTTGAATGCTATGTTACAAGTCAATGTTAAGTTTAGTACTATCTATGTAAATTTACATTAAGCTTGAGTGCTATGTTACAAGTCAATGTTAAGTTTAGTACTATCTATGTAAATTTGCATTAAGCTTGAGTGCTATGTTACAAGTCAATGTTAAGTTTAGTACTATCTATGTAAATTTGCATTAAGCTTGAATGCTATGTCACTGGTCAGTGTTAAGTTTGGTACTATCTATGTAAATTTGAATGCTTCTGTATACACCTTATATTTTGCTTAAAATTTAACTGTGGAGCTTTTCTCCACGGACCTCCACTGAAAATGGACATGCATCCAGTCGGACTTTTCCGGTCAACAAATGTAAAATAAATAAATAAATAAAATATTTAGGATGCCCAGAAAATGTTCTTGAGCATTGTATTTTGCATATGTGTGTGCGTCTTTCCCCTATATTAATTCTATGGGTCTACTTTCATTCACTGAAAACTCATTTCACTGAATCACATTTCACTGAATGTTAAGTACTGTTGGGCAAATAAAACGTATATACCCTTTTCCCCACTGTAGGGTAATCCTGGAGTTAGTATATATAGTTAGGGGGCCACTCCCCCCCACATTGGGGGTGTGGGGGGCATAGCTTCCCACCTACTTTTGGTTTTATATTGTTAGTTTTCAATGAAATGAGATTCATAATAAAAAAGCTAAGTAGTAGGGGGCTATGATCCCTACACCCTCAATGTGGCGGTCTGTGCCCCCCCACACCCCTCTAACTATATATACTAACTTCAGGATCACACTACACTGGAGAAAAGGGCATATATGTTTTATTTGTCCAACAGTACTTATATTAAGTGAAATGTTATTCAGTAAAATGAGTCTTCAGTGATTTGAGCTTTCAGCGATTTTTTTGAGGATGAATTGAAATTCAGTGAAATGAGTTTTCAGCGAATCAAAGTAGACCTGAATTCTATAAATATATATATATATATATATATATATATATATATATATATATATATATATATATACATACTCTGTTTTACTCTGCACGGCTCTCCATAATGTTAGTGATCACAGATTTTCACAGGTGATCAGACTTCTTCCCTGACAGAGACTTCTTTGACTGGCACTGTTTCTGTACTGTTCTACTTACTGGCAAAAAACTTAGTTCCTTGTACATTGATTTTACTGTCATTTGTAATAAAGGTTGTTTTTCATCTTGTAGTACTTGATGGGATATTACCCGTATCATCATGGCAGCAGTGGGAGTGAGTTAAGTGGAGGTGCTGTGAACCTTTTCTTCAGTGTTTGAAGGATTATTAGTGTATGCAAGGACATGAGGTTAACATTTAAATGAGGTTTGTCATGAAATAATGAATTCTGGGTTGAATGTGAAACCATAATGCGTGGAGTGAAGGTGTGTGGGCCTCAAATTAGACAGAGTTCCTGTTGTCGCCTTTGCCTGGGCACTCTTAGAATGCCTGGTACAGCATTTCATGTCCATAGACAGTACATATAAGCATTGGATAACAGTAGATGCACTACAGACACTGATTTACATCTGTATGAGGGAGTTTCTCCAACAAATGAAAGTGCAAACTTTTAGTTTAATAATAATTCCTAATGAAAATGTAGCTTATTTATTCATTCATTACATCACAGTATGCTCAGTGTTGACATACTAATTTTTTTAGGTTGGAATTAATGGAATTATATTCCAGTCCCTGCAGGAAATTGGGATGGATTGGAAATACATAACCTGAGACTTAAAAACAGCAAAGCATTTTCTTTTTTTGGTGTGTACATGAAACTTATTACTTCCAGTTTTATGCTGTAATCAACTGTTTACTGTTCTGCTCTAAACAGTACTCATTGTGATGGCAAACTTATATACAGAGGCTTACATCCCTGAGTTAAGTGTTTGTAAAAGCTGACTACCCTTTCATGTTAGGGAATTATTTACTAATTTATCAAGTTGATGAGACTCTTGTAGAGCTCATGAACTGCAGTCACTTGGAGGACATATGGAGTGATGCATTGTTCAAAAGTATAAGGCACAATAGTATAGCCCTATGTAGCTTGTTAACATTGCTTTGAGGCAGGCATGTTGAGCCTTGCCTTAAGGTGACCTGCTGAAGGCTGCTCTTACCAAACCTATTTCCCTTTTGTCATTCTTGGCACCACTTGGGTTATTTTACGGCTTGTGTAGCCATGCGGCTGTGAGAAACCTCTAATGGCTCATTGTTTTACATAGCCACCTGGAAGAGTGGTTGGGTTGTTCAGGATTTTATCTTGAACAATTGGGTTTTTAAAGGGTGTGGTGTTGGTATAAGGGCAAGTGTGGACCTAAATCAGGAAGAGTTTGCAGAACACATTTTACAGTGGAGGCAATATAAGCATGAGGCAACAAGGCTGATTATATTTCTGGATCAATGTAACTTACTTTATTTCCTGAAATATGCAGGGCCTGGGCAACACAGTTAAGAGATTTACCAGCATCTTTAGTTCGTTAGAACTTCAACAATTTCTATATAGGAGGTGCATTTCAGCCAGCAGGAATTTCAAATGTTGGCCATAATAGAGATTAGATGGGTAAAGGGTGAACATCATTGCTACTAAACAAAACAGAACAAATGCTAAAAAACAGAACAACAATAACAATACCAATAACAGAAAAAGCTAGAACAAAAGAGGTTATTGTGCCCCTCCCTACTCATCACTCATCAGACCCATCATAGAGTACAATGCCCCATTTGGGATGTACCTTACAAGACACCTGCAACAGCTGGAAAGACCACAGAAGTACCTCACCAAGAGGATTACTGGCCTCAAACATATGCCCTATGCAGATCGACTGAAGAAACTCCAGCTGTACTTGGTTGCATACCGCTTACTCAGAGGTGATCTCTGCCTGACATACAAGGCCATGTCCAACCCAGAATTGATGGACATGCTCCACCTAAAAAAAAACAAATCCCCAAGGGTCACACGCTCTAGGGATCTAAACCTCACCACAATGATAAATAGGACGTGATGGAGGGATAGACTCCTGTCCCAGAGACTCCCCATGCTTTGGAACAGGATTCAAATCTACATTAGGCAGAGCTCCTCACTAACACTCTTCAAGAGAAACCTTGATGAGTGAATGGGAAACAGAAAATTTACCCTGGGGATCACTGCAGTAGCTCTGCTGGACAGAGGCACAGGTAACTAATGGCTCTGCTGGACCGAGGCACAGGGAACTAATCTAAGGGGACGGCGAAAGCCAACACATTCTGTCTAGGCTTATAGATGCCCTAGGGCAGATAGCTTAGTACTTAACTATGAACCTATGAACTAAGCAAGGCCCACACTGACTTCATTACAGAGAAGGGGGTTTCTGAAAATGGTGGTCTAGTAGATGGGGGTATGGAGCTGGGGGAATAATAATGAGCTGACTGTTATCTCATGCAGTTTGTACCCAGGCTTTCCTCAGCTTAAACGCATTTACAAAGAGAGTTTAGGCTTCTAAAAAGGGAATTTATTTTACTTCTGACATTAATTGTATTTTTCAGGATAGTACTCTAGCATGGGAAGTAGTCACATGATTTCTCCTTTTTTAAGGTCTGTTAAGGACTTTTGTAAGGATAAGAAATTTAAGAGATGTGAGTGCTAGTAGAGAGTAGATAAGAGACTATACATCCTGTTCAGTAGTGCACAGTCCCAAAGCCTGCATGGACAGAGTCTGTGCTACTCGTGTGCTCTTTCCGTATGGGCCGAATTTTTACAGCCCATTAAGAGAAGATCCAGAAAACATGAAAAATAACGACTAGTTTTAAAAAAGTAGATACAACAGTACAAAATGATATAATCATCAAACAAATAAAAGGATCATTTACTATTAGCAATATATATATTATACAAAGTAAGCACAGTTTGTAAATGTTTTTTCCCCCAAAGGGAGGCAATACTGACAAATGTCACTATACATTTTTGAAAACATAGATTACACTGCACTTCGTTTAGTTTGTATGAACATTTTAAACCTTGCCTCAGACAGATGGTAGTGCTATCCACTTAACCATAGTTTTAAGAGGAAAAATAACAAAAATATTCACATATGGAGAGAAAGAGCAGGGGAAACAGTACAGGCTTCATAAGAGGAATACAGGTTTAGCAACAGAGAAAGAATTCAAGAATGCAGAGCTCAGGCTGGAGATAGTACACATCTATGGAGTGGTAGGCTTATGTGTGCTTGTAATCAAAAATGTATTCAAAAGGTTCCAAAAACTTGCATACTGCTTTGGCCGTATGTTCTTAACCTGCATGCAGCTTTCAGTTGTTTAACGTAACACTCCAACCAGCAAATTTAATTGTTACATTTTCCCTCTAAAAGTTGTACTGTTTTTCCCTCCTAATAGTTAAAAAATGGGAACAAAGACAATGCAACACTTCATGGCAAATTTATTGGGCAGGATTCATGAAGCCTCCGTGTAAGAGTTATAACTCATACACGGAGGCTGCAGTTAAACGGAGTGATGTCAGCATGCTCTGCATATTCATGAGAGCATGCTGAATCACACCTAAGGCTAACACGGTCCATGTAAGACAGTAGGGGGCGTGTCCGTAGGCTGAGCCCTGTAAGTGGACACGCCCCCAGAAGAGGAAAAGTGCCCAAAGTAAACACCCATGACAGAGTCCATGGAAATGTGAATAAACACAACACAACACATGCCCCCACAGACTACGAACATAAAATGTACAAATGAACATCTCATAATTGTTTTTTAAATTGTAAAGATGTTTAACCGTGAGTGCGCTCATTTGCGCGGGCGTGCTCGTAGCGCAGCTACAGTTAGCAGTCAGTGGGAAAGCATATAAGAACTAAATATGCAAAGTAAGCCAAGAAGCAATAGCGTAGCAGTAGAGATGTTGGCTGAAGAGCAGGCATTCATGGTTCAAGCCCCCACAACACCAATTTTTATTTTTAGCAAAATAAGCACGAAACAAGTCCATGACAAATATGTACACATAAAATCACATTTTATGTAAAATGTAATGAAATAGCCCATTTATATTGAAGAAATGTGAGGTAACAAAACAATAAAAAATGCCAGATGTGCCCATAGCTGAGCTACAGTTTAACAGGGTGAGTGCATCTGCCCATAGGTGAGCAGTGGTTTAACTGGTGCAAAATGAGTGCCCGTAGCTGAGCAGTGGTTTAACACGCTAAAGCTATGTGCCCCTAACTGAGCTGAGTGTAATATGCATGCTGATAGCCAAATGAGGCTTAAACCAGCGTGCCCCGTTTGCACTGAGCTGCGCACCATGCAAACAAGCTAACCGACGGGCAACGTTGAGCAAGCCGTATCAAAACTGCCTCTACACAGACACACCCCTCAGCATGTCTAAACAGTCATATAAAATGAAAAGTAGTGGCCAGGTTCGAACCCAGGATACTATACACCATAGTCAAGGTACCAAACCACTAAGCCATGACAGCAGTACCTATAAATGCAATAATAGCTAATACATAGGAATGAATACAAACTGGAGCATGACAATGCAGGTTTACTGAAGTTGATACAATTCCAAAATGGCCAATCACAGATATGTGCGGGAAAAACGGGCTATATAAGCCCCATAGGCGGGAATACACAGCATAAACGATTGTAGAACTGAACTGCAGGCAGAATGACAGGAGTAGGAGAGGGTAGTTGCTTTCGAGCACAGAGGTGGGGTGTTGAGGAGTCCAGGTACATGGTCTGGCTCCTAGTCCACAATCATGAGGCCCAACTCATGCAGGGCCAGGTCCTCTGGAGAGCATACAGGGCTGAGGTGTGGGACCGGTTGGCTCATGATCTCACCAGTGCCACAGGGATTCCAAGGACTGGTGAGCAGGTCCGTCACCACCATGCGGACCTGAAGAGAAGCAAGCAGGACCAACTGAACCTTTGGATCCAGGAGGCCCGGCAAATGCCCAACGCCCCACTACTGAGTAAGTTACATTTAATTATGTATGTAAGAAATTAAACTAGCTGATATTATGGAGATGTGTATTCCAATATTACTTAATTTATATTACAGCTGCAGGTGTCTGTTCTGCGAACCGCAGAGCCTATGGCGATAGGCTGGTGCGGTTGCGCCACCAGGCAGGTCAGTAATCCACTACCAGTAACTGTAAAGAAATATAAAAGTATGACATTCAGCAAATGAGTGCAGTGTAGTCAGTAAGGAATAAAATGTGCAAGTAACAGTGTGAAAGTGTCTGCAAGTATTGCTTGATTACAAAAGTGTGTTGCAGCATGTAAGCCAAACAGAAAAATGAAAATGTCTGACATAAATTCTGAAATAAAAATGCCCCACCTGTAAGAAAATAGTACACAACCTGCAGCAGGCTGAAAAGTATAGCTGCAGAAGATGATGAAATCACATGTGTGAAATATATCCCTGTTGAAATACTGAAACATGACAGAAGTGAGACTGCTGGAAAGGATTGTAATAACTGCAGGTAAAACATGTCAATAAAGCCTAGAAGTAAGTACCATCCTGAATAGTAAAATGAAAGCAAGTGAGAGAGTGTGAGAAAGTGTCATGAATCCAGCAATACAGTAGTAATAACCCCTGAATAAAGTATACTGCAGTCAAGACAGAATGAAATGCATGTGAGAATCAAAACCAAACAGTGAAATCTGTTCAAAGTGTTGCTGCATCTGGAATGTGTATCCCAAAATCTGGATATGTTGCTCTCAGTCTGCAATATGCAGATAGGATGATTGTCTGATATACCAAACATCCACACTTGTCTACAGCTATATAAAGCAAATGTAGCAGGATGATGTAGCTGAACAAAGCTAGATATGAATGTGTATGAAGAACAATAAAATGTATATTGATGTTGCAGTAACAGTCCTATCACCAAGTTGAAATAGTTATCATATAGGAAACTGTAGTTAGAACAGTAGTGTGTGTATATCTGTAGCTATTAGAAATGTACAGCATATGTATTGGTATTTGAAGGTGTTAATATTATTTTCTTCAACCCACCCTATAACCACATATAACCCATTCCACGTGAAAATGGTATGTGCAATCACAATTAACACCCCTGGACATTTGTCCTGTTGGGTCATATATATTTGCATGTCCGTTGATGCATCTGCCCTGTTCATACATCCAAACCTGATGGCCTGTTGCCATCAATTAACCCTGCATGTTGTTGGACTGTGTATTGCTGTTCAAATTATGCATGTGTTATGCACGCTGTTCAATGGTGTGAATATCTGGGTGTTTGCTTAATGGGAATACTAATGCATGCTGTTACAACTAATTGTGAATGGTATTATATGTCACTAACCCAAACTGTCATGACATAATGCAAAGCATAGGGGCGACAGGGAAGGCGGGTTCCAGCGGACCCACCTCTCCCACCTCAGCTGGCGAGTGCACCTGGCACTAGTGCAGTCTGGACCCTCCTCCGTGGCCCTGTGCCACCTGCGGTGGAAGCGCTGCAGGATGGGGCTCGACCCCCCCCTCTGCAAGTGTGGCCGGAGGAGAACCACCACTCACCCTACGTAGCGTCCGGACTGTGGTGCGTAGGGAGATTCGGGACTCTGTTCTCAAGCCCCTACGCCAGCTTGAGGCACAGGTGGCACAACTTACGGGCATGCCTATTGCCCGGCCTACACAGCCCCCAGCACAGCCCCATCCTGGGCAGTGAAGGAACAGTGGCAACTGCCTATGGGTGGGGATATCAGTTCCACTGTTGCCATCTGTGGGCTCATGGGCTCTGGATATCCAAACCTCCGTCCCCGTCAATTGTGTAACCCCCCCCACATGTGTCATACACCACCCCTGTATGCGTCTTGTTTGTCTTGTCTGTTTACCTACCCAACCTACCTCCCCAGCTGTACCGACTTCCTTCACCTGACATACCACTCTCACCTGAAAAAAAAAAAGGGCACTCTGTACCCACCAAAAAATTACGCCCCATACATAGCTGCCCATTTCGCACACATGTCTGCTGGACATGGAATCTATCAATTACAATTGGCTGTACAACAAGTATTATTGTTGTCCTAACACCTCTCTCAGGGGTGGAAGGTTTCAAATGTCACACCAAATTACATACATATGCACAGCTGTTGCTGATGAAGAAATAGGCAGCTATGGGCCTTACCTACATCCCTCCTGCAAATCCCAAGCTTGTTTCCCTACTGTCTTACCCTCTTTGTGACCCCTTTTTCACTACTTTCCTGTCTCCCCATTTTCATTTCTTTCAAAGGAAATAGCGCGGGTGTGCACCAGAGTAAGCACTGGTAAGCAGTTGTAAGCGAGTGTGCGCGTGTGTGCGCGGAGTTAAACGCTAGTGCGCATGCGTGAGCTCCACGCAAACCAGCGCTAACCTGGTTACAACTGCTTAAAAGTGCCTTAGTCACTTTGATTGACAGGTCCTGTACTTAGTTCAAAAGCAAAATAAAATCCCACTGTCAGTCCCGAACCCAGGACCTTGGAAACACTAGTCTGTATGACCTACCACTAAGCCATGACTCTTATACAAGAACATTGTGCTAAAATAAATATAACATGTAATAGTAGGGATGAATGTAAAGGGAATATAGGATGTGTAGTACCCAAAGCATAAAATGTAGAATTACTGTCAAAACTACTGGATTCCCATAATAGTAGTGTGTGAACAGAAACAGCCATGCTAGTTGGTAGCTTGTAGGTAATAATGTCAGTTAATGTACATATATAAATGTATGTATATGTACATATATATATATATATATATATATATATATATATATATATATATAAATATATATCTATATATAGTTGTAGGTGTCATTGTGCATGCACACTTACTACAGGGAACAGGAGAGAGGAATGGAGAAATGTGAATCTACAACACAGCCTGAATCATGAGAGAGATACTAACCTTTACACTGGCAGAACAGTGTCCACAGCATACCAGCAGGGTCCCGCCCACAATCTGAAAGGGCAATGCCTATCCCACATACCCTTTTATAGCACTGACCTGAAATCACAGTGAAAACTGCAATCAGTACACAACTGGCTGTATGCAATTAGCAAATGCTGGCTTACAATTGGTGCAGAGGCCATCACATGGACCTATGCAGATACCTACAAAAGCATCCAGTACTAACACTCCACACATGCAATACATTCATTACACTGTCTGTAAGCAGACAGATGGAGAGAGAGAAGTGAGAGAGAGAGAGAGAGAGAGAGAGAGAGAGAGAGAAAAACCTACACACTGTGACTCTGTGACTCTAAGCTGTCAGCAGTGACAGTAGCAGCAGCAATCAGAAGCAGTGGTAACTCAACCAGCTGCGACAAACACAGGTAATGCAAAGTAGCAGGTTAATAATGTGCATACTGTGAACCCTCCAAATGTGTCATAGGTCTGTATCTATAGGTATGTCCATGTGATATGTTGTGTGTACGTAGTTCCACCAAAAGGGGATGACCATACATTACATGTCAGTCAGTCTTAGGCCATGATCCTGGCAGCAATTGTCTGTGCGTTGCCCTCAGCAATGGCTGCAGTGACTGCCTTGAAAGGTCATCCAAGTTCAAAAGGCAGGATCAGCCCATCACAAAGGCACACTGGCTGGGAACAAGTGTCTGCAGGTACCCGATATCACTGCATATGCATCCCATACTGCATAATTCCATAGCTTAGCAGACCAGGCCGGTTATGCATATGATGTGGTAGTTCCCAGGGTCAGTAGAGGTGCCTCCTTAGTGGTGTGGGACCACTGTCACTGTATGCCACTGTCCAGGTACATATCCTGTAGTACGGCCAAGAAAAATTATCAGTGTTATATGCGGTTGTATGTCCTCTTGGAGTGCAGGTAGCACACATCCAGGGATACCATGAGGTCACAGTGATGCTGTGTGTTCTGCTCTGCTGAGGGCAGCCCTCACCTGGACATGTGAGATGATAGGGAGGTTACATACAGCTGTGATAAATATTTCAATTTGTGAGGGAGAAGGAGGGGGGATACGTGCACCGAACCTGTCTGCAAGACTGTTGCCAATATCCATGTGTTTGGTGAATGTTAAGTAGGTGTGTATTAACACAGAGCATATCTGAGGCATTTGGTCCATATGTGTAACATAACTGAAGAAGGCCTTGTGGTCATCCATAGTGTTTATGGCCATTTCCCTCCCAGAGTAGGCCGTGGCCACTGTTATGATGGACCGTAGTGTAGTAGCAGTGCTGACCACAGATGCCTTCCCTTAATGTGAATGTGCTCTGTCCTGCAGTAACCTCCTGCTATTGTTATACAATCTGCCTCTGTCTGGGGTCCACCGGACAGGATGCCTAACCTTTGTGCATAGGGTCTGGGTTAGAAATGTGTGTGCAAGTTCCATGCAATCTGTGGCATGTCCGTGGTAAGCATTTGCAAAGGGGTCAGCAGTGTGGGTTGTGGCTTCCACTGGCCCAGTGTGCTACATGGATACCATCTCAGTCCCAAGTGAATAACTGTCTAATCACATACATATCAAAGTAGTCTACTGTGCTGGTGGTGGTGGTGGGATATGTATATCCAGGCCGAGTAACTTGTGTCCACATCACACTAGTGGATGGCATCCCACATACAGTACCTTGGGATGAACCCCCAGAGTGAGGTTGTGCATTGGACCTGTCAGTGTGTGCTGACCGATGGGGCATGCTACTATGTTGTGTGGAATGTGGCAAGTATTGTTGCACAGGTGTTGGCTGAGCACTGATATCTGGCCATGTACCTGTGTATCCACCATGACACACACACATGCAACATATGGGAGCAGTAGTATATCACTACATATGAGTATCATGTATAGTATGTGTGCCATATATTGCTGACATAGTCTGCTGATATCCTGTTTGTGTTCTCTTCCAGGGAGATGGCGCGTCAGCGTAATCCCACCTACTCTGCAGCAGAAGATGAGGAGATCCACCAAAGCCTGGTGCGGGAGTATGACATCCTGTTTTCCTGCACCAGTCAGAATCAGCAGGAGAGGGCTGCACTGTGGCAAGACCT
Organism: Protopterus annectens; assembly: GCF_019279795.1. Lineage (NCBI taxonomy): Eukaryota > Metazoa > Chordata > Ceratodontiformes > Protopteridae > Protopterus > Protopterus annectens. Next base: position 1,035,468,202 of record NC_056725.1, read on the forward strand.
TGTCCATAGGGTAAATGATATTGGCACGCATAACAGGACATATGAGCAGGTACGACATCACTGCAGTGATTTAATCCGAAGTGTCCGTCAGCATGCATCAGATATCCACAGGCAACAGGTTGCCACAGGAGGTGGGGTGGCCACACATTTCTCCCCTCTCACCAGACTGGAGGGGCTACTCCTAAGTGTTGTGGCTCCAGCCCCGGAACAGCAACAGCAGTAAATCTGCATCATGATGGAGGCTGGATCCACACAGCAGCACGACATGGAGCGTGCAGGTAATATGCCATATGTACACTTGACTGTTCTGTACACTGTTAGTTTATGCATATGTAAGGTGTGTCCGTGGTATGTATCTGTCATCATAGTATGTAATTGTGCATGTGTGATACTGGCAATATCAGCAGCTGATGTGTGAAAGGCAACTGGTGTACTACTGCACTGTATCATATGCAATATCAATGGTACAGTTGTGCCCACTGATATTAATCTCATCATTTCTGCAGGTCCCTCCAGGGTTACAGCAAGGCAGGCCATCCATGCTGGTGAGTGTGTTTAACATAACCTATAATAGTCCTGATAATGCTAGTAACAGTAGTGTAACTCAGTAGTGCTCTGTGTGTATACTGCAGGGTGTGCATGTGTGCATGTGTGCAGGTGTGCCTGTGCCCATGTGTGCATGTGTGCATGTGTGCCTGTGTCCACGTGTGCATGTGTGCATGTGTGCATGTGTGCCTGTGTCCACATGTGCATGTGTGCATGTGTGCATGTGTACACATGACCACGTGTGCATGTGTGCATGTGTCCATGTGTCTATGTGACCACGTGTGCATGTGTGCATGTGTCCATGTGTCCATGTGTGCATGTGTCCACGTGTGCATGTGTGCATGTGTCCACGTGTGCATGTGTCCACATGTGCATGTCTGCATGTGTGCATGTGTGCATGTGTGCCTGTGTGCATGTGTCCACGTGTGCATGTCTGCATGTGTGCCTGTGTCCATGTGTGCATGTGTGCCTGTGTCCATGTGTGCATGTGTGCATGTGTCCATGTGTGCATGTGTGCAGAAGTGCATCACTGGTAACAATGTCTGGAGACTGTAAACTGTGTTTCCTGTCTTCCTCCCACAGGTTCTGGTGCTGCTCTGGTGACCTGCAGCAGGGAACCTGAATCTTGTGCCACGGGTACTGATAATGATGATATTTGTGTGATGGTACAGGAAGGTGTGTCAGGATCTGCCATTGGTCAGCCAATTGACAGTACACAGCTGTCAACCCCATCATTGCGCACAGTCATCCTGCCAGTACATCCTTTGTCACCATTGTCCCTAGGTGATGGACTGGATACAGTGGGCATAGACCAGGGTAATGTGGTACCTGTGGTAAATGCGTCCCCACACAGCAGCCATGTGCAGGGTCCTCCGATGGTACCACACAGACAGTTGCCCATGGGTTCTCGTGGGAGCATCCGTGGGCGTACTGCCTCTGGCCGACATGCCCAAAGAGGTCTGTCAACCTCAGCTATGTTTCGGACTGTCATGCAGGCACAGTCACGTACGGAAAGGTACACCAGACAGGGTCTGAGGGAGCTGAGAGCATGTCGCACAGCCATGACAGACAGTATGCGTGACATTGCGGATGCTATCCATAATTTCACCGATGTCATAGACAGACGTTGTGGGGACATATTACAGCAGTTCCACAACCAAATGTCCATGAGCCAGGGCAATGGAGGGCGTTTGCGGCGTCGACGTGGCCGTATGCCGGCAACAGCAGCAGCTGGCAGTCGGTGCCGACGACAACAGGCTTGCGCATGCCCCCATAGTGCCAGCAGCAGCCCCAGCAATGCTGGGTCTGTGCTGTCATCGGAACGCCCCAGGAGACCACGTGCACGTGGCTCTGGACAGTCCCAACAGGGACCTGTGCCAGTCAACACACTCCCACTTCTGATAACAGTACCCAGTCTAGCTTAGTACTGGATACGGTCCGTAGCACCCCTGCCAGGCACAGGTACCGTGTCTGTGCCCACAGACACTGATTTGTATGACCTGCCAAGTGCAGTCTGTGGCTGTCCACAAACCCCTGTATATGGCAGCCATGAGGTGGAACTGTGTGCGTGCATACACACATGCAAAATGTTAACACCTAGGGCGACCACATACACGCACACACTGCACCAACACTGCCCCACCCTGTACTGCTGCCCCTCACCAACACATATACACACACATGTCAATTGGTGGTATCAGTGGCTGACTCAGGCATACCTAATTCACACCCTGTGCATATGATGACACTGTGCCACCTCCTGCAATCTCCAACATCATTGCGGGAACAGGTAAACACGTTGCTGATGCACAGGGTGACTACATATAAGTGTATTAGTAGTATCATGTTGGTAACAGTACAGTGTGCTGCTATGACTGTGTGTATATCCCAGCATGCCTGCTGCAGTAACTGTATGAATGTCCTGAATTGTTATCTGCACCCATAGTACATACCAAAGTGTAACAGCTGCACATAATTGCATGCCGGTGGTAAGGTTGTCAACAGATAGCCGCAAACATGGGTAGCACAGGGGGGAAGCTGACGCAAGTAGTGATATGCAATGGTGGACATGTACAGTAATGGTGTCAAGTTCCCACAATGACTATGCAATGTGGATGTTCGCGCATGTAGATATGTGTGCAGTACCAATGTAATCCAAATCACAAATAACTATGACATAATATCAGTTCTACCATGGGCATCTGCGCTGTGTATTCCTGGGTACATGTTGATAGTGCCTACATATTTGCATTGTTACTTACTGTTATTGTTACCCCTTCTTTGTTGTATAATGCACTACTTCCAGCCCTGCTTACTGTAGCTTTGTTTGCATGCATGTTCGCTTGGGGTTCCCTGGAACACTGCTTACACCTGCAATGCAGAGTTACAGTGCTTCTGTAGACTCCTAGTGACATCTGCATAGCTGCGATACATATGTCAACTTTACACATGACAGAACGTCACTGTCTGTCCTGTACGCATGTACGTTGCCTGTGACACATTGCACATGTCTTACCTGGCATTTACCCACGTGTGCAGTCATATATGCCAGTGCTATGAAACAGTAGCGGTACACCCACACATACACAACTTCAGTATGTTGTTCCCCATTGGCCTTATGTGTTGGTACTCACCATGGCAATCACACTACTAGGGTAGCATGTGCAAAGGTAACCTGTGAATCACCTCTATGGTCCAGTTGTGGTTTATGTGAGTCATGTGGCAATGTCACAGCTGCCACATGTATGCAGTCAGCCATCACCCTTGGCCAGGAACATACAACACATGTGTGGGATGCCACCACACAGCCAATCTGGGGACTGAGCTCTCTGAACCCAGTAATGCCATACCCTGTCAGGTGGCATGTCATATATACTACATCTTGGACAAACTTCAACCCCAATCCCTGCTGCTACTATTGATAAAACCCCTGAAGATGTTTCTGATAGTTTTGACCAATTCTTTACTGAGACATTTCAAGCCCTAGCTAGCCATCTACCTCCTAGCTCCCCTGGTCCTGAAAGTAGCATCCCTAGAAACCTACTTGCATTCAGCTGCCAACCAGTCACCACTTCACTTCTCTGTACCTTGATTGAAAAAGTGAAACCCACTACACTTTCTGCTGATCAACTCCCTGCTGAGTACCTACAAAAATCAAATGATGCTATTGCTTACCCCGTCTCAAAACTAATCAAATGAACCATGGTAGAATCTAAATTTCCCACCATCTGGAAAATATCCTATGTAATCCCACTTCACAAAGGAGGCAGCTCTACTGAATTCTCCAATTATAGGCCAATAGCTATACTCTCTCCACTTGCAAAGATTATGGAAACTTTATTCATAGACAATTCATGCACCATCTAATCCAAAATCGCCTTATGGCAGACACTCAGCATGGCTTCCGTTCTCATCACAGCACTACTTCAGGCCTCCTAGCCTTTACTAACACCATAAACCATACTTGCAACACTAATTATATATCCTCAGCCCTCTTTTTGGATCTTTCCAAGGCATACGATATGGTTGATCACCAACTTGTAATCCACACCCTGCAAACATTCTGTCTAGATACTGGAGCCTTCCAATGGTTTCAATCCTACCTGCATGGTCGACAGCAGGCTGGCCTCTGGCAGAACAAACTCTCTAACCTTCTACCTAACACCCTCAGAGTACCACAAGGCTCTATACTAGGGCCCTTGCTGTTCTTCTTCATTAACGACCTTTATACTGTCATCCCAAAAGTCAGCTGTATCCAATATGCTGAAGACTCTACTCTGATCTGCTCAGCCACATCTCCAGTAGAGTTATGGTCAGCTACCCAGACCACCTTTAATACAATAGAAAACTGGCTTTCTGAACATCGTCTGATCCTAAATCCCAAATAAACTAAACTGCTGTTATTTCACCAACACGTAGGTCTACCGCTTTCACCTTTACCATAACATCAACTGATGGCACAATAATCTCCCCTGACCCATCTACTAAACTATTAGGTGTCATCATAGACAATAATCTCAAATGTGACCTACATGTTAACCAAATTATCAAAGCCATCAATAAAAAAACTAGGGTCACTTTACAGAATAAAAGCATTCCTAACCCCTCCAGCTAAAGGTGCCATAGCTCGCTCACACCTTCTTTCAACCCTTCTGTATGCATCCCCTCTACTCTCGAATATGAACAAGACTGTCCTTAACAAACACTCAATTTGCTACAACCACATTGCCAGGTTTGCCACTGGGCTGCCTTTTAGGACACATCATTGCATCAATCTAAATCAGCTTGGTTGGCTTGAAATACCCAGCCTAATACAGTATAACCAACTGATTATGGCCTATAAAATCCTCTATAATCCGGACAATACTCCTGCACTTCAAATATTATCCTTTGTGGGACTCAAACCCTGCACCTTGTGTTTGTAAGGCAAACACCTTAGCCATTAAGCCACCCTCCCACGGTGCCCCTGCTTGACAGAGGCACAGCTCACTAGCCTCACATGTTGCCTTCTGTGACCTACTTTACAGTGGCACAGTAGCCTACTGTCCTGGGGATGCAGATGCCAAACACACTCTGGCTGAGCTGTCATTCCCTAGGGAAACAAGCCTAGTATTGCCCTCTACACCCATATGTTCAATTGTCGGATGCACAATATTTGTTGTGCTGTTCTACTGTTTGCAGGTCTTTATTGCCATAGCATTCCCTGTTCCTATGACCAACTTGTGTATCTGTGGAAGATGTTTGCATATGACGGCGATCCACTATATCACTTATGTCTCTGTAGTAATTTACTGTGTGCACTGGGCTGATTGCTGTGTTATGGTTGGTTCCTGGACTGACACGTACAAATACCAGTTATATGTGGCCAACTGCTAAATGGAGATATGGCCTAAGTGTGTGAACATGCCCAGTTCAGCCTTTCCATGGCATGTTGTCTGACATATGCCTTATTTATCAAAGTGTGTGAGCATGCCCAGTGTGAGCTTTCCATATGTTGCACTCTGAAGTCCACCAAATATTTGGGTGTGTGTGAACTTCAACAATATCTCACGTTTATGGTTGTGTGTTGGGTGTCATGTTGTGTACTAACTGGCCAACTGCTTCATGTCTGCCACAACAGGGATTATACTGTGCCTGCAGGGATTGCATGGGATACTTTGCAGACAGTTCTCAACATACTTTCATAATGACCTAACACTGTAGTACCGTATAGTGTACTGGTTCAGTACTTTCACTGTGGTGGACAGTATCCTGGGCTTTAGTCTTATGACTGCTTGACATCTTCATAGTGAGCACAACAGACTGTGTAGGGGCCAGTTGTGCACATATGACCATGTTGCAATATGTTCAGATATGGACTACCTACACCAGGCTCATCCAACATTGCTAGTGTATTCCACAACATGGGTGGACATTGGCAAACACTAGCGATGTTCCCTAGGCCATTTCTGATGCTAGTCACAGGGTGTGTTTGTCCTTCGACACACATTATAACTGGAGTTTGCCATGACATATGCCATGGTTAGTATACTGTGCCTCTGTCTACCTCTGACATAACAGTGATACCCAGGGTTAGCCTACCATCTCCCATCCACTCATCAGGATTCCTCTTGAGGGGTGTCGATATGTGACTCTCTGGCTGACCTGTACCAGGAGTTTACTGAAGTGTGGGGGTGCCTTCTGTGTTATGGATCATTCTGTACAGCTTGTCCTATGTATGTCAGTGCTGGGGTTCAGGTCTCTCATGTGCATAGCTCACTGCCATTCAGATTGTACAAGGTGCAACATGTTCATTCATTCCAGGTTGGACATGGCTTCATACATCAGGCACAGCTTTCCTGTAGCTGGGAAGTATGGTGGTGTGTGGGGCTGCAGTTTGTTTACTCAGGCAACACATGGCATCTGTTCATGCTCTTTGCTACTCCTGGTGGGGTACTGTTGTGGACTTTACAGTTGATGGAGGTGTCTGCTGCGGTATATCCCACAGGGGCTATTGTAGTCACTTGTGGCTGATGGAGGATGACTGCAGAGCCACAGTGAGTTCCCCTTATCTACATCTGCCAACCTTCATGTTTGGGTGGGTATATAGTATATGTTTCTGCGAACACTACAGCCACATGTTTGTCCAGTGCAGGATATCTATCACCTTTTGTACCCAGGTCTCACATTACATGTTAGGTACCTCATGGGTTAACACCTGTGTGGTAATTTGTGGGCACTTACTGTATATCCACGGTGGTTGTCTATACACAGTTCTGCAATTAGCTTGCTGACATGGCTATGGCTACAGTTGTCTGTTTGTAGGTGGCCCTTTTGTGGGTTGCTTGTGTCAGCTGGGGGTCGGATATGGTGGGCTGTTTGTACTCCTCTGCATACATGTTCAGTCACAGTCCTTCCATGTTGGCCTATACCTATGGGACATATATACAGAACGATAGTGGGGTGGGGGCCAAGACCAGGCCTTGCGGGATGCCACTCATATCTGCTTTGTAGTCTGACATGGATGCAGCATGTCTGACCATGTCAGTTCTGTCCTTGGTCTGGTTTGCAACCCCTCTACTGACATAGGGGTATATATTTAAGCTGGTGTACATATCCATACTGAACACATACGGTATTGTCTAGAAGCATGTGCACGGTCCAGCTACGCTGTGTGGACCACATAGCCCTCATCAATGACCTTAATGACTGCTTCAAATGGGTCAGACATGTTTAGGGGCATGTTCTGCAGTTATGACAGCCACACTGTGTAGGGTCCAGTATCAGTAGGTCCACAATAGCCTTCTGTCTGCGGTACATACTGATCCTTTCCATAGCTGTGCAGAACAAGCTTGTCAGGATCCTGGGGTGGTAGTTTGGAGTATCCATTCAGGCAACACCTTTGTTGTGATGGACCACTGTTGTTGTACACTGCTCTTTGGGTACATATCCTGTGGTAAGGCTGACATTGGGCAGTAGTGTGATTTGGCATTCCATTATTCTTGGAGTCCATGTTGGCCTCAGCACAGGACACCATCACATACCTTTGCTGCTGTGTGTTCTGCTTTGCAGATGATGGCTGTTACCTCAGCATCTGCAATGTCAGGGGACCATCAGTCTGCTGGGATAGGTATTTTGCACTCTTGGGGGGGGGTGTTTGCACTGCACCTGACAGGTTGTATGTTAGAAATATGTGTGTGTGTTTGGTATGTTGTTTTGTAATCTCTGTGTGATTCGGAGCATATCTGTGGATGCCCAACATGGTTCCTACAATCAGTTGGGTAACCCTTGTGATTATCCTTAGTGTCCTGTACGTTTTGTATCTTCATAGGTTCATGGGTTCATACTAGGCTATACACCCTAGGCCATTAGTAAGCCTAGCCAGAGTGTGTGTGTCTTTCGCCACCCCTTGCTATGTTCAATTATGGCCATTTATGAAGTTCTTCACTGTGCCTCTGTCTGGTCATGACACAGTGAGGACCCCCAGTATACAAGTACGGTCATCCATCCACTTGGCAATATTCCTGTCGAGGGGTGTCAGTGAGGGGCTCTGCCTACCATGGATTGGGATCCTGTTTCTGGGTGTGGGGAGCCTCTGGGTTATGTATCTGTCCCTCCAGCACATCTTATTTCATTATGTGTTGAGGCTGACATCTGTGACTCTCACAGCTCCAATGGCTTTGATTTCCTGTGGTGGAGCATGTCCATTACTCCTGTGTTGGACATGGCCTTGTACAACAGACATACAATGCCTCTGTGTAAGCAGTCTGTGACTGCAGTCAGCTGGGGTGTCTACAGCCAGGCAGCATATGACATATATTTCACACCCTTTATCCTGTTGGTGGGGTAACTATGAGGTCTTCCGAACCGCTGCAGGTGTCACGTACGGTACATTTCATATGAGTCATTGTACTAGATTATGGGTCTGATAAGGGAACAGTACAGCGGCACAGTGACCTCTGTTGATGTTGATGTGAATCCTTTCATGATACGGTGTCCAATATCGACACTCTTCATAGCCACATTGGCATTGTGGGTGTCACATGACAGATTAATGTCGACCTGTGTCCCTAGGTCCCTGATTACTCCTTGCATACATAATGGTTTGACACCTATGTGGTAATTTGTGTGTACCTTGTCTGGTATTTGGAGGGACATTCATACTGTCCAGTGTCTTCAGGATGTCTGGGTGGAGTTCTTGTGTGTCAGAGTGTGGTCTGTCGCATGCTACAGACTGTACAGCAGTTTTGACTACAGTTATGTTCACATGGGTGGTCTCCGCTGCTTTGTGCATTGTCAGTTACCTGGCAATATGGGTGTCTGTGCTGCATATGGATACTCCCCCTCCTTTGATGTTTTGGTGCAGGTGTTGGGGCCATAACACATATGTGGTATAACCTAGTAGTGCTGGTGTGTTATCACTAGGCTTGCAGCAGGCTTCTGTCACTGCACAGACATCGATGTTCTCCATAATGGGAAGTGCCTCAGGGGCATGCATATTGCAGTTTACACATCTGGCATTGGTCAGCATTACCCTTATGTTTCCTACCACTTATGTTTTCTAGGGTGGTGGGTAGTCTTTTTGGCCTTGCCTACATACGGCTCTATGGAGGCGGCAAAGGCCTTATCCAGTATCCAGACGCACACGGGTAACAGGTGCAAGCCATCCCTGGAACAGCAGCATGGCTTGTCATGCTTGACATCTCAAGCAGACAGGCATTAGACCCTCTTGGACTGACAGCTGTAACTGTGCCAGCTGTTAAACATGAGCATTCTGTGTTTGTACTGTGGCATTATTCTTGGTGAGGGTTGGATGCTGCACACAGCCAGGGTCATACCGCCCTGGGGTACATACTCAGAGGGACCATCCATGTCTCTTTTGATGTTGACCAGGGAGGTACATCTCAGGTAATTCACACCAGCATGGACATTGAGTGCATCATATTTCTGCTTGCTTTGGGGTGACCTGCGTACTTGTGTTATGTGGCATTTTGTGGCAGCCTACAGGCAGCTTACTCTACCATTTCCCTTGATCAGTCTGGTGAGTGGGACAGCAGTGTGTCTGCCTATACAGACACCTATTATGACTGTATCAGGCATGTTGTTTCTCCTTCTGGCCTGTGACTGTTTGGCACACCAACTTTGCGTACTATTTGTTGCATGTGCTGTGTTTGAAGGTTGTGGTTGCTTGTGATCTGCTTTGGAGGCTTCTGTTGGTGTGGTGTGTTTGTAATTAAGGCCTCTGGGAATATTTGTCTGTGTTTATTTGTTTGGTTTACAGTTGTGGTAGGTCTATGTGGGACTGGGTTTGTGGTGTATGTGGTTACCTTCTCCTCCTGACTAGTTTTGACAGTACTGAGTTGGTGGAGCTAAACCTCTGGTTTGGATACATGGATGCATCTATCACATATATTTGTATTTATTGGGGGGTGTTGTGGTTGTCTGTGTACTTGGGACTGGTGTCACATTGCCTCTGGATTCACAGATTCTACTTGTTGTGGCTGGACTTAGTGGATTGTATGTGTGGACATATGTTATTGCCATACTACTGGTCAGTGATTACTTCCCTTTTTATCTTTGCTCTATCATGTGGTAGCTTCCTCATTCTCTTGCATGGTTTGGTAATGGCTGGAGTCCAGCATGCCAGATGCCTGCGTGTATGGCATTGTGTGTTGTTGTTATTTGTGATTGCATACTCCAAGCATTCCTGGCTGTGTTCATGGAATGCCTGTATAACATGTTCTGTGGTGTGTCCCATATTCTGCACTTGCACAGGGCCTTTTGTGGATTCAACATCGGTTTTGACGGCTGCAACCTATGCTTTACACATGTTTTTCACTGTGGTATTCTGGCCAAGGACTGGGGTCAGGATGTGTATATCCAGTGTGATTACTCTATGGTCTGGTCTTACCAGTGAGGGGTACACTTCTCTTCTTGCCATCCAGTACACATGTTGCTGATTATCACCTCCAGTATGCTTACCCCTCTTGTGGGAGTGGTACATTGTTCCTGGGCATTTTAGTTTATGGATTCTGGGTAATTTTCTCCTACTGTGTTGGTGCTAGTATAATGCTCCCGGTGTATGTCTGGGTATTTTCAGTCAAGCAATATAATGTGGTTTGGGGGGCTTGATATATTCATGTATTCCAACATAGGCCAGGTGCAGTTCCTGGTATTAGGACAGTAGTCTGCAGCAGGCTATATACTGGGAGGCGGTTTTAGCCATTGGTATTTGACCATGGCTAATCCATGCTGCTTCTTGTTGTGGTACCAACATGGGGGTGTGGTTATCCTTGCCATTTCTTGCTAGTCACCCTCCTTTTGTAGCTTGTTCCATGTTTTGCGGTTGTACAGCACAGTATGAGGTGTGACCTGGTAGTGTTAGGGTGCTGATGTGAGCCTTGACCCAGTTCTCTATTACAGGACTGGTACCTACATTCTCCATACTGTGTGCATTTATACTGCACACATTTTGCTGTTTAGACATCTGTCATTGGGTAGCATTACATCTAGGTTCCTATCCCTTGTAGAACCTATGAAGGTGGGTTTGTGTTTGAGACTTACCTATTCAGGGCATGCTGTGGGTACTGACAGCCTTTGCCAGTATCCATGGGGCATGGCATGATAGGTGCACGCCACGCCTAGCAGGTGGTGCATCATGTCATGCTCCGCATGTCTTCCCAGCCTGAAACACATTGGCTCCCCTTTGACTAATTGCATTACTTCAGCCAGTTATTGCACTTGATCATCCCATCGTTATTTTGTGGCTTCATGCTTGGTGAGGGTGGATGTTAGTTAGGGTGCTCATGTGTGCATATAGTACATGTTGTTACATTACTTAACACATGGCGTTCATGCCTCAGGTGTGCTGCAGGGCTGCCTCTGTCGGATGCGCATATTACACTTCCCTGTACATGTTTGTGAGCAGGTCATGTCATTTTAGGCATCCATGTTATTATTTGAGTGAGTCGGAGGGGGTATCATTCCCAGGGTTCCTACTGAGCCAGTGTATGTGCTATGCGTTGCCTCTTTGCCAAGGCCAGGGCATACTGGGCATGCCTCCTTCTGCCTACTGGGGCAGGCTCAGGTTGTTCCTCCTCCGAGTCACGCTCTGCCTGTGATGGCCTTGGCAATGGTGGGGGGGCTGTTTGGCCCAGGCCTATGCTGGCCCTGCTGCAGCTGTTTTCACAAGATCATATTATGTAGCATAGCACATACCATGACAATTTGGGTACATGTAGTTGGTGTGTACTGCAAGGCTCCACCAGATGTGTCCAGACACCGGAACCCTGACTTGAGCAGCCCAAACACATGCTCTATTACATTACGTGTTTGTGCGTGTGCCTCATTATGGTGTTCCTGTTCAGGTGTGTGTGCATTTCTGATGGGTGTCATCAGCCACGGCTCCAGTGCATAACCTGCATCCCCCACTAGGTGTCCGTGTGGGATGTCCCCATTGGCAAATGTCTGGTACAGCTGCGTCAAATGCCAGATGTGGGAATCGTGGTAACTCCCAGGGCAGCCAGCACACACATTCATTATTATGCCCTGGTCATCACACACATCCTGGCAGTTGATGGAGGGGAAGCCCTTGCGGTTAATGTAAGCCCTACCCCGCTCACCGGCTGGTGCTTTGATGCATATGTGCGTGCAGTCTATTGCACCCACTACCTCAGGGTATTCCGCTATTTGCTGGAAGAGACGCATATTGCTGGCCAATACCTCACGGGCATTGGGAAAATATACATGATCACCGACATGTGCTGACATGGCATCCAGGAACTGGAGCAGTACCCTGGAGGCTGATGCCTGTGATATCCCCGTCATATCACCAGTTGGTCTCTGGAAGGTACCTGTTGCTAGTATTCTTAGGCCAGCACATACCTTGGTTTCTACTGGGATGGGTTCCCCTCTGTTGGTTCTGTGTGTGAGGCATGGCCTGCACAGCTCAACAATTTGCTGCAGGAGCTCTCTGTCCACTCTATAGCGCTCTACTATCTCCAGCTCATGTAACCCGTGGTAGGTGACCCTGGGCCTGTACACTCTTCTCCATCTCCTCACTGTGGGTTGTCTGGAACCATCTGCATTGTCACCACCCTCAGCAAGTCACCTATGTCTCATTATGACAGCTATGGCAGCCCCTAACATTTCTGCTCTGAGTTAAGCTTTTTCAGTTTTCACTTCTATTAGCTTACTCCTGTCTTGCAGTGTCTCTTAAGGGAAACATCCTGCACTACTGTTTGCAGAGTTTTAAGTGCTGGGCTGGGCTACTATTCTGCCTGTGTAATTGCCTGCTTCTAATTGTTTTCACCTGCTAGCTTCAGCAGTTATCCCTGCTAGCTTCCTATTAATTCTGTTGCTTCCTTTTCCTCTCTGTTTCCTCGGGGGGAGCAACGTGCATGCCATCAGAAACATGCTCACAGTAGCTTACACACACGCACACGTGCTTACACGGTTCAGAATCTACTTATTCGGGTTATAATGCGTGTACACCCGAGCAAACACTGTTACACGTCTGCCAACAGCCTCCAGCATACTCAACCTGCCCTACACGCGCGCACACCCGCGCAAACAGTGTTAAACATCTCCCAACACGCTCCCACATGCTCAGTCTACCTTACACGTGCACACACTGCCCTACTCACGCTTCATGGCTCGCACACGTGCGCATGCACGCCCAGCAAGAAACTTTGGTGTAAGTAACAGTGTACACCTTCCATTTCTTGACTTTCCATGACTTATCTAGTGGCACACCTCTTTCCATGATCTGTGTCTGTCATCTGTCATGTTACACTGGCCTCCAATGAACTGCATTTCTTTCTACCATTCCCCCCTGTGATGTCACCTATCTCCTACTCTATTCCTCCCCCTTATGTATCTTTTACACTACTCAGACTGTGCTCATTTGCTATGTGACTGTGAGATTCAGTATCCTAACCCTCATTTACATGAGATTGCCTACTAATGCTTAGTTACATGTCTTAGACTCAGCTTCCCCCCTTAGCAACCACTACGGTGGCCATGTTGTTTTTGGTCTGCTGGTCCCTGCATTGTCATTCCATGTATTGCATGAAACCCGCATTTGTGGGTTTATAACCTTCATTTTCATGTTTTATACAGCGCAGCCCGTTTGCGCGGGGCTGCGCTGGGTTTAAACATCGGTGATCGCCGAAAAAAAATATATATATTTTTAATATTTTGGCATCGGGTTATATTGCCAATGGCCACATATTTGGTCATCGGCATGCTGCCTGAGTCATATGCACCCTTTTTTTGGAGCTGACATGGCTCCGTTGTGGAATTTGCAGAAACGTACTCAGTTGTCAACTGAGTACATTTCTGCAGCTAAAACGTCTCTTACACGGACTGGTTTCTGCTTCGTGGATCGCTAATATACCTCATTTGCATACCTTTCGGCTGCAAGTGAGGTATTTAGCATGTCCACGCCCAGTCCGTGTAAGAGACGTTTTAGCTGGTCTCTTACATGGAGTTTAGGGCTGTTCCTGGATCGCGAGGCTTGCATGGAGTGTTGCACGTCTCTTACACTCTGTGCAAGCCTTCATGAATCCTGCCCATTATTTATTTATTGTTTATTTTCAGTTTGATAACTGGGGAGGTCCACTGGGCCCAGAGGGCCCGTTTTCAGTGGAGGCCCGGGGAGAAAAGCTCCGTATTACATGCAATTAAAACAAGCATACATTTATGCAATTATGCATACATTTATAAATGTTTTAGAAAACAAATGTAAAATTATATATGGAGGTGCATCAAACTGAAAAGGTGCACAAAGAAAGGAAGAAAAAGAGGAACAAAATTAACAGAGAGAAGGGGTAGAGAGCTATGTACAATATTTACATGGTAACCGTTCTTTAGATTTAGAGCAAGGCAGTTGTAGGGGAAAAAAAAACAGCATGTGCATGAGGGAGTACATGTATAAGCATGTGCATGAGGGAGTACATGTATAAGTGATATTAGGAGGAGTTAGGTAGGAAGAATGCAATTACATTTCCAATTTTGGGAAAGGTGGGAGTGGAGCTGGGATTTAAAGAGTTCAAAGCTTATAGTGATTCTTAGCAGGGGTGGGAGGGAGTTCCATTTTTTGGCTAATGAATAGGAAAGGAGAAACTGGCCAGGGGGACGTTTTGGTTTATATACAGAAAGTAGATTTTGTTGGGCAGATCTAAGGGGTCTGTGCAGAGTGTAGAATGGTAAGACATTAGTAAGAGCAGGGCATGCAGTAGGTTTAAAGATTATTTTGTGGGCTGTAGTAAGTTGAAGGTAGACAAGGTGGTTAGGAAGCTCTATCCACTTTAGCATGTGGAGAGAGGTGCAATGATGGGAGGAGTGTTTAGATTTAGTAGCGAATTTAGCAGTTTTGTTGTAGCAGATTTCTAGTTTTGTGATGATGGTAATAGAAAGATTGGTTAGAAGTGGAGCACTGTACAATAGTGATGGTAGTAAATAGGTAGAAGCTAGAGTTTGCCTTGTAGATGGAGAGAGAAAGTGAGCATTTCTATATAACATACCTAGCTTCTGATGTTTTTTTTATATTAAGTTGGACATGTGTATCGAATTTCAGGTGTTCATCAGTAGTGACCCCAAGAAGTTTAGCAAAGGGAACAACATCTATAGTGGAGTTGGCATGGCTGATGATATTGAAGGATTGCTTGTCAAGTGTGACAGTTTTTGAGGGAGAGAAAAGAAGGATTTTGTATTTATTGGCATTAAGTGAGAGATGAAATATGTATCTAAATCCAATGGAGTCATATTCTTTAAGTATTTAAATATTTCAGAAGGGGAAAGAGAAAAATATTTGAATATCCATTCATTCTGGATGCGACAAACAAATATTAGAAAGTTCAAACCATACTAAGAATAAAAAAGGTTTACAGCATTTCTACATTTCCTTTACTTGTGCCATGCAGAGAAAAATAAAATAAAAAAACAGAAGATATGTTTTCCTTGGGTTCCCTTCAGAAGCTCGAAATACTGAAATGTTGAATTTCAGTATTACGAGCCCAAGAAGCCGAATCCACATAATAGTAAAAGTTTAGAAGCGCGAAAATCAAAACCTCGAATACCGGAGGTTTTGAATTTCACGCTTCTAAAGTTCCGCTATGGTCATGTATTCAGGTAAGTGTGTGTGTGTGTGTGTGTGTGTGTGTGTGTGTGTGTGTGTGTTAAGGGATTTGGGTAGGGGCTGTAGTGTGTGTCAGTGTGTTTTGTTGCTGTGATGTGTGTGTGTGCGAAGAGAAAGTAGCTTGTGTGGTAGTGTTTTGTGTGTGTTTGTATGTAGTGTGACCTCGGAGTGAGAATATTTAAGTAGGGGGGGTGTTTGGGGGCTTGCCCCCCTGCTTTCATCTAGTACAGTGATTGTGTGTGTTTGTGTGGCAGATGGTGTGTGTGTGTGTGTGTGTGTGTGTGTGTGTGTGTGTATGTGTGTGTGTGTGTGTGTGTGTGTGTGTGTGTGTGTGTGTGTGTGTGTGTGTAGTAAAACTGCGAAATTCAAAACTTCCGGTATTCGAGGTTTTGAATTTCACATTTTTTTCTTTTCGTTGTTTTGTGGATTCGACTTCTTGGGCTTGAGATACTGAATCTGTTTTCCTCTTAAGAACTAAAAATGCAAATGCAACTGACCTGACTCAGTAAATACTCACAACTGCTTCACTTCCTAGTGCTGCACTTTTAATGACATCTGAAGCACTCAGTGAAAATATTGACTTTGTGAAACTTTCAACACCATAGGCACTACAAGGAAAATATAATATATATGAAGTTAGCTTTTAGAACTCATGAAAATACTGATTCTGTTAGTAGTTTAAGTGACAGAATAGATAAAAAACTGCTATATTAATGTATTCCTAAACTTTGCTTGGCACCACAAATTGCTGAAGGACTGATAGGAATAAAGACTGAACATCTCATGGGTTCCACTACTTCTATCGGATGAGGTGAGGTGTGACTATGCAATGCAAGGATGCTGAACCTTGGTTGCGACTGTGCAAAATATCAAGATGGGTATTTTTGGGCATTTGATGCTGGACAAAAAAAAGAGCATGGCTGGATAATTATATGTGTGTGTGTGTGTGTGTGTGTGTGTGTGTGTGTGTGTGTGTGTGTGTGTGTGTGTGTGTGTGTGTATATACATCTATATAAAGCAGGGCTTTTCTTCCAAGCAGGATCTCTGCTTTGACTGCCCCAAATCACCACACTTCTGCATGTACAAAAAGCAGGGGGTGGTAGGAGTTACAATATATTAGCATACTCTATGAACTGCTGACAAAGGACTTCAGCGCAACCATATGTGATGGTTCCCTAGGTGACACAATATGTGCTGCCCCAAAATGATCGACAATACCTGTGCTATATACTGTGACCAATGCATGCTTTGCAAAGACATTATTTTATGTATGCAATGCATTCCCCAACATTCAACAATGTGCTTCTGAATGCAACTGCTATGGCTGCAGGTAAGGTGGGGGAGTTGCTTTTCTTTTCTTTTTTTTTTGTTCTTTTTTAATTTCACACTCAAAGTCTTCAAGGAGACCGTACTTGAACATTTCCAAATCATTGGTCATTCCTGTGCATAGTAATCCATTCCATAAAACATCTGCTATCTCATGAACTGATCTATGCCCCAACCCAGTTCTAAAAACTGGATACTTAACAGATGTTGCTTGCCCCTCTGTAACATAGATGATAAGCAGGCAGGGTATTTTGTTTAGATGCTTTAATACATAGAAATACATCAGGATGGATAGCAGCATCATAAAATATAAACAAACTGATTAACAGACAGACCTTATATACGTACATGCTTACATCTCAACAGCTCACTACAAAATGGCAGTCAGACTTGCACATGCTCAGTAGTTATACATTTGTGTAAGCTCTTGGATAACTTCCTAAAGGTACATACACACGCAATGATCTACATCCTCCCTCTTAAAATGATTGACTTTGGTAAAAAAACAACATTAGAGTTAGACATGCATTATTATAGACATCAGAAACAAAGACAATGTTCATGTCCAAGTTGCTGTGTATCTGTTACATGATTTAGAGATATGACCGGATATCGTAACATAACAATCTGGACTGAATTTAGCAACAGGGACAGTCTTCAGTGAACAGCTCATATCAGGAACTTTTGAACTTGTCACAGGAATGGGAATATTCTCTGGAACCTCCTCTGGAAATGGAACACCGGACAACTCACTCTGAAATAAAGAGTCTTTCTCCCAGTTTATGTGCTGTGGTATAGGCTTGAGCACTGGTCTCAAATGTTTCCAGTTCTGGCTAAACTCTGCTCCTCATGATTCCACAATGTACAATCTCTGCTCTGGGCAAATACTCTTCAAGACATCAATCCAATCATAACCTTTGGACATTTGCATCCTTACCGCATCTCCTTCTCGTAATGGATTGAGAGGTTTGCTGTTCTTATCATAGTAGGACTTCTGGGTTAAATGCTTCTTCAACAGATTGGTTTTCATTGACTTGTTCTTGACACAGAACCAACAACTGACTACTGGTTGGTAATGTGGTTCTGGTTTGTCTCGACAGAAGTCTCTGAGCAAGTGAACCAAGATGTTTATCACAAGGAATGTTTCTGAGATTCAAAAGATTCAGGAAAACATCACTATTATCTAATTTTGGCTTCAGTAGTAACTGTTTTGCACTTTGAACTGCATGTTCTGCCAAACCATTTGACTGTGGGTACTCAGGGCTACTTGTAACATGAGTAAAGTCCCATTCTTTGGCAAATCTTTTGAACTGTTGGCTTGTAAACTGCAAGCCATTGTCAGGAATAACTTTGTGTGGACAACCATGGACTGCAAAATGATGCCTCATCTTCGTAATGACAGTACTGGATGCCAGGTTAGGAAGTAGGTCAATCTCAAAACTATTGGAGTAAGAGTCTACTAAAAGAAATAATGTTGACCATTCCACTCAAAAATGTCAGTCGCTATTGTTATCCAAGGTAGTTTAGGAATCTGGTTCATCTGAAGTGGTTCTTTCTGTTGATGTGGCTTTGTACTATTAACACTGAACAAGATAAAAGTGCTCTCACAATGTCTTGTGACATAAAAGGCCAAAATACTAGTCCTCTCACCCTTCTTTTGGTAGATTCAGTTAGTGGGTGACCACAATGCAGGATAGTAATGTACTCTTGTTGCAAGGATTTTGGAACAATTACTTTCAAACTTTTCATAATAATACCTTTGTCAGACAAAATCTCATCTCTGTATGGAAAATAAGGTTGTACTTCTTGAGGTAAACTACATTGTTTTGACGGCCATTCTTGACTGATAAAGTGGTTGAGCCTTTGTAAAACTAGATCTATGGTTGTTCTCAGCTCATCAAAATGTGTGGAAGAAAAATTTCTCACTTCTATGACTTCAAAATCAAGGTTCTCATTCTTATGCTGTTCAGTGGTATTTCTGGACGATCTGGATAATGTATCAGCAAGGTAAAGAAGTTTGCCTTTCTTGTAGACAAGAGTGAAATTATACTTTTGCAATCTCAACATCATGCATTGCAATCTGGCTAGAGCTGAATGCATAGGCTTTCTTAAGATAGTGACTAGTGGTTGATAGTCTGTTTCTATTTGGATAGGTCTACCATAAACATAGTCATGGAACTTCGAACGTGCAAACACAATTGCCAAAAGCTCTTTCTCTCTCTGGGCATACTGCATTTCAGCTTGGGTAAGAGTTCTCAATGCGTAGGTAACAGGTTGACCCTCTTGTAGAATGACTGCACCAACACCAAATTTCAAGCATCATATGAATGAGTAACTGGCTTGTGAATATCATACTATCTGAGAGTTGTTGGACTAGCAATTCTCTGTTTCAGGACATAAAATGCTCTTTGGTGTTACTCTACCAAGACCAGGATACATCTTTACATGTCAGCTCTCTGAGTGGTGCTGCTAGTTGGCTCAAGTCTGGAATGAACTTGCCTACATAGTTAACCATGCCAAGAAAACATTGCAGGGCTTGAAAATTGTCTGGCGCTTGAATCTTGAGAATAGCTGTTTGCTTTGAAGGGTCTGGTCATAGGCCTGAACTGGTAAATAAATGACCAACAAAAGTAATCTCTTGCAGCCTGAATTTGCATTTCTGTGGATTACACTTAATATTCACTTGAAGTGCTCTTTCCAGAACTTTTCTGAGGTCACTGTCATGCTGAGCTTCAGCATTACATCCTACTAGTTTGTCATCTACTATAATAGCACAAGGATACCCAGGAAAAATGTGCTCCATTGCACATTGAAAGACTTCACTTGCAGAATTTATCCCAAATGGCATTCTCAAAAATCTGTACTTGCTAAACAGAGTAATGAAAGTAGTGAGCAGTGATGAGTTCTTGTCAAGCTGAATTTGCCAAAATGTACTCTTTGTATCCAAGACAAAAAAAAGTAGCATTTGGCATAAGTTCTATGACTTCTTTGACTGTGTGCATTGGATGATGAGGTCTTTTTAGTGCTTTGTTCAAATCTTGTGGATCAATACATACTCTGATGTCATCTGAGATTTTTTTATGCGCTACCAGCATGGAAGATACCCATTCAGTTGGTTCTAGAACTGGACAAATCACACCTTGTCGCACCATTTTATCTAGCTCGGGTTTGACTCTGTCCTGCATGGCTATTGGATCTTTTTGAACTGGCCTGATAACTGGACTGATATCTGGATCTAACTTCATGGAGTACACAACTGGAAGCTTCCCTAGTTTGTCTTCAAAAAGATCAGCATAGGTAGAAAAAAATGTACTGGGCAAAATTAGAGTAGTGGTCTTTTAAATTAACATGAAGAACTTCCTTATTAAATGAAAGCAGTCCCGTTCTCAAACTGTCTCTGAGCCCTAATAATGACTGGACGTGCCTCTTGACCACATAAAATAACAAATTGCAGCTTCTCCCAGCAAAGTAACATGAAAGTACTACTGAGCCTTCAGTCTGAATTTCTTCACCTCCATAAGCAACACCTTGCCAAATCAAGCCTGCCTTTCACCATGACACACTCTAGCAAATGTTTCTGATGACATAAGATTGCACTTGGAACCTATGTCAACTTTGAGCTCTATGGGTTTGCCATTTATCCGAACAGAACAAAATACTTTGTTCTTTGCCCTTAAATCTACTACACTGACTGTTTCATAAAGCACTGACACACAATCAACATAAAGAGTAGAGTTGCAGCTCGCTACGTGATCAGCTTGTTTCTTAAAATGTTCCCTTTTAATAAAAGAATGTGGGCCTTTGTATTTGCAAAACCATTTGAAATTATTCCATTTATTGCATTTGTGGCATTGTTGACCAAAAGCTAAAAATTTCTCCCTTTTAGATTCATGATTTCCACCATAGTTACGACAGTTGGCAATGAAACTAGGTTGGGGCCCATGGGTTGAGTTTGCTGACTCATTCTTATGCTTCACTGAAACTGTCCAAACTCTGGAACTTGCTAGAAAGCTCTGGACTTTACCAGTGAGTGCTGCAAGGGCCGCAGTTGCTGCCATGTGCTTGTGCCTGTTTCTTTTAACCACGTGCTGCATACTACCATCATGAGTTTTGTCACTGTGCCTTCTAGAGCTGTTCTCGTTTGTAAACATATTTTTGTTTTTTTCTGTGAGTTCATATATCTGACAAATCTCAATGGCCTTATTCAAAGTTAAATCACTGTCACAAAGCAAAATCTTTCTTACAGCATCATCTTTTATACTACACACACGTCTGCCCATTATCAACTCTTCCCTTAAATCATCAAATCTGCATGCTTTAGCATTGTTTCTGAAGTCAGTTATATATGCTGCAAAAGTTTCACCAGGCTTTTGATCCTTTGTGTAAAATAAGTGCCCTTCCATTGTAATGTTTGTCTGGGGGTTACACATTTCTCCGAATTTACATTTTAAGCATTCAGGGTCTTCCCTTCACTCAGCATGTACAACAATATGACAGTTTTTCTCCTCTCCTGTATAGACAGCAGGTGCATACACAAATGAACACACTCTTTCAATAGCTTTCTTATCCAGCTAAATTAAGTAGAATAAATGCTTTTGTATGGTCATCTTTATCAGAAAATTCAACCTGTATGTAAATGTCGTACTATTGCTCAAACACTCTCCAGTTCTTTTGAATATTAATATCAAACACAAGTGCACTGGGTTTTCAAAATCTGTCAGTCATGTCCACAAAGTACGCACAAACACACTGAAGATATGGCCTTTGTAAATATGTATGAACAAACTGTGCTGTGAGCTTGTAATAACATTCAAATGCACAATAAACTCTTCAAAATACTGTACTTTGTGAAATATGCTCTGTAGTGGCTGTATTCAGCGAAATAACTTTATTGTAATACTGCACAAGCATGCAAACACTTTATGCACTTCTGATAACTCAGATATCTTTACTATCAGTTTGTGTGAATGTCGTTTAGAGCGTTCTGTATGCCTCACTTCATGTTTTGCGAATAAGAAATAGTTTTGAGCAAGTTTTAATATCTGAAATTTGTTTCTGACCGGTTTTGTGAATTATGCATGCAGTAGGGATGATTCACTGCTTTATATTCCTCCAATGCCAACTGGGTGCCTCTTGGACTTCTGTGGAAGAAACTGGAACTCTTTCTGGCAACAAATCACTTAGGCCATTCTTCTTCTAACCTCATGTCCCTTTAGACTTGCCACTTCTAACACCATGTCGCCTGTCTCTCTCTAACATAAATGACAAGCAGGCGGGGTATTTCATTTAGATGCTTTAATACATATCCTGAACTTGGACCTAGCAGTGGACTACTTTAATAATACTTTCATTAAGGTCCTTGACCAAATAGCACCCATAAGAACTATTAGAGCTAAAGTCCACTCAGCTCCTTGGCTTACTAACACCACTAGAGCCCTATTAAAATCTAGAGACAAGGCATGGAAAACCTGGAAGAAAGACAACACTAGTCTTTCTAAACAAAACTATCAACATCTTAGAAACCAGGCTAAACAGCAAATTAAGCTAGATAAACAAAACTACTACCTAAATATCCAAAACAAATACTCCAACAGCCCACAAAAGTTCTGGCATGCAATTAACTCCCTACTAAAACCAGGAAAAATACCACACCCTCTCCCACCTCAACCTCCACAGATACAACTACCGAAATAGCCTCAAAATTCAACCAACATTTTACCGAATCCATTAACTCACTATCCACTCAACTAGCCAAAAATAGCTACACACCCATGCCTACAGCGCCTAACAGCTCTGCTCCTCTTACCTTCTCACCTATCCCAACCTCTACAATAAAGAAACATCTCTTAAAACTAAAACCCACTACCCTCGCAGCAGATGGGCTACCAGCACATTTCCTAAAAATGGCAGCCAACTCCATAGCCTACCCAGTCTCAATCCTTATCAACCGCTCTATACAGGAGTCATATATCCCTCATCTGTGGAAAGTCTCCTATATCATTCCGCTTCATAAGGGAGACACCTCTTATGATTTCTCAAACTACCGACCCATTGCTATTCTGTCAGCTTTATCAAAGATACTAGAAAAATGCATACACTCTCAAGTCATGCACTTCCTAAACTTAAACAATCTCCTCTCACCCACACAACTGGATTTTGCCCTCACCACAGTACAACCACTGCCCTCCTCTCCTTCACAGACCTAGTTAACCAACATAGGAATAACAACAGATTCGTATCAGCCATATTCCTTGACCTCTTTAAAGCATTTGACATGGTCTCTCACTCCATACTAAAAGATACCCTCACCTCCATAGCCTTCACCCCAAACACTATTGCTTGGTTTAAAAGTTACCTATCAGAACGACAACAAGCTGTCCAGTGGCAAGGAGCTTTATCATCTCTGCTCCCAACCACCATTGGTGTACCCCAAGGCTCCATACTAGGACCTCTTCTCTTCTCGATTTTTACCAATAACCTATACAAATGTACCCTGCATGCCTCACTAATCCAGTATGCAGATGATTCCACCCTTATATGCTCAGCTCCATCCCTGACCTCCCTACAGCACCTCACTCAAGAGTCCTTCACCTCAGTAGAAAGATGGATAACTAACATTCAACTTATCCTAAATCCTAACAAAACCAAACTACTACTTTTTACCCCAAACAAATCAAAAACAACTCCAGTCTTCTTCTCCATCTCCTCTGATAATGGTACTATCATCTCTCCTTCTCTCCACACCAACTCCTTGGCATTGGAGTAGACAACAACCTCCACTTTAACATCCATATCTCTCAAACTATAAACAAGGTGCACAAAAAAATGGGTTCCTTATACAGACAAAAGAACTTTCTAACTAATCAAGCTAAAGTCACCCTAGCTCAAACCCATCTCCTATCTACACTACTATATGCAGCCCCAATTCTCACTTACATTAGGAAATCTGACCTAGACAAACTTGAGTCCTGTTATAACAGAATTGCCAAGTTTGCCAAAAACTCCCCATTTAGAACCCATCACTGCATACTTCTCAGACAACGTCAATGGCTCGAACTGCCACAGTTGCTACTATATCACCAACTTGTTCTATCATACAACATCCTAAAACAACCTGACAAAATTCCTGCTCTAAGGCATCTCTGACCTGCCACACTCCAAATCATCCACTCCGCTCAGCCAACAAATCACTCCTCACTATTACCTCAGCAAATAATACAGTCGGAAAATCTCTCTTTTCACACACTATAGCCAAAACTTGGAATAATCTCCCCCCATCTGTGACTTCTGCAGCTAACACCACTCTATTCAAAAACTCCCTTAAGGCCCATTTTACAAGTTCTTGGCTCTGTCCATGTATTACATAGACCACAATCTGTTACCTTTACAACCATCTTCCATCTCTCTTTTCATGCCCCAATAAATATGTTTCCTCAAAATATTTTACATGGAAAACATGTACCTGTTAAAATCTGACTGTTGCTCTTTGCAAACTAAATGTATATATGTAAATTTTTTGATTGGAAATGTCTAATCTTTTTGACTTCTTTCCAGAAATTTCTAGTTCAATAGATACTACTTCCTACGCATTGTATTATATGTTTATTTTATTTAGAAATATAAAAGATATGATAGTACACACTAAATTTGAATCACCCATCCAGCATATAGGTAGAATAATACGTAGTGTTGGTACTACACCGTGTGGGAAGTGTAAAATCTGCTCTCATGTGGAAAGTGTCTTTCACTATATAAATGGAAAAAGTTATAAGTCTACAGGTTATTTTAGCTGCCTTACTAAACAAGTTATTTACACAATTAAATGTGGATGTAAAAAATTCTATATAGGACAGACCAAAAGAATGTTTAAAGTGAGAATAATGGAACATCTGAGGGACATCAAGAATAATAAGTTAGAGAGCCCTTTGGCTCAACATTTTATAAAATTTCATAATTCTGATATAACTAACTTTAGGGTATCTATATTAGAAGAGGTTTATAGTAAGGGAGCTAGTGAGGAAAAAATAAAGAATTTACTTCTAAGAAAGGAATTAATTTTTATTTTAAAATATCAGACACTTACACCAAAGGGACTAAATGTTGATTGTTGTTGGAAGAGTGTAATATGAACATGTCTTTTTAAATGGTAATAGATTTTTAATTGTTTAATGATCATTTAATTATGTAAAGAGTTAATGGGTGTGTATATAAATAGGGAACAGATGTATTGTCATTTACTCCTTGAAGGCTTTGTTGAGCCGAGGCGCTAGAGACTGTACAGATAATAAATCGTTTTTGGTGAACTGGCTGTTGTTGTATCCTGAATTTGGGCTTTCATCTTGTTCGAGCTGAAGAGCTGGTGTTGTGATTTATATCTACCTCGTTTCCTGCACTTCCATGGCCAGTGATCCAGGGGTGAATATACCTAGAATATTTAGGGAGGAGAATGCTACCACCTCCCAGCGGTCCATAGAAGGTTTCCTTAATCGGAACATGGAACCTAATATGAATAGAACAGAAGGAAATGCGGATGTCAATTCAGGTATTCCGGTTTGGGAGCGTTTTTTTGCCGAAACTAGAAGCAAGAGAGATACGAACCCCTTTGCACATGTCGGTAAAAGATCTACAGAATATCCAGGTGAAATAAAAGTATTGCTAGCCAAGCTTAAAAATTTAATGGATAAAGAAATGCTTACATATTATAATTATACCAGTCTACAAAGGTATGTTGATTTGAACATTGTGCCTAGAGGCTTACGAGCCATTAAATTCCCATCAGAACCTTTTGTTCCTTCATGTACAACGGATAAAGTGTTTATGAATAGATGGGAAAAAGCGGCACACCAGTGTTCCATAGAATGGTTAAAAATTCTAATAGAGCGGGACATTGTGAAACTATCTAACATCAAAAAAGACATTAATTTGTTATGTATGAACTTGACAGCTACATTGGATAGAACTAAATTTGAATCTTGCTTGATAGAAATTCAAGAGAAGGTTCACATTCTTGAAAACAAATGTATAGAACAGAAAATTCACAAAATGACAAGGGATCTGAGAGACTTTGAGAATGGTACTGCCTTCTTTGGTGGAGCCAATCAGAGACCATGCTATAATCGTAACTTTTCGAATGTGAAGGATTATCAGCAAGCAAGAACTGAAAGTTTCACCAGGAATACTGATAAGCAACCTAACAGAGCACAGAGTTATAGTGATAAAGAACATGATTTTCCACCTTTATCACCACCGGCCGATGACTGCTTTCTACCTGAACATTTTGGCGGTTATAGACATACAGGGAGGCAACAACAACATAAAAGAACGTACGCGGAACAAGAGAACTATAGGGGAGGGCCATTTCGCCCTTGGCGCAAAAACAAAAGGACAAAATGGTATTAATTTTAATGTTTACAACAAAGTAGTGAATTTATCAGGTTGTTTTATTAATGATAAAGTGTATACAGTGCTAAATCATGGTTTAAAGTTTGTTCCGACAGTTCTTCCGAAAACATACCAGTGCAAAATTGATGTCTTTAAATTCATACGGAAATTACATATATGGTATTATTTTAACTATATTGTAAATGAGAATGTGGAACAGAAAGAGTTTGAAATAAATAGTTCAGACAGTTGTGCACTGGATGAAAGTCAGGAATTTACAGATGAATCATTTGTTTCATGTTTTAGTGAACTAAATGCTTACTGCACAATAGATACTTCTAAAATAAGAGGGGATAAGAAGTTTGTACCACCTTTTGTTCATGAAGGTATTAAGAGCTTCTCTACTATGATAAATTTTGAAATTGATGAAATCATTACTAATGTGAATACTTCTACTGTGAATTTTAATTTAACTAAAAATGAATGGACTGAGTTAATGAAATTTTCAAAACAAAATGAATTGATAGTAAAGCCTTCAGATAAAGGCAATAAAATAGTTATTATGCATCACACACAATATCTTAAAATGTGTATGAATTTGTTAACAGATACATCAGTATATTGTGAAAGTTCATTAGCGGAATTGGTAATGGCTAAAGAAAATTACATAGAATTAATTCACAAAGGCCTTAGATTAGGTTATTGGAATGAAAATGATGTGGAATATAAGTTAAATATAAGGGACTGTAGATCTGCACAGTTTTATTGTTTACCAAAGCTACATAAAGACATGAATAATCCTCCGGGTAGACCGATAGTTTCGGCAAGAAATTATTTTCTACATAATTTAGGACTTATTTTACATGAAGTATTGTTAAAAGAAGCTATTAAATTGCCATCATATATAAAAGATTCTTTTGATTTTTTAAATAAAATTAAGAATGTTGTGTGGTGTGAAGACATGTACTGGCTAACATTAGATGTTAGTAGTTTATATACAAATATTAAAAATACACATGGTTTAGAGGCACTGTTTAAATCAATGGGAGATTATCCATTAACACATTATGTATTAGAATTAGTAAAATTTTGTCTGGAGAATAATTATTTTAATTTTAATAATACAATTTACCACCAAATACAGGGTACAGCCATGGGTGCAGCTTTTGCACCCATGTACGCCAATATTTTTATGGGGCTGATGGAATTTGAGTGTATTTATACACATTATTTTGTAAAAAAATATGTTATACACTATTTTAGGTTTATAGACGATTTGATTTTTTTGTGCAAAGGAGGAAAACATGAAATTGATAATTTTATAAAAGATATACAAGACAATAGATTTGACATTCATTTTGATGGAATACAATGTGGAGACTTTGTCTCTTTTTTAGATATTAATTTAAAGGGAATTGTAGGAAGGCATATATTTACTAGTATACATAGAAAATTTGATTCGATTAATCAATTTTTGATGGGCACTAGTTGCCATCCGAATCACACTATAGAAGCAATACCATATAATGAATTCTTGAGAATCTCCAGAATATGTAATAGTGATGAAGAATTTTTAAATGAAGTTAACAACACGATGGAAATGTTTAAGAATAGAAAATATGATATGCAAATATTAAAGAAAGGTAGAGATGAAATACTTTATAAGAGATATAATAGTAGATTTCAAGATCAAAGGAAAAGAGATAAAAAGTATAAAGTAGGAGGTGGAGAGATGGATAGTATTTTTATGGTATCTACATATAATATTTGTAGTAATGATATCAAGAATTGGATATTATATTTTTGGCGATTCTTACAGAATTATGAAGAATTAAGTGAGATGACTAAGAAAAAATTAATATTTAGTTATCGTAGAGGAAGAAATATAAAAGATATGATAGTACACACTAAATTTGAATCACCCATCCAGCATATAGGTAGAGTAATAGGTAGTGTTGGTACTACACCATGTGGGAAGTGTAAAATCTGCTCTCATGTGGAAAGTGTCTTTCACTATATAAATGGAAAAAGTTATAAGTCTACAGGTTATTTTAGCTGCCTTACTAAACAAGTTATTTACACAATTAAATGTGGATGTAAAAAATTCTATATAGGACAGACCAAAAGAATGTTTAAAGTGAGAATAATGGAACATCTGAGGGACATCAAGAATAATAAGTTAGAGAGCCCTTTGGCTCAACATTTTATAAAATTTCATAATTCTGATATAACTAACTTTAGGGTATCTATATTAGAAGAGGTTTATAGTAAGGGAGCTAGTGAGGAAAAAATAAAGAATTTACTTCTAAGAAAGGAATTAATTTTTATTTTAAAATATCAGACACTTACACCAAAGGGACTAAATGTTGATTGTTGTTGGAAGAGTGTAATATGAACATGTCTTTTTAAATGGTAATAGATTTTTAATTGTTTAATGATCATTTAATTATGTAAAGAGTTAATGGGTGTGTATATAAATAGGGAACAGATGTATTGTCATTTACTCCTTGAAGGCTTTGTTGAGCCGAGGCGCTAGAGACTGTACAGATAATAAATCGTTTTTGGTGAACTGGCTGTTGTTGTATCCTGAATTTGGGCTTTCATCTTGTTCGAGTTGAAGAGCTGGTGTTGTGATTAACATCCTAAAACAACCTGACAAAATTCCTGCTCTAAGGCATCTATGACCTGCCACACTCCAAATCATCCACTCCGCTCAGCCAACAAATCACTCCTCACTATTACCTCAGCAAATAATACAGTCGGAAAATCTCTCTTTTCACACACTATAGCCAAAACTTGGAATAATCTCCCCCCATCTGTGACTTCTGCAGCTAACACCACTCTATTCAAAAACTCCCTTAAGGCCCATTTTACAAGTTCTTGGCTCTGTCCATGTATTACATATACCACAATCTGTTACCTTTACAACCATCTTCCATCTCTCTTTTCATGCCCCAATAAATATGTTTCCTCAAAATATTTTACATGGAAAACATGTACCTGCTAAAATCTGACTGTTGCTCTTTGCAAACTAAATGTATATATGTAAATTTTTTGATTGGAAATGTCTAATCTTTTTGACTTCTTTCCAGAAATTTCTAGTTCAATAGATACTACTTCCTACGCATTGTATTATATGTTTATTTTCTGTAATGTGTTGTTCTAATGTAACTGGAGCCTTTCTCCCCGGGCCTCCACTGTAAATGGACCTCGTCCAGTCGGACCATCCCGGTAAACAAAATTAAAATAAAATAAATAAAATAAATAAATAAATACATAGAAACACATCAGGATGGATAGCAGCATCATAAAATATTATCAAACTGATTAACATACAGACCTTATTTACGTACATGCTTACATCTTAACAGCTTACTGCAAAATGGCAGTCAGACTTGCACGTGCTTAGTATTTATACATTTGTCCAAAAACTCAAACACACTGTTGTACGCTAAAAAACAAAATATAATTTAATACAGTAAAGCTTTCGGGTTGACACCCTTCATCAGTACATAACTTCAAATGCGTTAAAAAGTCTTATAAATAGGGTAACAATTAAATCACATGATCCAGCCAGCCTAGCAAAATTATCCATCAATTAAGTATTTAAAGAAAAATCTCTAAGATAGATTGTTTTAGAAAAACATGTCTTGTTGCAATATGCATATAAATTGAGTATATAATCAGATTCAAAGGAATGCATACCCAAATAAGCATTTGAAGTTATGTACTGATGAAGGGTGTCAACCCGAAAGCTTTACTGTATTAAATTATATTTTGTTTTTTAGCGTACAACAGTGTGTTTGAGTTTTTGGACTATATTGGAGCTTACACCAGGAATCTATTGGACTTATTTATACATTTGTGCAAGCTCTTGGATAACTTCTAAAAGGTACATACACACATATTGAGCTACAACAGAGAAATCAGAATTCCTTGTTACAGATTGGTTAAATGTAAACTTAATCTCCAGGATAGCTGCCAATGACACATTTGTCAGGCATTTATGCATTGTGGTTTGCCCAGTCCAGTTCATTGTATAAAGTGTATTCATTTATAAATTAAGATCAAGTCACTGATAGTTAACTTATAACTAATGCAATGCAGAGACAGCTCTATCAATTCAGCTTCATGCCCCAGATGTTTATCACTTCTGATCTGCCTTGTGCAATATTTGTGGAATTTGTACGAGTATCATTAACTGGGTTCTAATATACATTCATGCTAAAGCACAGTATTCAATGTAATATTTAACTGTCACCTTGTAGAATTGTGAAATTATTGGTATACACATCAGATCACATTTTGTGTTTCATAAATGTTTCCTTCCCTTTTTAAAGGTACATTTGCTTCTTTCAAAAATATTATTTCAGGGTGCCTTTCATTACATCATAAGCCTGTATATATCATATAGTTTTGTTTTCTCACTATATTAAAGGTAGGAATCTAACAAGGAGATTTCAAGGAAGAAGTAGGCATAAACATTACTTTAGTAAAATAATTTAGTAAAGTAGCACGTGTACGATATGATAGATATAAACACATACAGCTAACCTAATGTTCATTCTTTGTTCCAGTACAGGTTTATTTGTAATTTTATATAAATCACAATGATATTTCAAAACAGAAACATATATACTTATGTTTTACACGAAAAGTTTTATTGGAGTTCAAAATCATCCTGAAAAAGCCCCTAAAACATCTTCCTTACTGTATTTTGTATATAGTATTGTAATATAATTCACATAAATAATAACCTAAGATGTTAAAGGCAACTCACTTATAGTGTTCATAACTATTATAAATAGAAGTGCACTCCAAATGGATCTTTTCAGAGCTGTACCCCAGTCTTCCAAGTGTAAGTATACACTGATACCAAATTTAGTAATGCTGTGTATACATTAAAATAAGACCACATCAATATTAGTTCTACCTTATCTACACCCACTTTTTCAAGCATCCATATTATATCCATCTGACTCACAGTATCTAAGGCTTTCATTGGGTGCATAAATAGAGTAAAAGATGGTTTTGATTTGTTATATGCGATGAATAAACAATGTAATAATTGCAGAGGTGGCGGACCTGTCCTTTAAGTGTCTGTTTTGAATATCTGACAGAAGATGTTGAGTTTGTAAATAGTCCCATATCTAATTAGATAATATGCACTCAAAGATTTTTGATAAGGGTGAAAACAATGTTATGGGATGATATTTTTCAGTAGTTCTTTGCTTGTTTTCTTGAAAGACTAGAACAGTGGTGAATATTTTGAAAGCATAAGGATATTTGCTCTCTAAAATAGCTATATTAACTAAATATATGATTTGCCATACTAGAAAATCCAGCAAAATAAAAAAATAGGTCTGTATCATCCTGCACAACTAAAGATCGTGCTTTACTAGTACTCAACCAAGGAACTTGCTTTTCTATCATGAACAACCAAGTAAACCTGATGTACTGTAAGTAAAGCAGAAGCTAAATATATTGTCCTCTACCCAAATCCTAAAATCATTTTCCAGAAATCCATTAACGGCCTTAATAACTTTATTAATATTGGTAGCAATGGACACATCACCGTTATCATAATCCATTAACCGCCTTAATAACTTTAGTAATATCAGTAGCAATGGATACATCACCGTTATCATAATCCATTAACCGCCTTAATAACTTTAGTAATATCAGTAGCAATGGATACATCACCGTTATCATAATCCATTAACCACCTTAATAACTTTATTAATATCAGTAGCAATGGATACATCATCTTTGTCACAATTCATTAACTACCTTAATAACTTTAGTAATATCGGTAGCAATGGATACATCACCATTATCATAATCCATTAACCTCCTTAATAACTTTATTAATATTAGTAGCAATGGATACATCATCTTTGTCACAATTCATTAACTACCTTAAAAACTTTAGGAATATCGGTAGCAATGGATACATCATCTTTATCATAATCCATTAACTGCCTTAAAAACTTTAGTAATATCGTAGCAATGGATACACTATCTTTATCATGCTACCTCTCTCCACCTTTATACTGTTTGCTATAATGTCGGTTCAGTATTTAGTGTGTTATTTATAATCTTCCATTTTTTGGGTTATGCCACTGCAAACGTCTACAGTTTTATTATTCCAACTAATTTTTATATAATATGTTTTTATATTTAATATAGCTTACTCAATTAACTTAAAACAAATTGACAAAAATGGATTCATTCAAGTCATATAGACCACATGTTCCTCATTTTGTCATGATGAAATGAAACTAGTTAACTAATGAACAGTTTGGCTTGCAAATTCTTATGAATTAAATAAGAACAGGAAAAGAAACATCACATCGGTATTATATAATTTTTCTGAGCTGTATTAAATATAACTCCAAATCCTAAATAGAGTTGTGCAATAGCTGTGTAACTGAAATGACAGAAGAGACATATCAAGCTGTGAATTTGAACTGGTTACAAAACTGAAAACAATAAGATTTGTTTTATGCTTCTAATTAATAGTTGTTGTTTTCAAGCTGGTAAGAGGAGACGAAACAAGGGAAATTTAACTTTTAACAGAACTCTGATGAGGGCTGTAATATATATAGAAAACATTGTAATTTCTCAAAGGAGTACTGAATGAGAAAAGTAATTCAAAAATGGATATAAGATCTTATGAATCAGTTTTGATAAAAATTCCTTAAAAGTGTGCAGACATTGTATTTTAGTGGGTATGTGGCCAGCTCAGCTAACTATGGCAGCATGCACTAACTCTAGGATCCATTGGGATCAATAAAAGTAAACAAACAGTTGTTATAGGACACCCAGCTGAGGAAAGGACATATGAGTATTGTCGGAGAAAATTTCCTATTAAGCATAAAGCCCCATCTCCAGAGGAGAGGATGAGCTTGAGATTCAAAAGATTATCTTTTCTTATACATGAGTTAGAGGTCTTCCATCATTATGCATTCAGTCAGCAAGAAAGTTAAGTGGCAATAGAGGTTAAATTAAGCACATGCATATAGGTCCTAATTATGCTGCAAGATATTTAACAAAATAACTCAGACAAAGTAACTCACCAGAATAACACAATAAAAGTTTTACAGAACAAAGCAAAGGATTTGAAAAATCATTGTGGATGAAATAGAGTAGACACTTAGACATTCCAGGACATTCCAGGAACAATCAAGGACACAAATTTAAGAGAGTTTATTGAAAAGATCATGAAAGAAGTCATGCATGTATTACTTCAGTACTGACTGAAAATAATGGGGATTTAGCAAAGTTTAATGGAGGGAAGGCTTGGTTGATCAAAAATAGTAAACACAATAAAGGGATTCTATAGAGTAAGGTAAATTTGAGATTTTCCCTAGTCTTATATTTAGCACACAAATGTATGATCCTCTGAGAAAAAATATGAAAGGAGACTGCAATTACCTTTGGTCTACTCTATTTGTAAAAAAATATAGAGATTGAAAAAATACAGAGATTAGACATTTCTTTCTTTTTGAAATTTGAGATGGGGTTCTTGCAATACACATAGAATCCGTAATGATTGATCAATCCATCTGAAGAATATGCATCGCGTAGCCTGGAACATATTTTATCAAAGAAACAAATAGAATGACAAAATTCAAAATCCAAGAGAAAATGTGAAGACTTTGATATGGTGTCAAAAACTGCATTCTCTAACTGTAAAATTCTCCAAAGTGAGAGGTTAGATAACATCCTAAGTGGTGAAAGGATTCTTTATAATCTTCCAAGTGAGCATTACTTAAAAGCAAAGAGATGCTGTCATTCAGAGAGAGGCCTGCTCAAAGTAAGAATAACACTGAGCATGGCAAGTGTGAGAGACCGACAGAGTCATTGCTGCAAAAACAAAATGCATTCTGTGATTAGGGAATGAAAGAAAGGAAACACTCATTGTCTCAGATACTTCCTGAAAACTCAGATGTGATTGCTGGTATCCAAAAGGTATAGAACGATTGGACAGGGACAGATATATTGCAGCATTCCAGTTCCTACTGTAGATTTTACTCTGCCATTTTACAGTTGTGGATACTATCTGTATTCACCATGCGTGGCTTAATAAGAAGATAACAGGTGAATATCACAGCATGTGCTTGCAGTATATCAGGATTGTGGGAGGTAGTATCTACTCTTAATATGAAACAACACTACTTGGTTCTTCCACTTCTCCATTATGAATAATACAAAATTTTACTGAATTTTTGCATTTAAGCACCTTGACTGATGTACTTATTTAGTTACAAGTAATTTAGTCCATGTTTGTATGGTGGGAATTTAGATTTAATGTTCAGTAAATATTCTAGTCAGCTTAAATGGTACATTCCTGATGAGTAGAATCCGACTGCAATGTTCTGGGTCATGTGACTTGAGCAAACTATAAATGTGAATTTTGTATGTGTGACAACCAGGTCTGAAGAAGTTCTTTGTGAATGAAAGAGCTTACCGGTTGTTTTTTGATTTAATAAATATTGACTGTTTTATTGTCATTCGAACTGCGTATTG
Source organism: Protopterus annectens (assembly GCF_019279795.1). Taxonomy (NCBI): domain Eukaryota; kingdom Metazoa; phylum Chordata; order Ceratodontiformes; family Protopteridae; genus Protopterus; species Protopterus annectens. The sequence goes on from NC_056725.1 coordinate 1,035,503,105, forward strand.
GATTTATTACAATTGGAACTGTGGAGATTTATTTGGATAACAGACAGAAATGAGTTAGAATTTCAAGATGAAGAAAATACAAGATGGAGAAAATGCAAGACCAATGCAGAAGTGTGTTATTAGAACTGGAGGCCAGATTCACATCAGAAAATCTTACAGTTGAATAGTTTAAAATCTATGTAGCAACACCTGGTGGAAAGTAAATGCTTGGGATGATAAGGTGGAATGGGGACAAACTTATTATAAAGCTGAGGATTATGAGCAAGGAAAGGAAGATGAGCGTCAGAGCTTAATAAAATATTGAAAATTTCTCAAACTGCAGGCTGACTGCATGACTGTGGATTGTAAGACATGTGTATGTGTGTGTGTGTGGGGGGGCATTAGCTTTGAGCTGTTCTAGCTACAATATGAACTGAAACAAATGGCACTCATATAGGTTGAGGGAGAGTTACTGTCTAAGGTGGACTTCTAGTAGTTACATGGGGAAAGAATGGTTACCTATCTGGTATGCTTTTTTAAAGAAAAAAGAAAGAGGAGATAGTTTCCAACTTAAGGATGAAAATAATCCAGTCTTAGATCACCCTGCACAGCTAAATGAAGCTTTTAAGAACTTCTGTACAGATTTATACAGAAGTGAATTCTCTCAGCTGGAAAAAAAATAACCTGGTTGTCCCAAAAGTACTTGCTACCTTCAACAATCTTCAGAAAATATGTGTGCCAATCTGGTTTAATTCATAAAGTAATTGTAGTTCCAACAACATTTGGCAATTTTAGAAATTTTAAGTGTTTATATATCATATCAGTAAAATAAAGATTTCTGAGGAACTCTCTCTTTCTATAGATGAAAACACTCAATGTTTTTATAATAAAAAGTGTCAACAGTAATTCAACTAAATTTGTTTTTGATTTTCATTGAAATGTACTTTATTCTACCTCAGCAGTTGCTTTCTCCCTCCCTTAACCATTACCTTATTTAAGTTTGGAGCAGTTTTGCTGAAGTCCTGATTGAAGGGGAAGAAATACCATAACAAATAAAATGGTGTCTTCTGTAAGACTGACTCTGCAATGCTGCAATGATTTTCTTGGATTGTTAACAGCTCAGAACCTTAATCCTCTGCTGCCAGATCATACCTTTAAATTTTAATTTAGTTCATCATATCCCACTTCAGTATAAACCCCCCATATTTAAAGAATATAAATGTTTTTCAATGACTATGTCAAATGAAAGCAAGATCAAATAATAGGTAGAAATAACCTTTGTCTGGCAATCATATATGGAGTATGGGATCTTCCTCAGATAACCACATACTGGTATTCAGTATACTGTAGTGTGTGAGAGCTAATAAGGGAGAAGGAAACTGAAGTTCATTGATATCTCAGTGGTAGAGGAATTAGGGATATAGCAAACTAGATCAGAGGAATGGAAAAATGGTCTACTGAGCCATGGAAATATACTCTAGTAGGTGGGGACTACAGTAATATGGTGTATTAGTAGAATGTGATCCTTTATAAACAGAAAAGACATATCTGTATAGAGTAAGGAAGGTATTTATCCTGGTTCTATATTATGTAATCGAAAAGCAAATTCGCCGAACTGCATCCACATCTCCACATCAGAAATGCAGTTCAGCAAATTCGCTCTTGTGGGAGGCTGCACCCCCCCCCTCGCTAATTATATATATCAACTGTGAGATTGCACTACAGTGAGGAAAGGCCAAATTTTCCAGTCATCACTGAACTGCAATCTCACCATCGACAGTTCGCTGAACTGCATTTCTGATGTAGATGCAGTTTGGCACAATCACTTTTCGATAACATAATATAGACCCATTTATCCCTATGAGCAGTTGTAATTATGAATGTGGGCAAGTAAAATACCTCAATATATTTTTAAAGAGAGTTGTTCTCTCCTTACAAGTATTACAGGTGATATACTTTATCCCTAACCCCACATTATGAAACTTGTAACTAAATCTTGGTAGACTGGGGAGTTGTACAAGGGGGAATCATCCTTGTATTCAGAGGATTAGTCAACAAGGTATTGCTGTTTCATATAACAATGATTATTTCTGCCATGGAATGGAAACATGTGGACAATCAAATTATGCATGTGTACAGGGAACATCTTTAAATGAATAAGGAGGGGAATAAAGTGTTATAAACATATGCCAAATTACAATTGATATTGCCAACTTGGCAAAATGTCTTCAAGTTTTTCCCAGCTAACTGGATGAAGTAGTTTACAATGACTGTTCAGGATTATCTTGAGATGAATGGATCTTCATTTGTAGATTTGTCACAGAACCCAAAACCTGACATGATAGCTTCTTGCATATGTATAAATGTAAAGACATGAATAGCTATATGCATATGGCAGGAGAAACTTTTATGGCATTCATTTTCAGAAAAAAAGAGTTAATTGTTGAGTAATGTTTCATCAAATAATGCATTCTCCTGTTGTTGTTTTCTTGATTTTTTTTGTGGTATGATTGTTAAACTTAATTTGCATATTTTATTGTTAAAATTAGTGAAAAAAAAGAATATACAGAAAAACACAATATGCTAGATGAAGAATATCAATGAATAAATATTCAAAAGTATTACTGGGAGATCATCAACATAGTGAACTTTCTCTGTATTCATCTAATATTGTTATACCTCATACTAAAGGGTTGGGGGAGGGCAGGATAATCCCGTTAAAAAAAAAACACTCAGAGAGAATCATTGCTTTAAGAATTTTATTTTGCCTTCTTCAGAAATTTTGGTAAAAAAAAATCCATTGCTTCTTTTATCTTGTTTACAAACATGGAAACTTGCATCTTAATACTATGCAAATGACTTATATAGATGACTATATCCCAGAAAGATAATGGTGTCTACCTTAGTAATAATGACTCTTTTGAATCTTAATTTTGCATCCACTGATCTTCTCCATTTCATGTGTGGAGTAAAATATTGTGACATGCATCCCCATTATATGATATAATTAATAGTAAATTGTAATTACAGATGATTCATTTAAAGAGGTTGCAGTATTTTTGAAGTGTAATTCTGAAGTGAATTTGAGTAGCCCTCAGAACTATTCTAGTACTGATACAGGCGAGGGAGGAAAGGGAGCACTCCACCCTTATTCTGCAGTGTTGTTCAATAATTGTAGTAAGGAATACATTAAACCAAAAATAAAATGGAATATGAATGAAAAAATCCTTCAGTGAAGAAGGAAGCTTCCTTATAATCTGGAAGACATATTTTAATTAATTAAATAGGATAACTTTTGTGCATATGCAGAAATGACCGAAATACTTGAAGCTTAAATATGATATATACTATTCCAGACATACACTATTACACACTGTAGAATATGATTTGCTAGGTTTATGTTCATGCTAAGTATAAACACATCTGCTGGTCAGAAATGACCTTTTTTAAAATTTGAGCATATATCTTGTAACTGGTATTTACTGAGACAGGTAGTTTGTAATTAAACTTCTTCTTGCCCATTGTGTATATTAAACAGGTCAATTTAGGGAGTTCTCCCCAAGGTTGCTGAGGCTTAGATACAGAACTTATTTATTATTTATTTATTTATAAACAGGTCAGCTTAGGGAGCTCTCCCCAGGGTTGCCGAGGCCTAGATACCCTTAACTGGCACCCTTCAGCCAGCTTGGTCAGCCTTTCCAAATCCTTGTTTAGATTCTTCCCCACTTCTGTATGGACTCATATTACCTCAGTGCAGAAAATTTCACCAAGTGCAATTGCTGCAAAAGTAATTGCGGAAAGCTACTTTTAGCAAACCTAAAAGTATGCCCCCTGTACCACCTGTATGGAGGGATGTCCCCACACACCCCAAACATATACAAACTCAGTGATTGTACAACAGTAGGGAAGAGTGAAAACTCAACTAATGGTGAAGGTGGCTTTCACTGAAAATCTTTACTATAATTGCATGTGCAGAAACTAGCTTTGTTCAACTGATTATGTCTGTTCTTTACTGCTGCACTGAAATTTGTAAAATTGTGTAAAGGCTGAGATTATTGTCCATTCCTTGCGATATGCCTGAAACAAACATAGTGAAGAATACCAGACTCAGAATTAACTGCACCTCTTAATGTACTGAACAATTTTAATGATTACCAAGAACTCCCTACTACACAGAAGGAAGACACACTTTATCTATACTGGCCATATCTTATATAGGCTGGTATATGGCTCCAGCATACAGAGGAACTTTTAATAAATAATCTGTTACTTCCTGACAGAATTGAGGAGGGATAATTTAAGACTAGTGCACCCTGTCCTGCAGATCTTAGCAGATGATGGTATATCGCAATATCCTGCTTATGTGCATCATGGCAGCTTTAGCTGTTTACATATATAGCTGTCTCTACCTCTATCTCTCTCTCTTTGTATGTGTGTGTGTGTGTTATATATATATATATATATATATATATATATATATATATATATACACACACACACACACACACACACACACACACACACACACACACACACACACACACACACACACACACACACACACACACACACAAATACAGAAGCAGGCACAGAACCTTACATTACTATACTGCTGGCAATAGACAACAGTCACTGAATGTAAGAAAATAAAATAAGTAGATGCATTCTTAGGGCAGTATATGTAAAAGGAAAACTAAATGATGACAGTGAAAAATGTTAACATACAAATGTCACATAAAAATGCTGGTTCTCAGTGTGTTATATTTATGGAACAGCCCCTAGTGGGATGACAGATAAATCTGATGAAAAAAAAAATCAAAACCACAGGCTCGCTGTCATTTCCTGTATCACAGCAAAAACAGATACGTCAGGTTCTAGAAATATCCTGTAGGAAAGACAATGGCTTTTTATGGAATGCTGGAAAAATAGACAATGGCAGAAAGTAAGATATAAGCAAGGTGTAATGTTCCACACCAACAGATCAGAATTTCAAACAAAGGAGGTTCTCTTATAAATATAGCACAGTACGTAAACCAGTCTAAAATGAGAGGCCCCAATCAGTGAAAGTGCATTTACTGATCAACAGTCACAAACTCTTAATAGTAATTGGATACAAGAGGGTTTGTCTGCTGTGCGGAGTGCTGACTGTGAAACAGTTGTTCTTTTTCTTCATGCTGTGTGGGTGTTGTGAATGTTATCGCAGAAGTCAGCTGGAAGGCACAAGTAAAGCTTTTCAGCTAAAAGGCTCCACTGAATTGAAATACTAACTAAGGAGTAGCAAACATAGTAAATGATGAAAAATAATAAGTAACGAAGAAAATACGGGAATTTAAACTAAAACTGGGTTGAATTCAAGTCCAAGCACAATAGTTCCTGTTTTGTTTCACTTATGTAAAGCTGAGTGTGAAAAGGCACTCATGTTTCATGTTGGACATGTACTGGTGCAGTGTATACCATCTCAGTCCATAATTCTTGTGATCATACTTCTGGGTAACCAGTGGTGGAGGTGGGAGACTTTCAACTTACACTGATGACACAGCTCTGTCTCTTATTGTGCATTGTATTTGGAGACTACATTCAAAATTATCTATGGCACAGACTGTGCACAAAACTTAAAAGAATGCAGGTGCGCCAGAAAGTAGTTAGCAGGAGAAAGGGATTGCTTGGCCCACTTATTTCATATTTCTTCTATATCTCAATCTGTTTGCAAGTAGAGATTGGTTTTCTTTGATCCCTTGTGTAATGTATGGTTTAAAGTGCTACTTGACAATTACTTGCTTCACCCCCCCTTATATGACTAAACTCCAGCCTTTTTACTCTTTGTACTATTTGCAGACAGCTGCTACAGCTGTTGACCATTCTGTTTGGGGAAATATTATTTCCTTATTCCTCTTGGTTGATGTTTTTATCTCTGTAGACTGCATGTTTGCTTTTGTTTGCATTTGTGTATGAAATTAATCTTATACATGTCCTTTTGAAATTAACTATTTACAACTCCTGTTTACATCACTGGGTCTCTTACTCATCTTTAGTGTTTCTTCTGTGCCACATTCTTAAATGCTAGTTGACACTACACTGTTTTGACTTATTCAACAATAATTACTCAACCCATTTTTCAAATCAGAAACACAGCCTTAGGTTAATAAATATATTTTTTCATTCTTCGGTATCACCGATTTAGGGACTGAAACCTCGTCTGCAACATAAATAGGACATGTTGGATGAACAGTTGTGTGTCTCAGAGACTAACTCTTCTCCGGAATGAGCTTCCCAGCTATCCCAGCTAAGTGAAGCAGAGTTCTTCCATAACCCATTTCAAGCATAATTTGGACCAGTGGATGAGGAATCAGAAATGTACCCCTTCTCTGGCACCTATGTCTTTAGTAGACAAAGGCAGCCTATAAAAGCTTGATTACCTATGCCCATGCCTACATATACCCCTTAAAAGAGCCCTAGGGTATCAATGCTTGGCAGATACATTTGGGATGCATGGCTAGGCTTAAAAAGGCCCCCTGTGGTTATTAGGCTAGTAATCACGTATGAATCTATGACCACAGTATCAAATGATTTGCTGTACTTCTGCCAGAAATAAAAAAATTCTGTGTAAGCAGGAGCTTTTGAAAAGCACTCTACTGCCATCCTTAGTTATCCACCTTCAAATATTCTATGGCTCTGCTCACCATAACTCTTTCATGTTTGCCACTTCTCTGTCTGTATAAACTCCTCTTTCCTCATCCTCGTCACCTAGCTGTTTCCTTATTTGTAAGTTATTCACTTCAGCTCCATTCATCATAACTCTTTCAGATTTCCTTTTCTCTGTCTTTAAAAACTTCTCTTTCTTAGTCCATGTCACCTCCCCTTTTCCTTATTGATATTACATAGCCCTTCTCCTTCTTTATAACTTACGGAGTGCATATCAGAATTGCCTTTTATTCTTACAAACCATATAACCTACAGATTGGTCTCACTCAGATCTGCGTTTCTTCTTTACACTTTACATTTTACCTTGCACTTTAATTCTTCCCCATACTTTACTCTTTCATCACAGTAAATTCCCACTTTATTCATTCCTTATTTGTTATTTTCAGTATATTATAGAACACTGTATGAAGTGAAATCTGTAATGTGTCTTTCTTCTTCTTCTTCTTCTTTCGGCTTTTTCCCGGTTAAGGGTCCCCACAGTGGATCACCTGTCTGCTCATGATTGGCAGTGGAGTTTTACAGTGTCGAGTTGCCAGCCCAGTGCCCAACCTTCCACGGAAGGCACACACACACACACACACACACACACACACACACACACACACACACACACACACACACACACACACACACACACACACACACACACACATGCATAGGGCCAATTTTATTGTGTCCAATCAACCTACAGCATGTCTTTGGGATGTAGGAGGAAACTGAAGCACCCAGAGGAAACCCACGGGACCACAGGGAGGACATGCAGAATCCACACAGAAGGCACCCCAGCCGAAGATTGAACCGGAGAACCTCTTGCTGTGAGGTGACAATGCTAACTGCTGCACCACTGTGGCTGCCCTGTAATGTGTCTTTCTAATCCACCTTTATGTTTTACTGAATAATTGCAATCATGTACTATGTTTTTGAATGCACCCTTGTTATGTCATGCCTAATACTTTACTGTATCCCTTATATAATCACCTAATTACTCTACTGTTGGATGAAGTTTTGGTTCTGAAGCATCAAATGCCCGAGGTTCAGTTCCCTGAGGGTCTGATCGTCTCCATAGGAAATCATTATCTGCATGATGTACTGGCAGGGCTTCCCTTTCTGTGGTGATTTCTCTTCTTCTTCAAGTTGGAGTGACTACAGGGCTGGTATATGTAAGGTCACATGGTGCAGGGGGGGGCTTGCTCCTCCAGCAAAAAATTTGTTAAAGTTTGTTCTTTACCAGATGTTTTTCCAGGGATTGCACATTGGTTATTCCGATTGTCAGGGGGTTTCTTCTTCAGTGACTCATAGTGAAAGTATATCGTCTAATGCTGCATTGCATCCTTGCATCTTTTAAGGTTTATTGTCCCTTTTTAACATTTATATTGCTTGTTTGTTTTTGTATATTGCTTTTTGTCTTGCATTTGATTAAAAAGGGTTGCTCAAACTGATTCATCTATTCAGATAAAGAAATAAGTAAGCATGCATGTAAATAAATAAATTAGTGACATGGTGTGCTTTTCCTGGTTTTTTCAGTTTGTATGCAATCATGCATACAACTAAATCTGTAAACTATCCTGTAGTATACAACTATTTTCTATGCTACCAGTTTAAAAGAGTAAACCATATCAAGAATTTACTAGTTATCTAAAATCTGCACTGGTTCTTGTGATATATTAAGTATGGGCCGGATTCATGAAGGCTTGCACGGAGTCTAAGAGTAGAGTAAGACTCCATGCAGCCAACATGTCTGCCGAGCAATCCAGGAACAGCCGGTAGGGGCATGCAAGAGAGCTCCTAAAATGACTCTTACACGGACAGAACTAGGATATGCAAATTACCTCAATTGCTGGCGAAAGCTATGCAAATGAGGTAAAGTTGTGATCCAGGAAACCCGAACCTGTCCGAGTAAGAGTAGTGTTATTTGCAGAAATGTACTCCGTTGACAACTGAGTACCATTCTGCAAATAGCAAAACGGAGCTGTGACAGCTCCAAAAAAAGGATGCATCCAGTTGAGGAAGCATGCCAATGGCCAAAAATACAGCCACTGGCAATGTTCACCGCTGCAAAATAAAAATAAAATAATTTTTTTTATCCTGATCTCTGAAGTTTAAGTGTAGCGCAGCGCCGCGCAAATGTGCTGCGCTCTAGAAACCAGAAAACCAATAATTAAAATCCACAAATATGGATTTTATTGTAATTCCTAATTTACAATGCAAGGGAATGGCAGGCTGAAGACAACATGGCTACCGAGTAGAGGTTGCTAAGGGGGAAGCTCAGTCTAAGAGATGTAACCAAGCATTAGTAGGCAATCCTATGCAAATGAGGGTAAAGATAGTGAATCCCAAGTTTACATAGCAAATGAGTACAGTCAGTGGAGTGTAGGAGTAGGATAAGGGGAGTATCAGAGTAGAAGATAGGTGACATCATGAGGGGGGTATGTATGAAAGAAGTGAAGTTCATTGGAGCAGAGTGGCATGTGTTTGCTGTCAGTTACTCATCACTGGAAGAGGTGTGTCAACAGGTACCCTAGCTAAAGGCAAGAAATTGAAGTTGTATGCCATGGATAACACTAAAGTTTCTTGTTGAAGTGCTTGCAACGTGTTTGCGCGTGGGTGTGCGCCTGTATATCCAAGTAAGACTGTGTGCGCGCATTTAAGCTGAAGTAAGCATGTCTAAGGTTGCTGAAATGTGTATAAGCACGTATGCACCTGTGTGTGCACGTTTTAGCAAGAATAAGCAAGTTTTAGTCCATGTAAGCATGTGCGCGCGCATGTGAGCTGGTGTGAGTGTGTTTGTGCTTGTGTGCGCGGTGCTGCCCCCTGAGGAAACAGAAAGGGAAAAAGAAGCACAACAAATAGTAGGAAGTTAACCAGAGAGTACTAGCAGAGCTAGCAGGTGAAAACAATCAGAATCAGGCAATTACACAGGCAGTACACTAGCCCAGCCCAGCCCAGCACTTAAAACTCTGCAAACAACTTTCCACCATGTTTTCCTCAGAGACACTGCAACACTGCAGTAAAGTAGGAGAAGTGAAAACTGAGCTTTACTGAGACAAAAAATGTTAGGGGCTGCCATTGCTGTTATAAGGCGACATATGCAACATGCTGAGGGTGGTGACAATGCAAATGCTGCTGGACAACCCACAGTGAGGAGACGGAGAAGAGTGTACAGGCCCAGGGTAACCTATCAGGGGCTACATGAGCTGGAGATAGTGGAGCGCTATAGAGTGGACAGAGACCTCATGCAGCAAATTGTTGAGCTGTGCAGGCCACGCCTCACACACAGAACCAACAGAGGGGAACCCATCCCAGTGGAAACAAAGGTATGTGTTGGCCTAAGATTATTAGCAACAGGTACCTTCCAGAGACCAACTGGTGATATGATGGGGATATCACAGGCATCAGCATCCAGCGTACTGCACCAGTTCCTGGATGCCATGTCAGCACATGTCGGTGATCATGTATATTTCCCCAATTCCCGTGAGGTATTGGCCAGCAATATGTGTCTCTTCCAGCAAATAGCGGAATACCCTGAGGTAGTGGGTGCAATAGACTGCACTGACATATGCATCAAAGCACCAGCAGGTGAGCGAGGTAGGGTCTACTTTAACTGCAAAGGCTTCCCCTCCATCAACTGCCAGGTCGTGTGTGATGCCCAGGGCATAATACTAAATGTGTGTGCTGGCTGCCCTGGAAGCTACCATGATTCCCATATCTGGCATCTGACACAGCTGTACCAGACATTTGCCAATGGGGACATCCCTCATGGTCACCTAGTGGGGGATGCTGGCTATGCACTGGAGCCGTGGCTGATGACACCCATCAGAAACACACACACACCTGAACAGGAACGCCATAATGAGGCACATGCACAAACATGAAATGTAATCGAGCGTGTGTTTGGGCTGCTCAAGTCACGGTTCCAGTGCCTGGACACATCTGGTGGAGCCTTGCAGTACTCACCAACTGCATATACCCAAATTGTCATGGTATGTGCTATGCTACATAATATGATCCTGAAAAAACAGCTGCAGCAGAAGCAGCATAGGCCTGGGCCAAACAGCCCCACACCATTGCCAAGGCCATCACAGGCAGAGCGTGACTTGGAGGAGGAACAACCTGAGCCTGCCCCAGTAGGCAGAAGGAGGCGTGCCCAGTATGCTTTGGCCTTGGCAAAGAGGCAACGCATAGCACATACACTGGCTCAGTAGGAACCCTGGAAATGATACCTTTCTCTGACTCACACATATAGTAAAAGGGATGCCTAACTTGACACTACCTGTTTCAAACATGTATAGGGAGTGTAGTATGTGCATCCGACATAGGCAGCCCTGCAGCACCACTTGAGGTCTGATTGCCATGTGTTTAGCAATATAAAGCAGTGCTAAACAGATTTTACCACTATTTAGTATATGTAAACAAAATTACACACACTAACTAGCACAACTTTTGTCAATGTTGAGCAATATTGGGCAACGTTCAGCAATGTTGGTTAACGTTGAGCAATGTTGGACAAGCTTGGTCAAAGTTGGGCATAGTTGAGCAAAAGCAGGTAAACATGCTCATATTTGCTCTACTGGCCCTTAAGCAGTCTGGTCTGCTCAGTATGAAAATATAAAGCAGTGATAGGCCTCAAACCCAGGATACTGTGCACTATAGTCATAGTACTGAACCACTAAACCATGACAGTATTTCACTGGTCAGCCTGTATGAAGAAATGTTGATAAGTCTATGCAAAGTATCTCATGGAAATTCTGCAGGCACAGCATAATCCCTGTCGAGTTATGACACAAAGGTGAGCCCTGCAGTAAAAATATAACCTGATTTTCAACACACATATAGTATAAATGTTAATATTGGTCATGTTCACACACATTAACAAATGTAGTGGACTTCAGACAGCAACATACTGAAAGGTCACACTGGGCATGCTCACACACTTAGGCCATGTCTGAGTACAGCAATGAGCCACACATATCCGGCAGTTGCATGTGTTAACCCAGGAACCTTTCACTATTCACCAATCCGCCTTGCGCACACAGTTATATGACAACAAACACTTATATAATATATTGGAACCCTGTCATAATCAAATATGTACTACAGATACTTAGGTTGTTCATAGAAAGTGGGAAAGCAAAGAAGATAAAAAAGCTGCAATCAGTATCATCAATAAACAATGTGCACTCCAAACATTATCATAGGTTCATAGGTTGATACTAGACTATCTGCCCTAGGGCATTTATAAGCCTAACCAGAGTGTGTTTGGCTTTCGCAAGCCTGTTAGATTAGTAGACTGTGCCTGTGAATAGTAGGTCACACAAGATAGCCCTTTTATGGTTAGTTTATTGTGCCTCTGTCTAGCAGGGACCCAGAAGAGATCCCAGGGGTAAACATACGATCACCCATCCACTCGTCAAGATTTCTCCTGTAGAGGGTCAGTGAGGGGCTCTGCCTATGCAGGACTGGGATCTCATTCCAGAGTGAGGGGAGCCTCTGGGATATGAATCTGTCCCTCCTGCATGTCCTATTAATATCTGTGCTGAGGTTTAAGTCCCTGGAACATGTAGCTCTAAGGGATTCGGATATCCTGAGGTGGAGCATGTCAATTAATTCTGGGTTGGACATGGCTTTAAACATCAGGCACAGATCACATCCGAGTAGGTGGTAAGCAACTGAGTAGAGCTGGAGTTACTTTAGCCGAACTGCACAGGGCATCTGTGTGAGTCCCTAGATCCACTTGGTGAGGTACTTTTGTGGCCATTACAGTTGCTGCAGGTGTTGGGTAAGATACATCCCAAATGCGGCATTGTATCCAATCATGGGCCTGATGAGTATAGGGGCACAATGACCTATCTTGATCTAGATGTGAAACCTTTTGGGATAAGGTGGGCTATATAGAAGGTCTGTCTAACCACTCTGGCAACGTGATTGTCAAAGGCGAGATTACTGTCTATTCGGGTCCCCAAATCCCTAATAACTTCTTCTGTACTTAATGGATTACCACCTATGTGGTAATGTGTGGACACTTTGTTATTTCCAAAGGGGATAACTATGCATTTATTGGCATTTAGCTGTAGGCCATGGCTCTGGCACCAGTTATCCATCTCTGTGAGACCCTTTTGGAGGATGCTTATGCCAGCTGGAGAGTCGATTATGGCACCCAGTTTGCAGTCATCTGCGAACTTGGTCAGCCATAGTCCTCCTGTGTTAGCCTGTACGTCAGAGAACTATATACTGAACAAGAGAGGTCCCAGGACTAAGCCTTGTAGGACGCCACTTGTAACTGGTGTAGAGTCAGACATGTCACCTGCAATACTGACCATGTGGGTGCTATCCCTGATCCAGTTTGCAATCCATCTTGTGACATGTGTTGATATCTAAGCTGGTGAGCTTATTTATGATGCCTGAGTGGGGTATTGTGTCGAAGGGTTTTGCGAGGTCAGGTAGGCTGTTTGGACTACCTTCCCTACGTCTATGGACCTGGTAACTGTTTAAAGAAGTTGACCAGGTTCAAGAGGCAAGATCTGCCCTCAACAAAGCCGAATTGAGTAGGATCCAGTGTCTGTAGGTTCCCGATGTCTTTGTGTATGAGTTCCATGATGATACGCTCCATAGCTTTGCAGACCAGGCTAGTTAGGCTTATAGGGCGATAGTGTCCGGGGCCATTGTGGCACCACCTTTGTGGAGCTGTTGCTGTACGCCATTCCTTGGGTACATATCCTGTGGTAAGTCTGATATTGAACAGTGACTTAATGTGAGGGTTAAGTTCTTCATGAAGCTCGTGTAAGATGCAGGCCGGGACACCGTCCGGTCCCATTGATGCTGTGTTGTCTGCTTTGGAGAGGGCAGCTCTCACCTGTTCGTCCGTGATGTCAGGGAGGCTACACTCTGTTGGGATGGACATTTGCTCTTTAGGGGAGATGGGGGAGACATTTGCACTGAACCTGTTTGCCAGGATGTTGGCGATGTCTGTGTGTTCAGTGTATTTTTTGTCATTTTGCACTAACTCACAGCATATCTGGGAGTTGCCACACAGGTTCCTGACATAACTAAAGAAGGCCTTGTGATTGTCCTTAGTGTCTGGTGCAATTTTCCTTTCAAAGCGGGCCTTAGATGAATTCATGCGTGATTGTAGCTTCTTGCTAGTACTGATCAGAGATGCCTTCCCTTTTTGGGATTGTGCTCTATCATGTAGTAGCCTCCTCCTTTCGTTGTATAGCTTATTTATGGCTGGGGTCCAACAGACAGGTCCCCTGCCTTTGGAGGAGTGAGTTTTGTTTTTATTTGGGATAGCACGATCCATGCATTCTAGTAGGTGTCCATATAATGCGTTTGTAAAGGATTCTGCGGTCTGAGCCATATTTACCACTGTCCCAGGGTCTTTGAAGGATACCACCTCAGTTTTGAGAAGTGTGACATTTGCTTTTTAGAAGTTCTTCACCAGGATTACCTAGGACGGGGGTGGGGATGGGATATGGATGTCCAGTGAGATACATGTATGTTCTGACCTTACCAATGAGGGGTATACCTCTGATGTGGAACAGAGAGTTCCCATGTTGGTGATGATCAGGTCCAATATGTTTTCCCCTCTTGTGGGTGTGGTGACCAGTTGTGCCATAGCATCTGAGTTTGTAAATTCTAGCAACCATTGGGCGAGGGTGTTGGGGCTTGAGTAGTATTCCCAGTCAATGTTTGGGTAGTTGAAGTCACCCAATATAATGGTGTTTGGAGAGACCTTCATATTCTCCAGTGTTCTCAGGAAAGCCGAGTGGGGTTCCTGAGTTTGGGAGGGTGGTCTGTAGCAGGCTACAAACTGAAAGGCAGTTTTGCCCACTGTTAGTTGCACATGTATGGTCTCTGATGCTTTGTGCAGTGCTACTAACCTGGAGGTGTGTGTATCTGTGATGTATATGGATACTCCCCCTATTTTTGTTGGTCGGTCCGAGTTTTGTGGCCAAAAAGCATGGTATGAAGTATAACCTGGTAGTGCTGGGCTGCTTTCGGGAGCCTGAACCAGGTGTCTGTTACTGCACAGATATTGATATTCTCCATACTGAAGAGAGCCTTGAATGCGTGCATTTTGAGGTTTAGACTTCTGGCGTTGAGCAGCATTACCCTTAGTTTCTTGTACCTTGTATTGTCTATGGAGGTGGTTTTGTCTTTTGAGCCTTGCCTAAAAAAGGCACTATGGGGGTGGCAAGAGCCTTAGCCAGTATTCAAAAGTCCAGGGGTGACAGGTGCAAGCCGTCCCTAGCGAAGCAATGTGGCATGTTGAGCATGTCATCCCAGGCTGACAGACGCTGGATCCCCTTTGAATGACACCAATACGTTAGCTAACTGTTAAAATTGATCATTTTGTCTTTATACTATGCCATCATTCTTGGTGAGGGTAAGATGCTACACAAGGTCAGGGTCATACTGGCCTGGGCTACATGATCAGAGAGCTCCTCTATGTCTCTTGTCATGTAGTCCAGGGAGGAACATCTGAGGACATTCACACCAGCATGGACAAGGATGGAGCCATATTTGTACTTGCTTTGGAGTGACCTGAGTGCATGTGTTATGTGGCGGATCCTGGCACCTGACAGACAGCTCAAAGTGACCTTCTCCTTGTTCAGCCTGGTGAGTGGGACGTCAGTGTGTCTGACAATAGAGTCACCTATTACAAGTGTATTAGGTATGTTGTTTAGCCCTAAGGGCAGTGACTGTGTGGCACACTGACTTTGTAAACTATGTGATATGTGGGTATTGTTAGGGGGTAGCAGTTGTTTGGGTGTCTGCTTTGGAGGTCTCTGCTGCTTAGGCAGATTTTATTTAGAGCATCCAAGTATGTTTTTGTGTGGTAATGTGTTTTGTTTGCTGTTGCTATAGGTCTATGTGAGACTGGATTTGTGGTGTGTGTGGTTACCTTCACCACCTGATAGACTGTGCCAGTCATGGGTCAAGGGAGCTCAGCCTCCTGTTTGTCTGTATAGTTGCATCTCTCACATATATCTGAGTTTGTTGGGAGGAGGAGAGGGTTGTCTGTGTACATAAGGCAGTTGTAACATTGCCTCAAAATTCCCATATTCACCAGCTGGACTGGAGAGTACACACGAAACTGACCTTTGGACATGCCAGGATATTATGATGAAATACTCTGTTGACTGATCAAAAAGGATCAGTAGGGTGTTAAGTGTGTAAAAGAGTATAACAGGGGTTTAGTGCTCAGGTTTGTTGGTGTTTTGAAAAGATTATCTGTGAAGGAGTCCAGACAGAACCATGACACTTCCTTCAGCTATGTCATAAATAGCAATGTGCACTCATATATGTACTGAGTCAGGGCCAACTGTACCTGACTGACAATGCTGACATCCTGTCAGACAGGCCCATGCATACATACCCACCTCCTACTGACAAAAGGCCCTATCATCATACCAGGAGATATCACATGTATAATGGGTAAACAGCTCCTTCCAAAGCCGAAAACATGGCATAAATTGGATTACATTGTTTCCCTATATGTGTCATAAGTGAACAGCAGAACAAACAGACCCTGCACCTGAGCAGTCTGTTGAGCCTCACCCTCTCTACAACATCTGAAACTGTTGAATGGGTTACAGCAACATATGGCACACCCCACAAGTGTTGGTACACAACAGACCATGGGAACTGTAGTCCTATAAGCCTATGAAGTCTGATCTGCAAGGCCATGGAGTCCATCATGATTGAAGTCATAAACAGAGCTATTGGAAGCCGACAAACACACAACCCTACCAACTTTGGTTTGTTCATGGGCAGATCATGGTTCCCAAACCTGCTAGACTGCTTGCAAGGCAGCCACCCAGGGCATACATCACTGAAAGGAGCTACACACGTCCCACATAGACTTTGAATAGCCCTTTTTCAACATCCCAGACACGTCTTATCCACAAAATCAACAATCTGTGCATAAATATGTATTGTCATATGATGGAATGGCAATTGGTCCAAAGATAAATCACACAAGCTAAGAATTGTGGAGGCCTGTTCAAGCTGTTAACACCTGCTGTCCCACATGGTTCATTCCTGGGATTGCATAAAACAAAGAGCGTACACATTACCATGTCCAGTCTGATGATGTCAGCATCCTACAAATATAGCAGGAGAAAAGAAACCACCCATTAAAGCATATAGTGTGTCGTGTTAATGCGTATCTCTCTAATATCATAACATAGTAAGGTAGGGGTTTGAATCCTGCAATTGCTGTGTGTGTGTGATATCCTTTGAGAGGAGTGCCCTTTTTGGAGACTAGGAAAACACATTAAAAGAGGTAAATTCCTCTTTGGCAAGTCTGATGATGTCAGTATCCCACAAATACAGCAGTGGAAAAAAAAAAACTCCCACTAAAGTATATAGCGCATTGTGTAAATGCATACCTGTCTAAAATCATAACATAGTTTGGTAGGGGTTTGAATCCTGCAATTGCTGAGTGTGTGTGTGGGGGGTGTATGTGTGTGTGTGTGTGTGATTTTCTTTGAGAGGAGTGCCCTTTTTGGAGACTAGGAAAACACATTAAAAGAGTTAAATTCCTCTTTGGCAAGTCTAATGATATCAGTATCCCACAAATACAGCAGTGGAAAAACAAAACAACCCTATAAAGCATATAGCGCGTTGTGTTAATGCATATCTCTCTAGTATCATAATATAGTTAGGTAGAGGCTTGAATCCTGCAATTGCTGAGTGTGTGTGTGTGTGACACGGTTGGCCAATGTGTTGTGGGTTTTCCTTTTACTACTGTATGACATATCAGTAAAACAACAGTATGTGCATTGCACACTTCAGGTATCTGTGTGGCAAATACATATATGTACATGTGACCTCAATTAGTTCATAGGTGTGAAGCCTGTTTTCTACATGAATACATCTGTTACCATTGACAGTTTGTGCTGCTGCTTCTCAGACCTTAGGTCACATATGTATGTTTGTGACAAGGCCAGCCACTGTAGTGATCTGTGGCCTAGGTCATCTGTGTCACACACACCCATGACAGTTTCTATAGAATAGTGTGAGTGAGGGTTCATGCCTGGGGTATATTTCAGACATGTTCAAACACAACAAAGTCTGTCAATAATGGGCATTCATTATAGGTGTACAACAACTTTGTGGATATGCATACAGACCCCTTATTGCTTATGTGATACACCGAGGGACATCAGAATACCTTTGGAAATGTGAATACCAAAGGACAGATGACATAACATGTGGCTGTATGTACACATCGGTACCCCTGCTACATGTTGTGGGCTACTACCTATGTGGTACTGTCAGGATACTATGTTTAGTAAATGTGGATGACTATGCTATAGTTGGCTTATAGCTTTACAGCATGGGTTGGTCAACAGGTATCTGTCTGTATGATACCCTTGTGGAGGATAAGTGTTTCATCCGGAGAATGCATTGTAGGCCACTGTATGCATTACCAGATGTGGACAGACATATCCCTAGTGTGTTTGCTTGTACCTAAGATGGCTACATGCCAAACAGGAGTGGTCCCAGTAATGGGTGGCAGTCAATACTACTGGTTACTGGTATAGTATAGTACCAGAAGGATTCAAATGATACTGTGTATCCTACATCTGTGTGTCAGTTGTCAAGACATCATCTAACGATTGGTCAAAGTCAGACTGTTGAGGTTATGTATACTACCAGAATGCAAACCAATGACCGATATTAACAGTATCACCCACAGCATAGTGTGAAACCATGTCATACACACATGTGTACCCAAGTTGTAACATATGTGTAGTAAAATGCATACTGGCCACCAGTAGGAAATATGAAGTGTTAACACTGTAATACAGGGCATGTCACCCTTCCCATGTGTCCACTATGCACGTACATGCAGACAGTGCACCTCCACCATGTTCACAAATGTACACCTGCAAATCTGTACTGCACACATCACACATGTACCGTCCACTCACCAACACATGCTTCCAGTACCACACACATCAGCCAAGTGGCACATGGGTGGACAATACATTTTTGGAATTAACACTGGTGTAAAGAATACTACATTAATAATCATAGCTTTAATGCATCATGCCAGCTCAGATATACCTACAATGATATCATTACACTTTATTGTTGACAACATGCTAGCATTGCTACACTGCTATTAGGTCACCCTGTGCATCAGCACCATGTTAGCCTGTTCCTGCATCAATGTCACAGATGACAGGAGGTGACACAGTTTCATCATATGCACAGGGTGTGTTGTTGGTTTGCCAGAGCCCGACAATGACCCATCCAATCGACATGCATGTGTGTGTGTGTGTGTGTGTGTGTGTGTGTGTGTGTGTGTGTGTGTGAGGGACAACAGTACAGCATGGGTCAATGTTGATGTAATGTGTGTGTGTATGTGTTAATCCTAGGTGTTTGGTTTATGTGTGTGTGTCTGCATGCACACAGTTCCACCATGTGGCTGCCAAATACAGGAGGTTGTGGGACAGCCACAGACTGTACCTGCCAGGCTGTACAGATCACTGTCACCGGCCACGGACACAGTACCTGTGCCTGGCAGGGGTGCCATGGACAGTATCGGGTACTAAGCCAGACTGGGTACTATCGTCAGAGGCAGAGGGATGCCGAATGGACCCATGTCCCTACTGGGACTGGCCAGAGCTACATGCACGTGGTCGTCTAGGATGGTCTATTGACAGCCCAGCCACAACATTGCTGGGGCTGGTACTGCCACTATGGGAGCGGCTGGGACTTGTGTGTCATCCGTGATGACTGCCAGCTGATGATGTTGCTGGCATACATCCATGTCGACGTCTCAGCCATCCTGCACTGTCCTGGCACATGGACATTACATTGTGGAGGACATCTAGCATTTCCTCCCAACATCTATCAATGACCTCTGTGTAATTAAGGATGGTACCGGCAAGGTCATGGATACTGTCATTGGTAGCAATGTTATGGGCCCGCTGCACCCTTAGTCCCTGCCTGGTGTACCATTCCATACGTGCCTGTGCCTGCATTACAGCCCAGAACATACCTGAGGTTGTGAGACCTGTGGGGGCATGTCTGCCAGGGGCATTACGACCAGCAGTGCTCCCATGAGAACCCCTGGACATATGCCTATGTGGTACCATTCTAGGTTTCTGGGTATGGCTGCTGTGAGTGGTTGCATGTGCCATAGATACCACACTATCCTAGTCAATGCCTACTGTATGCTGTCCCTCAGCTAAGGCCATTGGTGTTGAGGGATGTATTGGCAGTATGAATGTGCGCATAGATGGGGTGGAAAGCTGTGTACTGTCGATTAGCGGACCAACGACAGACCCTGTCAAACCTGCCTGTGCCACAACACATGTATCATCATGTCTACTATTTGTCGCAGTGCCTTCAGGTTCCTTGTTGCACTCATCCAACAAAACCTCAGCACCTGTGAGAGGAAGACAGGAAACACACTTTACAATCTGTACAGGATGTTAGCACACATGCACACATGCACACATGCACACATGAACACATGAACACATGCACACATGAACACATGAACACATGCACACATGAACACATGAACACATGCACACATGCACACATGCACACATGAACAAATGAACAAATGCACACATGCACACATGCACACAAATACACTACTCAGTCAGGTTGACACACACACACACACACACACACACACACACACACACACACACACACACACACACACACACACACACACACACACACACACACACACACCAACAGCAATACAGAACATACTCATTAGTGGTTGATGGTGGAGTACAGTATCACAAGCCAAAGAGTCCTATCACACGTGTCAGCATGCAGGATGTGTGTTTCTCAACAGCATGCAGTGCGAGTGTAGAGAGTCCTTGTTGATAACAGTATACATGACTTTGATGCATGTTTGTTGTTCAATGATTGGCCTCACCCTGAACACAATGTTTACATGGACACAACATTGCTGTGCAAGTATAAAATGCTTTCCAATGTCCTGTGCATCATCACTCATAGGTATACATACCATGGCCAGATGCACACAACTGTCAGGTCTATAGTAATGAATGCTATGTGTAGTACTGTAGTTACTGTAACTGGATGTAGTGTAGTACCATGAGCCATCATCAGGCAGCATCATGTGGTCACTCAAGGCCACTAATGTATGCCACACTGGCAACTATCTTGCTGTACCTGACCTGCACCACTTTGGCTACATTAACCATTTCACAGGCAGTTGTTACATGGGTATGTAAGGTGTTCAATAGGGAGCATTGCCTAACATGAATGTGTTGTGTGTTGAAGCATGTCGCACTGCCCCATGATAGGCCTCTACCCCTCAGGTATAGTATGTGTGCTGTGTTGATGACATTTGGGATACTGGAGTCTGACCGTACAGCAGGTGCCTACATATGCCATGTGTATCATATTAACACTTACTGCATATGACAAAGTGGTGTATGTTGTGTGCATGTGTATTGACTCTGCCTATACAATGTCCACTACAGTGTACCACAATTGGTTGGGATGCTCTGTGTACTGCATGTGTTTGAGGCAGCTACTCATGTTACTGGGATGTGCATAGTTCCGCAGAGAACATGCAGAGCATGCATTATGTGTAGGAGTTTTACATGTGTATATGGCCTACAACTCTCCTATGACATGCACATGTTATATGCTATATTAAATGTAGAACACTCACCAGAATGGGTCTGCTGTCTTGCTATCACACCAGAGGTACCTACAAGGATATGAGACATTTGTCAGTGTCAACAACTATGGCATTGCTGCTGTGAGTTTGTAGTTTTACAGTAGTACAACAAGTGACAGTCACAGGCATACAGATTATGTACCAAATTATCAATATTGCATGACACCAGGCTCCACATCTTCTAAATACACAGTGCACATCTGATAATTGCATGTTTTAACAATCGAGCTAACAGTAGTCTACAGATATGCCATGTTACCTGCACGCTTTGAGTCGACGTGTTGGGTGACTCCGGCCTCCATGATGACACATGTCTGTTGTAGTGGTTGGCCAGGAGCCACCATGCTGAGGAGCAGCTCTTCCACTCTGGTGAGGGGTGGATGTGTTGCTGCACCACCACCTGTGGCAAGCTGTTTTCTGTGGACATCGGAGGCATGCTGCCGGACATGTCTGATTAAATCACTGCAGTGATGGCGTACCTGCTCATAAGTCCGGTTATGCATGCCTACATCATTCACCCGACGGACAACATCCTGCCACAGTGCAGTGTGCCCATGCTGGTCCTGGCTGGTTCTGGAGAACAGCAGGTTGTGATGTTGTATTAGGGCATCAAGGATGACTTCCTCCTCTTCAGGGGAGTACGCGGGTTTTCGATTGTGAGACATGTCCCTGGAAGACAATAAAACAATAACTGTGAGCAAGTCATGTGGCACACTTAACATTCTAAGGTACAGACATCAATGAAATGCCATATATAGCAAGCTATTGGCTGCCAGTAGATACACACTTTTAATACCACATATCACTGCTCAGCCCAGAACAGCCTGGCAGTGCCTGGCACATACTATATACTAAACCATGTTCTGCACAGCAACAAAGTGAAACCAGTATGTCAGACTATACAACAGTACATGGCATACTGTATGTGACACAATGCACCACCTAGCCACAGGAGGTATATATCAAGCTAATGGATGGAGAATGATGTCATCCATTGCAATGAATGTAAAGTACAGTTACAGTATTACCAGTATACTACAGTAGTCATTGATGCCAAACCCCTGCCTAACATATGTGCACAGTTGTTGATATAGGTGGCATACTGCTGTAGTAGACTTTACACGTTCCTAGATACACACGTATATCCTG